>NC_133511.1:131370000-131740000 GCF_049354715.1 Callithrix jacchus | reverse complement strand
ACCAATGGCAGCTCTTGGGGTGGTTCTGTTTGGCGGCCCCAGGTGTCCACTGTATTATGTCCTGGGACCCTCTGCCCCAGGGCCTTCAACCTTTGCTGGCCTGGCTGCTGACAGAAGACGTACCTCCAGCCTGTCCCTTCCTCACTTCCTGCTGAGACCTGGCCCCAGCGCAGCCAGCTCTATGTCCCTCCTGCCCTCTCAGGCTACCTTCTCTCTTCTAGGCTTCTTCTCACCCCATAGATCCTCAGTCCCCAGCTCGTCCTACGGCTGTGTCCGCTCATGCATGTGCATCCCCCTTCCCCCAGTCGGCCATTCCCATTCTGAGTAGTGAGGAGGCCCCTGCCTGATTGGAGACCCCCAGGTGCAGACCCAGATCACACAGCACACTGAGAAGAGGGGGGATTCCCACCTCAAAAGAAAGGCCTGAGACCAACCCCAGATCCCACCACCCTCAGTCTCAAGGGCAGGCATGACTAGAGGCCCTTGGTGGCCAGGCCCTGCTGCCCTCTTCACCGACCAGCTGGCACGGCTTCCCTTGCCGGCATTCCCTCCTCCCACACCTGTTCTCTCTCACACACACCCTAAAGCCACTTGCCAACCACCTGTCACGCAGCCACCCCAAGCCTGTTGCTGCTTGGCACCCACTGGGGGCCAGGGATGTGACAAACCTCACCTGAGCTGGCTGCCAGGTCCTAATGGGCAGGTCCGGCCCACCCTCTAGGAGAGGTGCTGCCCGCTGAGGCATAAAATCTCGGGATTCTGGCTGGAGGCAGCTCCTGAGACTGCCGGCATGAAGGTGAGCAGTGCCCTCCTGCTGGTGGCCCTCACCCTGTTCTGCATCTGCGGTGAGTCTGTGCCACTGGGGCTTCCAGAATATTTGGGAGCGGGGGGGTTGGGGGTACCTGAGGAGGTAAAATCCTGGCATCGGGTCCGTGCAGTGAACACTCCACCTGCATCTGTAACAGAAGTGGACAAGGACCCTACAGAACCAACCAGTCCCCACCCAGCCACACCCCAACTAAAGACAAAGCCCAGCTGACATCACCAAACCCCAGCCTAGTCCAGCCTGACCTGACCCTTCCAGGAATCACATTTTCCCCACACCAGAGGCTTAACTTTGCTTCCCTGGTCATCCCAGGGAACGCTGAGATCCCAGGAAACTGGAGCAGCTAAGATTAAGGGACATGGAGGGGTCTTTGAGCAAGGTGAAGACATGGGGGGAGAGGTGGGCATTGACGGGGAGGGTCTGGAGACATGCAGGTTGGAGCCCTGGGATAGGTCCAGGACTGGGGTTACACCAGTCTCCCTGTCCTGTCCTGGCGCCATCTCGCCTGTGATGCAGGGCTGGCCACAGGGGAGGACAACGCTGAGTTTTTCATGGACTTCCTACAAACACTGCTGGTGGGGACCCCAGAGGAGCTCTATGAGGGGCCCCTGGGCAAGTACAATGTCAACCAGGATGCCAAGGCAGCCCTGACTGAACTCAAGTCCTGCATAGACGGCCTGCAGCCCATGCACAAGGCACAGCTGGTCCAACTGCTGGTACGGGGGCTGCGGGGACACCCCACTCCCTAAAGACCTGAAGCCTTACCAAGACCACCCAACACAACACCCCTACAGCCTACCACCCACACACATCCCAACACCCACAGACATTGGACCCACATCAGCCAGCTGAGGGGGACACCACAGACCTCCTGTCCACAGAGCGGCCCCCAGATACCAAGGACCTGCTCCTCCCCAGTCGGCAGGCACACATGTGCACACAGAGATGCAAACACAGGTGCAGACGTGGGACACACACCGTAAACACATTCACACATGCATGCTCACACCCACACGTGTACACACCATCACGCATGCACACACACCCAGACCCCCCACCAAGGGCCTTGCTTGCCTGATGGAGCTGTGGCTCTCCAGTTATCGATCACAGCTCTCTTAGCCCACTGTCTGCCTTCCAGGTGCAAGTGATGGGCAGTGTGGACGATGCCTAAGTGGACCACAGACGAGGCTCATCCACAGGACCGAGCACACAGGCAGCCATGGACACGCTGCCCACCATCACCTCCCCACATGGAAATTCGCCCTCAAACCGTTTAATCAATAAAGCCTTCTGCAGCTCAGGCTCTGATTCCTGTCTCTCCCCCGACAGAGGGACACAGCCACATACACAGGGTCCCACTCAAGGAGCACACATGTCAAGGTTACCCACACAGAGGGACACACAGACACAGGGTCCACACAGAAGCAGGCACACCACAGGCAAGACCCAAAATGGAAATCCAGGCAGATACCACGCAGGCAGGTGGACAGAGCACAGAGCCAGACAGCGCCACGTGGACACGGGGCGTCGGAGGGAGACGGGTGGCAGAGGCAGCAGTATGAGGTGGGAGGGGCAGGGAGCCCCAGACACAGGAAGTGTCCAGAACTGGGTGGGCACAGAACCCCTGTCGCCCACAGACTAGGTCAGGGCAGGGGTGCTCAGCATCTGAACGCTGGTGCTGTAAGACAGTAGCTGTGCACAGCAAATGTACAGTCACACAGGCGGCCCAGGTCCGGCGGGTTTCAGAACAATCTCTCTTCCCAAAGTCGCCCAAGAAAAGAGTCTGCCTGGAAAACACTGGGAGGAGCTTGGGCCCCAAAAGGACCCCTGACAAGGCCAAGAAAAAGGTGCACCCATGTCCAAGGTTGGGAGCCGCAGGTGAGCAGCCTCTGAGGTCAGCCAGGGCAGCAGCAGCGCCCACCACAACCGGTACAGACCCTGACCCTGGATCCCAGGCTCTGCCATAGCCAGAACCTTCCAGCATCTCAGTGGCCCAAATCTCTGGTCTCTTCCGGGGGCACAACTGAGTGGAGCTGCCACATCCTCAGCCATCCTCAGTGCTGAGCCCTGAAACTTCACTGCCGCAGCCCTCCTCTCCATACCTCTGACCTGTCTGAGGCTGGCAGGGAGGCCATGGCTGAGGAAGCCCTAGGGAGAGTGCCCTGGAGGACTTGATTATGAGGGAGCTGGTGAGGGGACTGGTAAGGGGGTGCCTGGTGAGGGAACCTGAGGAGGGGGGTCTGGTGAGGAGACCTAGTGAGGGAACCTGGTAAGAAGGACCTGATGAGAAGACCTGGTTGGGGAGGAGGGGGTGGCGGGACCTGGCTGGGGGGGACCTGGTGAGGGGGACATTTAGAGGCAACCTGTTGAGGGGACCTAGTGAGAGGACCTGTTGGGGGAACTTGGTGAGAGGACCCGGTAAGGGGACATGGTAAGGGGTACCTGGTGGTGAGCTCTGGTGAGGATTCTAAGGCTGAGGTCATTGTCTTGGTCACACTGACAGTAATCTAGAACCTGTCATCCCACAGAGCACAGAGCCACATTCTAGAATTTAGAGTGGGGGACCTCTCCCCAGTTCTGTAAGCCCCTGAAGAGAGAGGGAGGCCTTCCTCTCCATGCTCCTTTTGCAGGAACTCCCTGGTACAAAGACCAGAGGGGACAGGACGGTCTCTGAGGAGGATGGGACCGTAGGCTGCCTGGAGTGCTGTCCCTGCACCGAAGAAGTTATAGCCCCCTCCTAGGCAGCCCCCTCCTAGGCAGCCCCCTCCTTGCCTCTCAGCACAGCCTCAACCAAGACGTTCCCCACCTTTCATCACCACTCCAAGTAGGAGAAACTGGCCCAGGGCCTCCTTACAGCTGAGAAGCGTGGTGAGTTGAGGGCCACCATGGACAGCAACTCTGGGTTAGGGTTAAGCTGGTGAGGCATTCACAATCCTATGCAGAAAGCTCCCACGGTCCCTAACTCCTGGCTCCCAGCTGGAGTCCCCACTGACAATCCTGTAGCAGCTTCAGCAGGTCTGCTCTTCAGTGTCGGAAGGAGCAGGGATGGGGACATCAGGGCTGGCATGGGACAGGGCTGGGCCTCCCAGCACCTGGTAACCCTCTCATTTGTAGACAGAGCTGGCCATGATGGAGGAGGTATGGATTGGCACCTGGAGGCCCCATCGCCCCCGGGGACCCATCATGGCCCTCTACAGCAGCCCCGGACCCAAGTACCTGATTCCACCAACAACAGGTAAGAGCTTGAGAGCCTGTGGGGAGGGTCAGGAAACAGGAGTGTAGGTGGCCTGGGGAAGGCCTGAGGGTGGGGGTTCAGGGAGGGCCTGGGGCTCAATCCCTGACTCCCAGCGGGGAGAAGGGCAGGTCAGGCTCCAGACTGCTCAGGGCCCGCTGCGTCCACAGGCTTCATGAAGCACACGCCCACCAAGCTACGCGCACCAGCCTACAGCTTCCGTGGAGCCCCCATGCTTCTGGCAGAGAACTGCTCCCCAGGGCCCCGCTACAATGTAAACCCCAAGATACTGAGGACTGGCAAGGACCTTGGCCCTGCCTACTCCATCCTGGGGCGCTACCACACCAAGACCATGCTGACTCCTGGCCCAGGTTAGTGACCCCCCGCTCAGGCTCCTGCCCTATGCAGCCTCCAGCCTGCCCCTCCCTGCTGGGTCCCCCTAACCTCATGTCCACAAGGGTGTGAGAGCTCAGCCATACTGCCCCTCCTGTCCCATCTTTCTCTCCTGAGGGGTCGCCATCACACCTGGACAGAGAAGACTCTGACCCTAGGGCCCAGCTCCAACCTAGACCTTTCTCTGGCAAGACCACATCAGACACCCCTCTCCCTGCTCAAAAATGGCCTTTGTCTCCCCAGCCCTGAGGGCAGCATTTCCATCCTGGACACCCCCTGACCAGACCTGGTTACCACCTGTGTTGAAGCCCAGAGGCCCCATGCCTAGAATGTTGGGGAGCCCTCCTTGAGCCCCCAGACAGGGCTGCATACCCACCTGCTTGTTGTCCCAGCAACGCCCTTGGCTCCTTGTCCAGGTGACTACTTTCCAGAGAAATCCACCAAGTTCATGTTCCACTCAGCGCCCAGCCACTCCATCTCTGCCCGGACAAAGACGTTCCGAGTGGACAGCACCCCAGGTCCGCAACAGCCCCAACGATCCTCAGCCAAATGGATCCGGGGATCCTGGGTGGGGTGCGTGAGACGGGGCAGCCTGATGGCTGATCTCCAGGGTTGGGGAAAAGCCCCAGGGAAGGGGTAGTGGGCCCTGTTCTGGCCTGAGGAACACGTCCACCCTGCAGGCCCCGCTGCGTACATGCTGCCCATGGTGATGGGGCCCCACACCGTCGGGAAGGTCTCCCAGCCCTCCTTTTCCATCAAGGGTCGCAGCAAGCTGGGCGGCTTCAGCGACGACCTACGCAAGGCAAGGGTCCCCCCGGCTGAGAACAGAGAACTGCCCCCCCAACCTCCCCCACAACCCAGGACCCACCAGCTAGGCCCTGCCTTGCCAAAGCCCCTCAGCCCCCTATCCTCTGGGTGCCTGCCACGTGCTGGGGTGACACTGCAGTGGTGAGGAGGTCCAGGCCCCAGCAGAGGATGGTGCTGTCTGGAGGGACAGGCAGTCTTAGCTAGGATTGCATGGAGAGAAGAGGAGGAGGAAAAAATAAACCATGACCTATTTTGGGGAGGAGGGTCCTGGTTTCAGAAACAGCCAGTGCAAAGGCCTTGGGTGGGCATGTGCCGGAGAGCTGGAGGGGCCTGAGATGGGGAAACAGTGTCACGGCACCCAACAGCCCTTGTCCATGCCGATTTCACCAGCCCCAGGCCCCGAGTCCAACGGGACAGTGTCCCGCTGGAAGCACGCCTCTCACATGCTCAGGGATGTTCCCAGGACTGGTACACTCGGGATGTCATAGCCAGCATGAGGCTGAAATTGAGGAAGTAACCCCCACCTGAGAAGGTGCCCCACAAGCAGGGTGACAGAACACAGAGGGGGACCCTGAGGCACAGGCACCGACTTGTAGCTGGCTCTGTTGACTCAGGCCTGAGACCTCTGTCCAAGTTTGCTCTCTGCCCTGTAGGGCCGCACGCCCTGGGCGGGCCGAGTTTCTCTAAGCCTCCTTTGCCTCTCAGACCCCAGGTCCCGCAGCCTACCGCCAGACTGACATGCAGGTGACCAAGTTCAAGGCACCACAGTACACCATGGCTGCCCGTGTAGCGCCTCCAGGGGACAAGACCCTCAAGCCAGGACCAGGCGCCCACAGCCCTGAGAAGGTCCAGGAAGAGCACAGCCCAGAGGGGTCAGGGTGGGGTGGGGGCCCTGGCCCAAAGGCATGTGCAGGAAAGAGCAGGGGAGGGGGGTTAGACACAGAGGAGGGGAAAAAGGGTCAGGCTGTGAAGGACAGTCAAGAGGGGGTGGAGGGTTAGGGTGGGGACGGGAAGCACCTCCACCCTCGGGACCCTGCACATACCCTACCTGCACCAGCCTCACAGGTAACCCTTCAGCGACATGGAAGCAGAGGCCCTGCCCTTTCCTTAGACACTGACAGCTAACCACCGCTGAGTGCTCTGTGTTCAAATCTGGGAGTGTAGCTTCTGGCCACCTTGGCCCCAGGCTCAGGAAGGACAGTGGCCCAGCCCCAGCCAGGGTAGAGAACTGCATGTGGGGGTGCTGGCTCCTCTCATAGCCCCTCCTCTCCCAGGTGACCCTGACCAAGCCCTGCGCCCCCGTCGTCACCTTCGGCATCAAACACTCTGATTACATGACACCCCTCGTGGTTGACGTGGAATAGCCCAGTCCTGCTGTGCCCCATCAGCATCGGCACAGGATTCACTGGGCCATGGAACTCGAGGCTGTCTTCACCCGCAGGGCAGGGCACGCTTGTTTGGACGATTGTAACCAGTTATTTCTTTTCTACGATATTTTACCAGTTGCTGTCTTGTTTTCTGCTGTGCCCAAAGTACTTAATAAATCAGATTGCATTAATTAAGGGTTTGTCTTGGTGGAAGGATCAAGCTTTTACAGAAAGGAGCGCCCATGGGCTGTCAGCACTTGCCCACATAGGGTCCCATCCTGGCTTGTAGGGCCCAGGGTCAGCTCGGTGAGACGGGAAGGCCTGAGTGCCTCAGACACCCTGCTCCACACCTGTCCTTCCCGATACTGTCTGCCTTGAACTCCAAAGACAGCCACGCCTGTGTTCGTCACCTCTGAGCAATGCTGTGTCCCTCCCCTTGAATCTGGACGGCAGCCGTGACTGTCCTGAATAATGAGGTATGGCAGAACTGATGCCACCTGGTTTCTGATGCCAGGCATACAATGTACCAAGGATACCTGTATCCACTGCCTGGATACCAGGGCCCACCCCACCCCCCACCCTTTACCACTGTGTCCACATTTGCTCCAGCACCAGCCATCATGTGAGGAAGCTTAAGCATGGTAAGACGGAACTCATCATCCCAGGCAGTCGGCCCAGCCAGGCCCTCCACTCTCCAGCACTGACCTCTGGACGTGAGTGAGCCTTCAGATGGACGGTGAGGCCTCCACGTTGTAGAGCAAGAACAGCCAACCCTGAAGCAGTGCCCTGTCTCAAATTCAATGAGACACGATAAATCGTTGCAATTTTAAGTGCCGTTTTAGGGTGACCTGTTACACATTCGTGGGTAAGACAGGGAGTAGGAGGACATGGACGGGAAGGGCAGGGTATGGGCCTGAAGAGGGGGATTTCCAGAGGCTGCCCAGGAGTCCAAGGCCAGGCCTCGAGAAGTGGAGTCTGGGTCTCAACTCGGCCTTTCGGGGAGGTCAGTTTAGGATGCACAGCCTTGACAGATACAGCTGTGGCACCATCACCAGCACCCGCGTACAGCACAACACAGCTGCTGACTCCCACTTAGCTGTGATCGCACCAGCCTGCATATTCAAAGCACTTCGTATTTACTCACATTTTTTGGGGTTGTTTTATTCTTTTTTTTTTTTGAGAAGGAGTCTCTCTGTCACCCAGGCTGGAGTGCAGTGGCACCATCACGTTAAGCAATTCTCCTGCCTAATCCTCCTGAGTAGCTGGAATTACAGCCAAGCACCACCACACCAGCTACTTTCTCTATTTTTAGTACAGACCGGGTTTCACCATTTCAGTCAGGCTGGTCTCGAACTCCTGACCTTGTGATCCACCCACCTCAGCCTCCCAAAGTGTTGGGATTACAGGCGTTAACCACCGCGCCCGGCCTACTCACTTACTCCCTATGTGATGATGCCCTCAGGATCCCCCTCTGCATTTCAGGAACTTGGGCAGGGAAGGGGAACACAGCAGGAAGTGGGTTCCGGCCCACTTCATATGAAGCAAAACTAACCTCATTATAACATCTAAGCTATTTGAGACGAGGCTAAAGCATCTCTATGGTCAGCATTTCTGGAAAAACAAAGGCCACTGTAATTCTTCAAACCTCTGATGACTTCCAACCCATCAACCAAGAAATGGCCGTCACTACAGAGCCTGTGGCTGCCCCGCCCAAAGTCAACCCTGATGGGAAGGGAGAGGGTTTATGGCACCAGTGCCCATGGCCAGCCTGGGGACCAGTGAGCGCCACACAAATTTCCTCAAATCCCAAGGAAATGAGGACAACAGAGACCATATGATTAGTTCTTCATAAAATCATATTTACGACAAATTTTTATTGTTTACGTGTTTTGTCTTGAAATTATGGGATAGAACCTAGCACTCTGTCCTCACTTGGCAGAGTGGGTAGCCCTGGCTCTCACGATGGGCCCCAAGATCCCTTTTGGTTTCACTGGTATCAGGGATCACAGTCAGCAAAGCCCGCTCTTTTACAGGGTCAGGTGCACGGGGCTGAGGGTTAGGGTCGGCCCCTCAGAAAACTCTGGTCTGGCACAGCAGCAGCAGGGTTGCCACTCTCCCTTTGCAGGATCTTAACACAGCAAGAGTAAGACGCAGATAAGCAAACCAGAAAGAAGTCCAGCCCAGACCCCAAAGTACCTGGGAGGGCTGCAAACAGCTGTGGAGATGGAGAGACAGGGAGGGAATACAGAGACTGCGTCTCAGAGACGACAAAGGTCACCCCGAGTTGCAGCCTAACTTCCTAGTTTGCATCAGCAAGATGAGCGGGTGCCACTAAGGAAACAGCACGGGGGTCTGGTTCGGTTCCCACAGCTCAGTCACATTCCCCAGAAATGGAGGTCAGCCTTGAATGGCCCAGGAAAACATGCGGGATGGAGTTGGGAGACAATGCAGGCAGCCGCTACCCTACCAGGTAACCAAGGGACAAGCCCCTGATGAGCAGAGGACTAAGGCAAGCCATGGCAGGCAAGGACACTGGTGCCGGAAAAATGACAGGGGTCTGCAAAGGGACATCTGAAGAGGGGGCAGCAAGCTGGGAGCAACACCAGCCCAGCTAGGTTACAGGGCAACAGCAAAGCCCCAGAGAATGGAGGCAGTCGAGTAGACCTTGCTGGGTGAGAAGAAGCAGGCCTGCACTGCATGAGCGAGTAAGAAGATGGACTCCACTCCTCTGGGAGGCTGACAGTCTCAGCCAGGTACAAGGAAGGGGGCTGTGGTGAGCGTGCATGGAGAAAGGGGGCTTGCTGTGTGTAAGGGAGAAGGAAGGGAGGGGAAGGGTGAGCAAAGTGGGGCTGCAGGCTCCAGGCTGTGCCTTGTCTCTGGTCAGCCTGGAGCTCTGAGGCAGTTTGGGATGGACGGGACACATGGTGTGGCCACAGGTGGGGGGACAGTGAGCCCATAGTCTCCAGGGAGTGACTGGAAGGAACAAGATTGGAACAGGACAAAGAAGGGCACAGAAGCACACGACTCATACTTCAAAGGTGTTTTTATGCCAAGACAAGGGGGCTGGGACCTCATCTTGAGGTGGGAAGAAGTCATTTCCCTGCCAGTCCAGTGGTTTGAACATCAGCCCAGCCCAGGGAGAGGTGGGTAGGGTGGGCATCCTGCAGAGGCTAGAGACAAGAGGACAGCACGGAGCACCATCACAGTCAAGGGAGCCTGGCAGGGCTTGGCAGAGGGGCAAAAGTTACCAGCAAGCTAGGCGGCAACTGGAGTCCTCACAGGAACCTTCCTGTGTAGATCCACAGGTTTGCCTGACTCTGAAATGCCAAACAGGCCCACTTCTAGGTCTGCTCTCCCGAAAACACGTCTTTGGTGCTGGGCTGATCCTGACTCCTGAGAACGCAAGTTTCTGCTCCTGGATACAGTCACATGACCCAGAAGGATCCAGGCGCAGCCACTAGGCCAAGGCTGCAGTTCACTCCATCCACACCCCAGTTCTCCCCAAGGGTCTCACTTCATCCGCAGGACTGGAGAGCAGGCAGAGAAAACTCACAGCAGAGTAGCCCACGCTGGTCTGCCCATGCCTAGCAACCGTGGCCAGAAGGAACCGTCATCTCCAGGCTGAGAGGCCTCAGTCGGAGGAGATGGCACTCACTCAGGGTTCACAGTCCCTTCCTGTGTCAGCTCCAGGCACCTTGGATCACAGACATGGCCTCACCCAGACAAGGACACAGCCATAGGGCCTTAAGATGTCAGCGTCCCAAGAGCTGGGAGAAAGGCTGCAGGCCTCAAGTGGCTACGTCTGGGATTCAACAGCTGCTGCGCTTGGACCTGGCTCCTCCAGACATGCTGTGGCCCCAACTCTGCTGGTGTCTCTAGCACCTGGGGGAGGAGGGAGGGGCTGGCCCTTGGTTTCCCCAAAAGAGAGTCCCTTCCACAGCCAACATGAGCTCATCAGGTCACAGGCTGCCACAGCCTCCTGCCCCACAGGAAGAAGATTCCAAACCCACAATTGTAATTTCAAAGGAGTATTTTGTAGGTAAGTTCTCTGGAGCCCAAGACGCCAGGCACCCAGAGACACCAGCTCCCACTGGTTCACGTCCTTGCCCTCGACAAGAAGTAGGAGAGGATGAAGAAGACCACAATCAGACCCATGGCCATGCCACACAGAAGCTTCCGGTTGTCCCGTCCAGACCTTGCCATTGCGGAAAAGCGCTTCACACTCCCTGTAAGCAGGCCGGTCATGCTTGTGAAATCCGAGTCCTAAAGGGGGAATCCCAGCAAGATCACACAGAAGTGGTGATTTCACCACCCACCCGCACCAGTGCTGAAGGAGACACTGCAGGCTCTACAGCAGGTAGTGTTGGGGCAGGCCCTTACCATGCCATCCAGGTACCGGTTCTGATCCTCTGCGTCCCTGTCGATGTCCAGGGCAAGCTGTTCAGCACAGAGAGGGCAGGGTTGGGCCAGAGCAGACACATAATGCAGCACTCACCCTCCCCAGACCAGACAAGCCCTGCCAACAACTCTGCCAGAGTGCTGCAGCAGCAGAGAGGTCCAGGTGGGGCCTCATGCAGGTGAGCACAGCCACAAAGCACATGAGGATAGAAAACTGCCTGAAACTCCTCTGGGCCGTCTGCCTTTCCTCTGACCCCCACCCCCCAAGGGCACATGGTAGAGGTAAGAGGACAGGAGACCACCACTGACCGATTTGAGCCTGGTGACTTTGGAGGCCAGGCTGTCGGTCATTCGCTTGTTCTCCCGGTCTAGTATCTCTTCCACAGCACCAGGACTCTGACCTGAGAAGAGAGAGAGGCTGAGGGGTTGCATCCACCGGTGAGCACGGCCCCTGACCCGTCGCTCCAACCACATCTGGGTGAGTTGGAAATCCAGGGGGACTGGGCCCTGTGTCTGCTGGGCAGGTGGCAGACACAAGGCCCTAACCAGGTTCCAGCAGGTGGATCTTGCACATGTGAGGCAGGCTGCATAAAGAACGATGTGTGTAAGTAAGCGCATGTCATGTGAACACACGCCCTGTGTACACATCCAGGTGGGGATGGGCAAGCACCCACAACAGGCTCGGTGCAACCAGCAGTTTCCCACACTGTGTAGCAGAAACTGCACCCAGCCCTGGGATGCTGGTAAGATGTGACACTTGCATCCATGGAGGTCCCATCTGTGTAAAAGTGTAGGAAAGGCTTGGGGAAAGTACCCAGCAGAGCAGTAGGAAGGCTCCTACAGGGGCGACTTCAGAGCTGGCTCCTGAAGAGGTGGCAAGGAACCAGGACAGAATGTTGAGAAGGCGCTTTACCGCACAAAAAAAGGTCTGAGCCAAGCTCCCAATTCCCCACCATGGGAGCTGAGGTCGACCAAGAGAGGGATCCTTGGTCTGCATCCCACAGAGGGCTTCCCGCAACACCCAGAGCATAGTGCTTGCAGCGGCCTGGCCTGTGATGTGATAGGCTGGGCCAGGTGATAAGGAATTTCTGTCACATCAGGTAGGTGAGAACCACCTGCTGCCTAGCTTCAATGTAAGCAACGGGTGCAACACAGACAGGCAAACATCAATATCCCACTTTGCAGACAAGAACACGGGCTCCGGGAGGGGGACTGGGGCCATCGAGGCCCAAGTTAGCAGACGCCTGCTTGGACACCAACGGTGCACGCGTGGCCTGTACTCCTAGGGCCTGGCCCCGGGACCTGCCGAATGCGGAGGCTCCCGCACCCCGAACCCACGCAGAACGATCTCACAGGGAATGGCGGAGAGTTGGGGGACCCCGCAGCTGCGCGACCCCTCGCTGGAGCGGCTAGGCCGCCCCCTCGGACCCGGAAGGATCCGAATCTGCCCCCGTGACAGGGTCCTCTCCGCCGAGGACAGTTTAGAGGCAGGCGTACGCGGCTCTGCAGGTAACAGCGTCGGCTCCGGCCGGGCCCGGCCCCGCCCCCAACGACTCCGCTCTCTGGCGCTCACCCCTAGCCCAGTCCGCCATGGTGCCTTCCCCGGCTCTTCAACGCCGACACCGACGCGGCAACCGCCGCCTCGGACGTGGCGCAGTCAAGGGGCAGGACTTCCGGCCCCGCCTCCGCAGCGACCACGCCCCTATATGCCCCTGCCCCTTCCGCCTTGAACTCGCTGACTTCCGGCTGAGGGCTACGAGTTGGGAACCGCCGGTCGCAGGAGCGCGGCACGGATGTGCCTTTCATTTTCCGCACCGTCCCAGGCTGGCGTGCAGTGACGCGATCTCGGCTCACTGCACCCTCCGCCTGCCGGGCCAAGCAGCCCTCCCGCCTCGGCCTCCCAAGGTGCTGGGATTACTGGTGTGCGCCACCGCGGATGTGACGTTTGTTGTTCCTGTGAGCGTAGGGCGGGGCGGGGCTGTTGGCTCGGTGCCAGGACTACGGTGTGGGATAGACGCTTCCGTGGGTTAGGTCCTAACGGCGGGGAAGGATTCACAGGCGCGTCATGAGGAGGGAGCAGGCCCCCCCGAGCAGGAGCCCTGTTCCCGGCCACTTCCTGTCGTCCGGTGTCAGCAAAAGCAGCGTTTCCTCGCTGCCCGTTTTGAAGCACAGCCTCGTGTCCTTTGGTGTTTGCTTGTGTGCCTTCCCCTCGGGAACAAAAGCTCCGCGAAAGCATGGACCTAGGAGTCCCGTTCGCCTGCGTTCCCCAGCAAACGCCTAACGAACCCGATGGCCCAGGACTGAAAAGTCCCCCACTTCGGCTCCCCCTCCACACCCCATCCGTTCTGTGGAGATCCAGGGGCGGCGCTGTGTGTGTGGCAGGGCGAGGTGGGGGCTGAGATCCTTTCCCGTTGGAAATTCCTGCCCAAGAAGCGCGGGTCACAAGGAGAGGGGTCAGTTCGGTCGAGGGCGACTCGGGTCTGGAAACCTTCGAACCGCCGCTTCGGCTCCAGGCCGCGCCCCCTGAAGGCGCCGCCCGACGCCGCACCCCGTCCCGGCCTCCCATGCGCGCTGGCGCGGAGCTCTCTGGGCCAGGGCGGGGCCGGCGAATTGCGGCCCGGAACGGCTGGGGCGGGTCCCGGGGGCGCCATGGAGCCCCGGGCGGTTGCAGCAGCCGTGGAGACGGGGAAGGAGGATGTGATTATGGAAGCTCTGCGGTCGTACAACCAGGAGGTGAGCCGCCGCCGGAGGCCGGAGTCGGGCACGCGTGGCAGGGACGGGTAGGAGAGCGAGGCAGGGGCTGTATCCGGAGGCCGGGGTCGGGCACGCGTGGCAGGGACGGGTGGGAGAGCGAGGCAGGGGCTGTATCCGGAGGCCGGGGGGGGGGGCACGCGTGGCAGGGACGGGTAGGAGAGCGAGGCAGGGGCTGTATCCGGAGGCCGGGGGGGGGGGGCACGCGTGGCAGGGACGGGTAGGAGAGCGAGGCAGGGGCTGTATCCGGAGGCCGGGGTCGGGCACGCGTGGCAGGGACGGGTGGGAGAGCGAGGCAGGGGCTGTATCCGGAGGCCGGGGGGGGGGGCACGCGTGGCAGGGACGGGTAGGAGAGCGAGGCAGGGGCTGTATCCGGAGGCCGGGGGGGGGGGGCACGCGTGGCAGGGACGGGTAGGAGAGCGAGGCAGGGGCTGTATCCGGAGGCCGGGGGGGGGGGGCACGCGTGGCAGGGACGGGTAGGAGAGCGAGGCAGGGGCTGTATCCGGAGGCCGAGGGGCGGGCACGCGTGGCAGGGACGGGTGGGAGAGCGAGGCAGGGGCTGTATCCGGAGGCCGGGGGGGACGGGCACGCGTGGCAGGGACGGGTGGGAGAGCGAGGCAGGGGCTGTATCCGCGAGCACAGGGGACACGGCGGCGTCGGGGGGGCCAGGTCCGGGATGCGATGTTGAGGGGAGAGTGTGGGGTGCACCGCTGGGTGGCAGGTGCGTAGGGATGGGGGCGCGTGTAGACCCTGCCATCCGTTCTGAGCGGTGGCCGCCGCCCATCAGCGGACGCGGAGCCTGCCCCTCTCTGGACTTGAATTCACTGTTTCTCT
The DNA here is from genome assembly GCF_049354715.1 of Callithrix jacchus. Lineage (NCBI taxonomy): Eukaryota > Metazoa > Chordata > Mammalia > Primates > Cebidae > Callithrix > Callithrix jacchus. The sequence goes on along the minus strand of NC_133511.1, from coordinate 131,725,392 downwards.
CTGCAGCACTCCCAGAGCTTCACGTTTGATGACACCCAGCAGGCGGACCGGAAGGTGGGTGCTGGCCCGAGGGGTAAAGGGGCAGGGACGGGTGGCCCCAGGAAGAGGGACCTGGTGGAGCCGCTCTTCTCCTTGCCCACAGAGACTGGCGGAGCTGCTGGTCTCCGTCCTGGAACAGGGCTTGCCACCCTCCCACCGTGTCACCTGGCTGCAGAGTGTCCGAATCCTGTCCCGGGACCGCAACTGCTGGGACCCGTTCACCAGCCGCCAGAGCATGCAGGCACTGGCCACCCATGCTGGCATCTCTGTCTCCGAGGGCTCCGTCCCTGAGTCCGCAGACATGGATGTTGTTCTGGAGTCCCTCAAGTGCCTGTGCAACCTCGTGCTCAGCAGCCCTGTGGCACAGACGCTGGCAGCGGAGGCCCGCCTAGTGGTGAAGCTCACAGAGCGCGTGGGGCTGTACCGAGTGAGGACCTTCCCGCACGACGTCCAGTTCTTTGACTTGCGGCTCCTCTTCCTGCTGACTGCACTCCGCACCGATGTGCGCCAGCAGCTGTTTCAGGAACTGAAAGGAGTGAGTCTGCTGACGGACACGCTGGAACTGACGCTGGGGGTGACTCCCGAAGGGAACCCACCCAAGCTCCTTCCTTCCCAAGAGACTGAGCGGGCCATGGAGATCCTCAAAGTGCTCTTCAACATCACCCTCGACTCCATCAAGGGGGAGGTGGACGAGGTGAGCACTGATGGCAACCCGTGGCTGGGTCTCAGCTCAGCTCCAGCATTTTCTGGACCTGCTTGCTTCCCACTGGGTACCTTCGGGTTTCTGAGTGTCAGACATGGAGAGGATAGGATCTCTCAGCCTATTGGGACAAGGCCAAGGAGATGCCAGTTTCGGGCTGGAACCTCAGGGATCCCCTTCTGGCTCTTGCTGCCTGGCAGGAGGGCTGTGTGGTGTCAGGGGAGACTGTAAGAGATCCTTCACCATGAGGCCATGAGTGGGGCTGACACACTGTGTGACCTCCCCAGGGAATGTGTTTCTACTCAGGGAGGTGATTTTTTTTTTTTTTTTCTGAGACGGAGTTTCGCTCTTATTACCCAGGCTGGAGTGCAATGGTGCGATCTCAACTCACCACAACCTCCACCTCCTGGGTTCAGGCAATTCTCCTGCCTCAGCCTCCCGAGTAGCTGGGATTACAGGCACGCACCACCATGCCCAGCTAATTTTTTTTGTGTGTTTAGTAGAGACGGGGTTTCACCATGTTGACCAGGATGGTCTCGATCTCTTGACCTCGTGATCCACCCGTCTCGGCCTCCCAAAGTGCTGGGATTACAGGCACGCGCCACCATGCCCAGCTAATGTTTTTTGTGTGTTTAGTAGAGACGGGGTTTCACCATGTTGACCAGAATGGTCTCGATCTCTTGACCTCGTGATCCACCCGTCTCGGCCTCCCAAAGTGCTGGGATTACAGGCACGCACCACCATGCCCAGCTAATGTTTTTTGTGTTTTTAGTAGAGACAGGGTTTCACCATGTTGACCGGGATGGTCTCGATCTCTTGACCCCGTGATCCACCCGCCTCGGCGGAGGTGCTTTTAAGAAGACAGAGGTGGTCATCTTTTGCCCCCAGCACTACCAAAGTCACTTAGGAGACCCCAGGGGGTCAGGCATGGAGTATGGGAGCTGCACAGTCAGTGCCACATATTCTTGGAGTGCAAGACAGTAGAGCCTCAGCAGGCAGCAGTGGGATGAGTGGGGCTCCTCACAGGAACCCTTCTTTCTTTGGTCAGGAAGATGCTGCCCTTTACCAGCACCTGGGGGTCCTTCTCCGGCACTGTGTGATGATTACTACTGCTGGAGACCGCACAGAGGAGTTCCACGGGTGAGGACATGGCTTTTTCTATGGCCACATTGTCTAGCTAGTGGTCCTCAACCCTGTGGACCAGAACCGCCTGAGAGCCCAGGCCCCACCCTGGGGGGGGTCTGACTTTGTCTGAGTGAATGGTACTGGACATCAGTGTTTCCGGAGAATACTGAGTGCTTCCAATAGGTGGCCAGGACAGGAGCCATGAATCTGGGGACAGGAATGTGCCAACTGGACCTTGGGTAGTGGCAACAGATACATGCTGTTTACTGGGCATTTTGGTCCCTTGTCCCCCTTCTTGGGCCACCTGCCCCTAGGCTGATCTGGGTTTCCAGAGATGGTGGCACTTTAGCCCAGACAGGGTGGGGCAGTTAGGGTGTCTGAGTGCCCCCACCTCCCCAGGGGACCCCACTGTACAGCTGAGTGGCAGTGCCTCTACGATCGGTCTCTGCCTTTGTTTTTGGTCCCTAGTGTTGCTCCTTTAGGTCCTCAGACGCCAGCTCGTGTAATGTGTGGTTCAGTGGGGGCACAAAGATTGCACCTGTGCCAAGGGATTAGCTCTATTGAGACCCCCGTCTCCTGTCCCCAGCCATGCAGTGAACCTCTTGGGGAACTTGCCCCTCAAGTGTCTGGATGTTCTCCTCACCCTGGAGCCACACGAAGACTCCGTGGAGTTCATGGGAGTGAATATGGATGTGATTCGTGCCCTCCTCATCTTCCTAGAGAAGCGTTTGCACCAGGTAGGCTGGGGATGGCTGTGCAGGCTCCCCCAGTGTCTCTGGCGCTGGCTGTCCTGCACAGCTGTGGTCAGTGCTTCCACACTGGTAAGTGGAGATCATCTTGGTGATGTGATATGGGCAGTTCTTTTGGCTGTTCTGAGGTTCAGCCTGGCAAGAAGCCAGACCCTTCCTCCATGAGAAGCATGTGGACACCCTCCACACACTTAAAGGTTTCACTTCTGCTTAAATATTTGTGGATTTTTATTGAGTGGTCCTGAGAAGCTCCCCCAGTCCCTGCTTTTAACTCTTAGACACAGGCAGCCCTTGATTATAAGCATGGCTGTCCCTCAGCACCCTGAAGAGACCCACAGGAACCTCTGATCAAAGGTTCCCTCTGATTCCTGTGACTGCACTGTGGGGCATCTGGACAGCTGGGCTCTAACCATTCTCCAGGCTCTTGCAGAAAGCAGGTTCAGTAGACGTCTTGGGAATCTACCTGCCTAAGCAGAGGACACACATGGTGCATGTGAGCCAGTCAGGATAGGGACCTGGCATTGGGCACACAGCTGGGGTCAGCTGTCCCCGTCGCTGCCACTGCTGATACTAGGGTCCAGGCACATTATGCTAGGAGGGACAGGAACTCCCTGCTTTCTGTCCATGAAGTACACCGAGCAGGGATTCAGTTCTCGTTTCTTTTTGCCACCGTCATCTGAGGTCAATGTGTGTGCCAAAGCTTGAATTGCTTTGTGTTTTCTTCCCATCCCTGGCTTATAATTGAAGCAGTTATTTGAGCCAAGTCACAAAACTTCTGAGTTGGGCTCTATCCCCGCCCCTTTCAAAACTGACACAGATACCTAGCACCCACTCTTGGCCCTCCACTGACTAACTGCAGAGGGGTCTCTTCCCAAACCCCTGCCGCTAGGACCAGCTGGTGTGTCTTGGGGGCGGGGGCAGGGGGTTTTGGGGATGTAACTCTGCGCCAGTCTCAAATTAGGTAGGGCCATAAGCCTGATGACAGAGGCTTCTCTACAGACACACAGGCTGAAAGAGAGCGTAGCTCCTGTGCTAAACGTGCTGACTGAGTGTGCCCGGATGCACCGCCCAGCCAGGAAGTTCCTGAAGGCCCAGGTATGAGGCTCAGAAGCTGGCGCTCCTGGGAGATGTGGGTTGGGCCCTGATCACAGACTCTTGGCTGCTCCAAGCCGAAGCTGAGGGACGGCCGCCTCCCCAGGTGCTGCCCCCTCTGCGGGATGTGAGGACACGGCCCGAGGTTGGGGAGATGCTTCGGAACAAGCTTGTCCGCCTCATGACGCACCTGGACACAGACGTGAAGAGGGTGGCTGCCGAGTTCTTGTTTGTCCTGTGCTCTGAGAGTGGTGAGTTATGGAGGCCCAGGTCCCACCCCACCTAAGCCAGGCTTGCACTGACCTCTGCCTTGCTCCTCAGTGCCCCGATTTATCAAGTACACGGGCTATGGGAATGCTGCTGGCCTTCTGGCTGCCAGGGGCCTCATGGCGGGAGGCCGGCCCGAGGGCCAGTACTCAGAAGATGAGGACACAGACACAGATGAGTACAAGGAAGCAAAGGCCAGGTATGTGCCCCAACACACCCTTGGGGTTCCCACTCAGAGCCACACCCATATGGACCCATGTAGGGTAGGTGGGACAGGATGACACATGGGCAGGACCTTCCAGAATCAGGCTCCTGTTCCTAAGTGCTATCTGGGATACCAGAAGGTGGCAGGTGGCAGGAGCTGGTTAACTGCTGCTCCTGGAGGGAGGCCTCTTCCTGCAGTTGCCTTGCCCTGCCCCCTCTCACCCCATGGGAAAATGTGTCTTGCCTCCTGTCCTGGAGAGTCACTAATGCATTCCTTACACTCTACCCCATGGGAAGCAGCATAAACCCGGTGACCGGGAGGGTGGAGGAGAAGCCGCCTAACCCTATGGAGGGCATGACGGAGGAACAGAAGGAGCATGAGGCCATGAAGCTGGTGACCATGTTTGACAGGCTCTCCAGGTGTGTAGCATGAGGAGGAGGTGGGGGGAGCCTGCAGCTGGGAGAAGGGAGAGCTGACCCACATCCTGTCTTGTGATCCCCAGGAGGTAGGGTCAGAGGAGAGCTTAGGATCCTGGCAAGGCCGCATTACTTACGTTTGACATCACTTGCCCTGGAGGAAATCCCCCAGGGGATGGGCATATTGAGGTCAGTATTGTGCCCATTTTACAGATGATAACTGAGGCCCAGAGAACTTAAGAGACTGTCTAATGTCCCTGGACTTATTGGAGATGGTCCAATGTCCAAATTCAGAGACTGTTTAAGGCCAATTTAGATGTCTCAATTAAGAATCTACTTAAAGCCATGAGGTAGCAGTTAGGATTTGGGCCCAATTAACAGAAAGTCCAATCAGGCTTCCCCAGTAAATGGGAGCAGCCTACCTACTTGGTGGAGAGGAAGGTAGCAGCCAGGGGTCAGCAGGACCCTTGCCTGGCCAGCGGGGCCCCTTCCCCAGCCCCACTGCACCTTTCCCCACAGGAACAGAGTCATCCAGCCAATGGGGATGAGTCCTCGGGGTCACCTTACGTCCCTGCAGGACGCCATGTGCGAGACTATGGAGGAGCAGCTCTCCTCGGACCCTGACTCAGACCCTGACTGAGGATGGCAGCTCTTCTGCTCCCGTCAGAACCGGTGCTGCTTCCAGAGACTCCCTGGGGCTGTAACCTGGGAGAAGCCACATCCCCTGGGCCCACACCCCTCTCTCCATCTTGGAAACCCTTTCTCTTTACTCCCCAGGTTCTGTTCACGATTTGCCCCTGGTTCAGTTTATCTCAGGACTGCAGTGGTCTTGTGCAAGAACGCACAGCTCAGCCTTGAATTCTGCAGGCAAAGTACTTTTCTTTTGTCTGCGCCAAGAGGAATGTGTGTAGAGGCTGCTGCCTGAGGGCAGGGCCTACCTGGGCATACAGAAGAGCGTGCATATGGGAGGGCAGGGGGATGGGCGTGGGTGTGCACAGAGCAAGCACATCTGAGATTGGCATGCGGGCCAGAGCCGCTGTGTTGAGGGATGTGCTGCACTTCACAGGGAGAAAGAACCTGGCAGAACTTTACGTACAAGTGTGTCAGAACGCACACTCCAAGGTGTGCTCTGTGGTTTCTGTCCTGTCTTCACTGGGTGCAGGGCTGGAGGCCTCCCAGGTGTTCTCCTTGGTCCTTGTTGAGCTGCCCACTGTAGTATCCACAGTGCCCAAGTTCTCGCTGGTTCTGGCAATTAAATCTCAATCCTTCCCACTGGCTTAGACTAGACTTAGGAGGATGCCCCTCGTGTGACCACAGTTTGAGATTTATACCATGTACCGCACATAGACACAGAAACATCATCCTGAAATAAAGAGTTCTGAGCAAAAATATATGTGTGAATATGTATGTAAACTGTTAAAGTGGCTCACGCCTTAACCCCAGCACTTTGGGAGGGCGAGCCAGGCGGATCACTTGAACCCAGCCTGGCCAACAATGGGAACCCGTCTCTTAAAAATACTAAGTGTTACCCCAAAACCTAAAATGGAAAAAAAAAAAAAAAAAAGATGTGACCTAAAAAAAACACTAAGCGTGATGGCTAAGCCCCTGTGCTAAACACGGTGGCCCACGCCTCTAATCACAGCTACCCAGGAGGCTGAGGCACAAGAACTGCTTAAACCCAGGAGGTGGTGGAAGCTGCAGTCAGCTGAGATCACACCACTGCACTCCAGCCTGAGTGACAAGAGAGACACTCTCAAAAAATAAGAAATCAGGTAAAGGAATATTAACTAGAGTTAGAAACTAATTTCATTCCTTTTAGAATTCAACACTTTTCCTAGGTCACCACTTCTGTCTTTCGTTCTTACTGAGGAGCCAAGTCAGAGCCCCCTTCCTGGGAGTCAGTCATTAAATGGATTCCCGTCAGCTCAGCCCAGGGGAGGCAATGTTCAGGAACAGGAAGTGCTTTTGTCTGGGGAAACACGCAGGTGATCTGATGCTAGGGAGGAGCTGCTTGCATGTGGGTAAGAGCCCAAGGGGAAGCCACTGGTACCTGAAGGGCTGAGCCATCAGAGCTGGGCCTTGGTGCAGCCCCAGGAGCAGCAGCCTGTGCAGAACTAGGAGCTCAGTGGATTCTCCCTCCTATGTCACAATCCAGCAGGTGGCCAGGACTCAGCCTGGGTTTTCAGTGAGTAATTCCTCCTCACTAGTCTCAGAGATTAGCTCTAGCGGTGTCACTGGAGGAAGCCCTGGGGCTGGGGGGCAGTGTGGGGACAAGGAGACCAGAGAGAAAGTGCTAGAATAGTCTGGAACAGATGTTTCAAAGTCAACAGAACATGACCACCTTCAGAGGAAGAAGCTGGGCCATCTCCAATAAACCCAGAGACAAGTGCCTTCAATCCTCGGACTGTTCCAACAGAGGGGATGCTGTGTACCCCAGGGTTACTTTTCCAACTCATGTCAACACCTGCAGTCCCTTTGAGGAGACTAAAATGTATTTCATGCTGAAAATAAAGGACAGGTTTTCTCTAACTAAAAACAGCCGTACTAAAGGAGACCAACATGCTAGAAGTATAGCACCAGGGCCTCAAGACTGCACTTCAGGACACGAAGAGGGCTGGGGGCTGCTCGGCCCGAGTCTGGATCTTCTAACCAGGGATGCTGAGCTTGCCCTCAGACAGGGACTTGGCACAAAGAAAGCAGACCCAGTCTGGGATTCTAGTCTGTTTCAGTTCAAGAGGGTCCCTGTCAGAAGAAAGCTTTTTCCATTCCGAGCTTCAGCAGAGTGAAGAGTTAAACACAGCAAGCAGGCAGGCAGGCAGGCAGCTCCTTTGCATATGTGTCGGGTGCCCCTGAATGTAAACAGCCCTACCAGTCAGCACAGCTCATAGCCTGGGAAGACAGTCCTGTGGCAGCCTCAGATGTCCGCTCAGTTCACATATTCTGGTTTGACCAAACATGTAAACCCGCCCAAGCTGTCTTCAGGCATGAGGTCTCATCAGAGATGGGATGTGGATGGCTCCTATGTCACCATTTCCTGCGTGGGGCAGCCGTCATCCTATTTGTCTGGTCCATCAAGCTGGAACACAGAAGACAGAGGTATCAGTTGTCTGTTAACATATCCAGGCAGCCTGCAGATCTCTGGTCACACAGATCTAGCTGCAGATATGCAAAATATTTCACAAAACAAGCTGCTTTCTGCAAATGATGCTGTTGTGCTGGGCTGCGAGGATCCCAACAGGCCTGGGCAGAACAGGGTGGCTAAATGGAGAGCCTCATTCTAAGGGAATTTAAGTACCCAAATCAAGATTTACTGATGCTCATGTGCTTAAAAATATTCACTATTTGGAAAAGTAACCCCTAGGATAGTAAATAAAAAACAAGAAACTCTAAAATCATAATACATTTCACAAAAATTTCTGTAAAATTATACAGTTCAAATCCTGTTGGGCCACTTCCAAAAATCCACAGGAGCTACCTGGGTTACAATCTGCTTTTTTTTTGAAAATAGGAAGTTGGGCCAGGTGTGGTGGCTCACACCTGTAATCCCAGCACTTTGGGAGTCTTAGGCGAGTGGATCACTTGAGGTCAGGAGTTTGAGACCAACCTGACTAACATGGTGAGACCCCGTCTCTACTAAAAATACCAAAATTACCCAGGCATGGTGGTGGCCGCCTGTAATCCCAGCAACTCGGGAGGCTGAGGCAGGAGAATCACTTGAATCCAGGAGGCAGAGGTTGCAGTGAGCCAAGATTGTGCCATTGCACTCCAGCCTGGGAGACAAGAGCGAAACACTGTTTCAAAAATAAATAAAGGAAGGTGTAGCAGGAAAAGGCTCCCTCAAAAAAAGCCTGCTAGGCTGATCTAAGATCTCTGCTACCTCATGAGCTGGCCAGGAGGCACTCGCCTCTCAACGTTTAAGCCTCATGTTAGCTGGGTCCCCTGCTTCCATAATGAAGTGATCGTGACTGGTAAAAACTCTGCCTGCAACGGGAGGCTGGGGGTCTTTGACTGGTGGAGGTGAAGAGAGTGCTGAACCCGTGGCCCTGAGCCACGTGGCAGGCACAGCTGTGGGCAAGGAAAAGGAATCAGGGTTTCCTGATGTCTGCCTTGGAAGACAAGAACATCAGCTGTGATACATTCTGGTTGACACGGTTTGGCTGTGGCCCCACCCAAATCTCACCGTGAATTGTAATAATCCCCACAAGTCAAGGGCAGGGCCCAGTGGAAGTAACTGATTCATGGCGGCAGATTTTCCCCGCACTGTTCTTGTGGTAGTGAGTCTCACAAGACCTGGTTTTATAAAGGGCAGTTCCCTGCACACATCCTCCTGCCTGTCGCCTTGTAAGACGTGACTCTGCTCCTCCTTTCCCTTCCACCGTGACTGTGAGGCCTCCCCAGCCAAATGGAACTATGAGTCCATTAAACCTCTTCCCTAGATAAATCACCCAGTCTCAGGTATGCCTTTGGTAGCAGCATGACAACAGACTCATACGCTGGTGAAATCCCCTTTGGACAGTGTCACACCTGCCTGTAATCACAACACAGGACTTTAAGTGCTTCATGCTACCTCCCATTGAAAACCCTTAATACCAAGGCTATACATGCTACAGGATTCTCATGGGAAAGTGCATTTTCCGTAACCTCACTTGTTTACAGGCAGTTTGGAACCTCTTAGAAAGCATCAAGGCTCTCTCTGGCTTTCCTCAGTGGTTTATAATAGATAGATGGCTTTCATAGCAATTACTTCCTGAAAGCATCACTAGGGTGGCCTTCATCCCACACAGGTGCAGAGAACTTTAGCTTCTCAAAGTGCTTTAACCCATATCTCAGAATCATTTACCAGGCCTTTGAGGTGCACTACTGGCTGCTCTATTTCAGGGTGAAGCTAACGCCTGTAGTGTGATAAGACGACAGACTCATCAGCCCCGAGTGCCTGGACCGTGTCCCTCCTGGCCCTGTTAGCATGTTTCTTCATCTCTAAATGAAGGTATTGCAAGTAATGCCCAGTCAGGTCCGGGCAGTGCCTGGTGCATGATTAACAGCATCGTCAGCTATCACTGTGTTACCATACCAGGGAGGAGGGCAGCCCCTTGAATGGCGCTGCTCAGCAGTCTGTACCTTCCCAGTTTCCCGCTGGACAAGGTCCCGCATCTCTTCTGTCCAGCCCAGAAGCTCCACTAGCCTTTCCACACTCTGAATCAGGTCCCCCAGCTGGGTCACGTCCCTGCTGCGAGGATGCCAAGCCAAGGTCCCCACCAAGTCCCAGTTGATGAGCAGTCGGGGAACTGAGCTCCGCACGGCCTCGGTCAAGCTGGCAAAAGGCTCCACCTGAAAAATGGCCCAAACGTGAGGGACACAGTGTCCACCCTACAAGCCCCTCAGGATGTTTCATGCCACAGCCACTGAGGCCTTGGAGGAGCAGCAGACTGGCAGGTCCTGTAAAACACGGAAAACCCACCACCAACCTGATTTCTTCAGTTGAGCTCCTGCCACCTGGCCTCAGTGACTCTGCTTCCTCCCCTCAGTCTCCCTCTCCTTCACTTCTTGCTGCTTCCAACACATCCTGGCCTCTCCCTACCTCCGGTTCAAGGTTCATCAGGGCTCCATCCTTCCTACCTCTTCCTTGTGAGCGCGTTCCATTCTCCCTGTCCTCCCCACCACGCTGTCTCCCAGCATGCCACGGAGGGACAAAGGACACTCGTCCGTCTCCTCTGGCTAGCCCTGCTCACTGTGACGGCCACCACCAGCCTCTGGCACAAGGAGGAGCTGGTGCCCCCGAACATCTCTCCATGGTCTTCACCACACAGCCTCTCAAGAGGCCTAACTTGGCGCCATCAGGCTTCTTCATACAGTTCTCAAAGCTTCTTTTAAGAGGAAAAATGTAAAACATAGATACATTAATAAATAGCATTAAAAATGGCTCACTATCTGGGGGGAAAATGCTCCATTCCCACCTCCCGCTGTAAAAAATTCAAATAAAAATTAAAAACAGTTCTTGAAGAAAATGTAGGGTTTACGAGTAAGGAAGAACTTTTTAGGCATGAAAACTGAAGTCAGGTTCCTTCCTCCTTCCCTCCTTCCCTCCCTCTCTATCTCTAAGTAAAAATTTAAAAAAAAGAAAGGAAACTAAAGTCAGATAAGGCAAAGGAAAGTGACAAATCTGACCATGTGAATACTATTACCTTGGTATCTACATAAAACTACTATGTAGAAAATTAAAAAATTTAAAAAACCTCTCATCATCATACACTGCAAAAATATTTACAATAAATGATAATAGTTTATATCACTAATGGATAAACTCATTTATAAACATATAATTTACTAATTTATAACGAAATTTATATTAAGGCCTGGACACGGTGGCTCACATCTATAATCCCAGCACTTTGGGAGGCCAAGCTGGGCAGATCACCTGAGGTCAGGAGTTCAAGACCAGCCTGGTCAACACGGTGAAACTCCGTCTCTACTAAAAATACAAAAATTAGCCAGGAGTGGTGGTGGGCGCCTGTAGTCCCAGCTACTCAGGAGGCTGAGGCAGGAGAATCACCTGAACCTGGGAGATGGAGGTTGCAGTGAGCCGAGATCGCACCACTGCACTCTAGCCTGGGTGTGAACTAAGTAAGACTCTGTCTCAAAAAAAAGAAAGAAAGAAATTTATAATCAGGAAAAAGGCTATTTTCATTTCACTTCAACAAAAGAGATGGCTGGTGGCCTGAGTGTCCACACCTGATGGCCAGCACGCTCAGCTCGGCTCAGTCCACACACTGCTGACCACCATGGCCCCTCTAACTGTTCCTCCTGTGTCTGTCCCTCCATTCTAGGCGTAGCATGGGCATTCTCATGCCCGTCCACACCCTGGGGTCTCCTATCTGCTCACTCCCAGCACCTCAGCTCTGTGGGAGAAAAGGCTCGTAAGTGCCAAAGCAGGAGACTGAAGCCTCAGTCCACTCCCGTTTAATAAACAGAATACAGAAAGAAGAATCTAGTTAGGAATAAGTATCGTGAGTCATTACATATCCGTCTTATTGAATATTAAGCCCTGATTAAAGCCTTCCTGTACTTTACGCATAATTTTCTAGGAACGTCAAGTTGCTGTGGTCAGGGACTGACAGTGGACACTATGGGATGTGGCCACAAGGCAAGAGCATCGACTGCTTTGATCAGCAGAGATGATCTGTGGAATGTGAAGCCAAGCCCTGTCACACCCACATAAGGGATGCTGGAGGGCATCAGAAATCTGTAGTACTGCCAGTGCTTGCGGAAGCACCTGCTACTCAGCAGGCATTAGAAGGGAACAGTCCCTGCCCCTGGGTGAGTCCGTACCCTCCACTCCCCCACGTGCTTGTGGAAGGACTGATACTGGTCAGCTACCCAGGGGCTTGTCTCTGTGTGGTGCTGTGCTATACTGGTTACAATCTGTGCCTGCTCTCACTCCCTGCTTCTGCACCTGGCTCCCCTTTTGTAGACAGTAAGAAGTAGCATAACTTTTGAAGCCTTTGTTCTTACTTGAAAGGCATAACCTAAAGTGCTAACATCTCGATGCCCCCACCCCCGCTTCGGCTACTTGCAAGCACTGGGCCCTTTGTTCCTTAGACTCATGACCCTGCTCCCCAGTTTTGTACCCAATGAAAGTCAGAGTGTCCAGGCACTCAGGGCCACTACCGAACTCTGCATACTAGGTGGTAGTGGACCTCTGGGCCCAACTCTTTCTCTTGATCTCGGTGTCTTGTGTCTATTTGTCTCTGCACCCGTAGAGAATACCCTCTAGACCCAGCAGGGCTGGACCCTATACAGCTCCTGCCACTGGTCCTTCCTGGACTCTGGACTCTGGACTCAGGTGTCCACCTGCCTGCTCGACACCTCCAGTCTGCAGCACATCATCGAATCCGTGGAAACAAGGCTGAGTTCCCCAAACCCACTTAGCAGGCTTCTCCATCTCAGGAAACGGTGGCTCAATCCTTCTAGCTGCTCCGGCCACAGCCCTGGAGTCCTTAGGAATCCACACCCTCCCATACACTGTGCCAGCGTGTCCACTCTGCATTCACACACACCCAGACTCCAGCACCCCTCAGCCTCTGCTGACTTTACCTGGCCCCCAGCCAGTGCCAGCCAGTGATCACCTACAAGGGCCCTGCTGGGTCTGCTGCTCCCATGCTTCCCCCCATGGTGGGCTCACAGCCCAGCACTCAGAGGACTCCTCTCAACAGGAAGCTGGAGTAAAGTGCTCCAACTTCCAGGCTCTGGCCTGGAACCCAAGCTGAATCCATTCATCTTCTGAGGTGGCACCAGCCTCCCCTGAGATGATCTTGTGCCCCACCTCCTTCTCTGCTCCAGCCCCATGCCCGTCACTGCTGACTTGGCCCCTCCCTCCTTGCTGCTTGTCACCTGTGCAGACCCCTCACCTGGGTTAACTCTTAGCTCCAACTCCACCTTCCTGACTGGACACTGCAGCTGGCTCCCAACCTTTCGAGCACGTCTATCCTGCTTATTATCTTTTCCACAGCATCAATCATCTCCTAACAAACTGTAACTTCTTATATTTACATCTGACTGTATGTTCAAAGCACCAGAACAGGGCCCAGCACACAGCAGGCAGCACCCAATGAATGCCTCAGCAAATACATGCTCTGGGCCCCTGCGGCCGGCCTGGGCCCTTCTGGCCCTTCTGCCCTTGGTGCCGGTATCCAGTCACACACACAGTGGCTTCATGGTCTCATTTCTTGCTCTAATCACAGCTTTTAGGAATTTCCAGAGCTTCAGACTCTGATGGAGAACAGCTGCTTGAACACATCCAGAGCGTCTCCCAGGCACCTCAGACACACAGCAGAACCAAGCTGGGCATCCTCCCTCCCAAATCATGCTTCACCAGCTAATGCCCTGACCTTATACACCAAGCCAGACACCTCCTTCTCACGCCCCCCAAAGCATCACAGGCCGCAAGTCCAGCCCCCTCCTTGCTGTCCCTCAGGTGCCCACAGCTCTAACTTCTTCAGGACCAGCCCCTGGCACTGCTTGCTCCAATCTCCACTCCCCAAAGGCCTCTCTGCCCCCAAGAGTTCAGCTACATCCCTGGGCCAGTCCCTTTGGGTTTATCACTACTCCCACCATAGCATCAGTATTCCTCATCTGACCTGGGAGGCCTGCCCCTCCACCTCACCCCCATACCCCGTTTCCTTCTCCATTCCCCTCACACATGGTGCCCCAGCCGCAACTATACCACCTACAAAGCCCAGCGGCTTCCCACCTTCCTTTCCCCTGCATGGGATGCTGCTCCCTCAGCCTGGAATCCCAGATGATCCACTCACCTTACAATAGTGGCACCAGCCCCTCAAGGCCCATGAGGTGACACTTGCACCCCGCCTTCCCCATAGTCGCTGAAGGCCCATGAGGTGACACCTGCACCCCGCCTTCCCCATAGTCGCTCAAGGTCCATGAGATGACACCTGCACCACCCCTTTCCCCATAGTCCCTCAAGGTCCATGAGGTGACTCCTGCACCACCCCTTTCCCCATAGTCCCTCAAGGTCCATGAGGTGACTCCTGCACCACCCCTTTCCCCATAGTCCCACAAGGTCCATGAGGTGACACCTGCACCCCACCTTCCCCATAGTCGCTCAAGGTCCATGAGGTGACACCTGCACCACCCCTTTCCCCATAGTCGCTCAAGGTCCATGAGGTGACACCTGCACCCCCCCTTCCTCATAGTCCCTCAAGGTCCATGAGGTGACTCCTGCACCCTCCCTTTCCCCATAATCCCTCAAGGTCCATGAGGTGACTCCTGCACCACCCCTTTCCCCATAGTCCCACAAGGTCCATGAGGTGACTCCTGCACCCTCCCTTTCCCTATAGTTCCTCAAGGTCCATGAGGTGACTCCTGCACCCCCCCTTTCCCCATAGTCCCACAAGGTCCATGAGGTGACTCCTGCACCCTCCCTTTCCCTATAGTCCCTCAAGGTCCATGAGGTGACACCTGCACCCCCCCTTTCCCTATAGTCCCTCAAGGTCCATGAGGTGACTCCTGTACCCCCCCTTTCCCTATAGTCTCTCAAGGTCCATGAGGTGACTCCTGCAGCCCCCCTTTCCCTATAATCCCTCAAGGTCCATGAGGTGACACCTGCACCACCCCTTCCCCATAGTCCCTCAAGGTCCATGAGGTGACTTCTGCACCCCCCCATTCCCCATAATCCCTCAAGGTCCACGAGGTGACTCCTGCACCCCCCCCTTCCCTGCCCTCGGCCTCCTCCCTGCACAGGCCTGCTGACACACCTCCAGGGAGGTCCCAAGGATGAGCAGCAGATCTGCCATGGGGAAATCAACCACATGTAGCAAGAACCTCTGGGGCAGCGGCTCCCCAAAGAACACGATGTCGGGCTTCACCACGCCAGTGCAGACTGGGCAGCGGGGCACCCTGTCTGCCATCACGTCAGCCTGGGAAACACAGAAAAAGCAGGCCTGAGGAAGATGCCACAAGACACTTTAAAGGCAACAACTTCTTATTAAAGTATCAAATATTCCCCCCAAAAAGGGTGAGAGATGGACCATTAACCTCCATGTAACCAGCTTCAGGAATTACCAGTTTTCATAGCTAATTGTTTCACGGCCCTCCAGAATCTTCGAGGAGGTATTAGGACATTTAAAAGCAAATCCTGGACATCATATGATTTCACCCATAAATACTTCAGCAGGCATCCAGCACATTTAACACCATGCTCTGAACACCTGGGATGGTGACCAGAGACATTCAGGTGCTAAGGAAACACCTGGCAGACGGCAGCCTGCAGGCATTTGGCCTACACCGAACATTATTCAGTCACAAAGGTGGAACTGTCTCTGGGTCGAGCTTAAGAGATCATGGCATTGCCTCAGACCTGGGAGGCATTCAGGTCAGCTTCAGTCACTGGCTGGCATTACTAGGAATAACAACATGTGCCGAAGACTGCCTCCGTGCTGGCCAAGGGGAAGTGGACACAACTTCACTTTGCATCAAGATTAATATAAACTAATGCCTTGGGCCAGATGGAAAAGGGAGAGAGTTACAGAGGAAGACACCTGATTTTCTAAGGGAAACCTTTACAGCTAAGTGGGCTTGTTTTAAGCAGGCTCAATCCAGCAAGAAGCAAGAGAAACAAGAGACAAAAGAAAGAAACTCACAAAAGATTTCAGATATTCTTGGATACATAGTAAAACTGTATTATGTTTAAATTAAGAAGAAAAAACTGTTATCTTGGAGACTATGGGGTATAGTAAAAATAAAAGGAAATAAAAAAGATGAAATATCTATTAAAGATACAAAAGTATTAAAAAATAATGTAGCAGACTTGGAAAATAACCAAATATAACTTCTATAAATAAAAAGTAGAGGAACCAAAATGAAACTCAATGTCTGTTTCCAGTTGGTGTTTGGGAAAAAAGAAAGAAATATTCAATGGGAAGACTTTATTCTCTATAATAGAAGACGACATTAGTAAACTGGAAAATAGCTCACAAGAAATTACCCAGAATGCAGCACCAGGAGGAGCAAGGAGGGACAGGAGAGTGATCAGGAACTGCAGGTGAGGGAAGGTCTAATGTACCCTCAATCAGAGGTCCCTGAAGAGTGGGCTCAGAGGGCGGGCCAGGGGCAATTCATATCCAAGAGGTAACCGCAGAGTATTACCCGGCAACCATGGAAGATACCAACTCACAGAATGAGGGTCTCAAGCAAGTGAGGGCTACTGAGCCAGCGTGAGGGCACGACAGGAGTCACAAGCACAGTGTGGCTGTTTTTGTCCCAAGAGGTTCTCAGGAGGTTTAGTGTTTGTTTATATATTGTCCTTAAAAGGGGGAGGGTGGCTGTGAGGTGAATGGTTACATACTTTTGAGACTTCAGTAAGTGTACATTTTACAGAAGATAAAAGGAAACATTGTAGTCAACTGTTCAAAGAAAAAAAAGAAACAGAAAGAACAACTAAGCAGACATCTCAGGGAGGAAGAAGGAACCATTGATCTCCACTATCCACATTCGCAGGGTGGAGTCTAGAAAGAGCTGGTTTCTGTTTAACCCTAAGTGAAGAAAGTCTAATGGTGGTTGGGGAGGGAGGATATAATGGGGTGCCTCTAATCTCTTCTCCTGCACTGGGCAGGAACTCAAGTCCCCAAGGTTTCTCTGGGTTCCCCTGACCAAGGAGAGGGGTCCATTCAGTTGGTTGCAGGGCTTAGAATTGTATTTTTTATTTGTTTGAGATGGAGTCTCATTCTGTCACCCAGGCTGGAATGCAGTGGGGTGATCTCAGCTCACTGTCAACCTCTACCTCCTGGGTTCCAGCAATTCTGCCTCAGCCTCCCGAGTAGCTGGGACTACAGATAGGTGCCACCACACATGGCTCATTTTGTATTTTTAGTAGAGACAGAGTTTTACCATGTTGGCCAGGCTGGTCTCAAACTCAACTCAAGTGATCCATCTGCCTCTGCCTCTGCCTCCCAAAGTACTAGGATCACAGGCATGAGCCACTGCATCTGGCCTAGAATTTTATTTTTCTCAAGGAAGGCCTACAAATTTTAAGCAGAATAAATAAAAGGAAATTCATATGGAAAACAGCATGGAGAAACTGCAAAACTCCAAAGACAAAAGTCTTAAAAAAAAAAAACAGGCAGAGAGATTGGCCAGGCGTGGTGGCTCACACCTGTAATCCAAGCACTTTGGAGGCCAAGGTGGGCAGATCACCTGAGGGCAGGAGTTCAAGACCAGCCTGACCAACATGGAGAAACCCCGTATTTAAAAAAATTAAAATAAAATAAAATAAACAGGCAGAGAGGCCAGGTGTACTGACTCAAGCCTGTAATCCCAGCACTCTGGGAGGCTGAGGTGGGTGAATCACGAGGTCAGGAGTTCAAGACCAACCTGACCAACATGGTGAAACCCTGTCTACTAAAAATACAAAAATTAGCCGGGCATGGTGATGCACGCCTGTAATCCCAGCTACTCTGGAGGCTGAGGCAGGAGAATCACTTGAACCCGGGAGGCAGAGGTTGCAGTGAGCAGAGATCACGCCACTGTGCTCCAGCTTGGGTGACAAGACTCTGTCTTGTCTCAAAAAAAAAAAAAAAAAAAGAAACAGGCAGAGAACCGATAGCAACAATTTCTGAAATTTACATGAAAAGGCAAAAGACTCAGAATAGCCAACACAGTACTGAAGGAGAACAAAGCTGGAGAATTAAAACCAACCTATTGCCCTTATCTCTTTTATTTTCATCCTTATTTATTTATTTTGTTTTGAGATGGAGTCTCACTCTGTTGCTCAGGCTGGGGTACAGTGGCGTGATTTCAGTTCACAACAGCCTCCCCCTCCCGGGTTCAAGTGATTCTCTTGCCTCAGCCTTCCGAGTAGCTGGGATTACAGGTGTGCCACCACACTTGGCTAATTTTTATATTTTTCAAAAAATACAAAAATGGGGTTTCATCATTTTGGCCACACTGCTCTCAAACTCTCAACCTCAGGTGATCCACCTGCCTAGGCCTCCCAAAGTGCTGGGATTACAGGCGTGAACCACCAGCCCTGCTCCAAATAATTTCTTTTAAATGCAAATCCCTTTACATAATTTTCCTGCCTAAAAAATCCTTCAGTGTCTCCCATGATCTTCAGGACGCAGTTGAAACCCTAACAGAGCAAGAGTCCTTGTATACTCCAGGACTCTGCTGCCAGAAACTGACTCTTACATCCATATGGCCTCACTTCTGAGGGGCTCCCTAGCCTGCCCTCTTCCTACTGCTGAGTAACTGACTCTTACATCCATACGGCCTCACCTCTGAGGGGCTCCCTAGCCTGCCCTCTTCCTACGGTGAGTCAGGACCTCTTCCAGCATTCAGTACATATTTGTAGTAAAACTCGTATGGCACCTAATTGTAACTGTTGGATAACTCCACCTTAATTTGTTTTCACATCCACAGACCCCAGCAAAGGACCTGGCACTGAGCAGACTAAACTATTTGTTGAATAAATTGGTCATCAATGAATGAATGCGTTGACAAAAAGAATAATATGCATATATGAAGTTTCTACTGTGTGCTGACTCACACTTCCTAATTTCAAAACTAAAAAAAAAACTAAACATGGAATTACCAAGCAATACTCCTAGGTATGTTTTTTATACTCAAAAGCATAAAAAGTCTCACACAAAGACTTGTACATGCATTCACAGCAGAACTATTCACAAGAGCAGCGAGGCAGGAACAACCCCAACACCCGTCAATGTATGAGGAGAGGAACGAACTGTAGTACATACATCAATGGAATATTATTTGGCCATACAACAGGACAAAGTACTAACACAAGCTACGGTGTCAATGAGCCAGAAGTATTTTTGGGAAATAACCGTGACACAAAAGGCCATTTGATTGCATTTACATGAAATGTCCAGAAAAGACAAATGTATAGACAGAAAGCATATCTGTGGTTGCCAGGGGCTGGAGGGAGAAGAAATGAGGAATGACTGCTTAATAGTACAAGGTCTTCTTTTGCGGTAATTAGCACATCCTGGAACTTGATAAGAGGCAATAGGTACACACACTGTGAATGTACTAAATGCCAATGAACTGAACACTTTAAAATGGCTAAGTTTATGTTACATCAAATTCACCTCAATAAGGCGGGTAGATCACTTGAGGTCAGGAGTTCAAGACCAGCCTGGGCAACATGATGAAATCCCATCTCTACCGAAAACACACCACAAAAATTGGCTGGGCATGTAGTCCAGCTACTTGGGAGGCTGAGGCAGGAGAAGTGCTTGAACCCAGGAGACGAAGGTTACACTGAGCATAGATCACATGCAGCCTGGGTGACAGAGCAAGACTGTGTCTCAAAAAAAAAAAAAAAAATTCACCTCAATAAAAAATAAGTAAATTTTTAAAAAGTTATGTGCCATGTCTCTATTTCAGAGTTTTATATTTAAGATGTTTCAACTCTATCCTATCCTATTCTAAGAAACGCATTTTACAGAAATACAGATATTCATGGCAGCATAAGCATAGGTATCATTGCTGTATTTTTAATAGTGAAAATTACACACATCAAAGAATGTCCCACAATACAGGAATGGCTAAATATAATATCTATAGAAGTGAATAAAAAGGTTTAGCAGAACTGTAGGTATTGACACAAGAGTTCCATGACACTGCTCAGTAAAAACTCAAGCTGTAGAATACTAGGCTTCAAATGACCCCATTGCTGAATTTTTTTTTTTTTTTTTTTTGAGATAGACTCTCACTCTGTCACCAGGCTGGAGTGCAGTAGCGTGATCTCAGCTCCCTGCAACCTCTGCTTCCTGGATTTAAGCAATCAATTCTCCTGCCTCAGCCTCCCGAGTAGCTGGGACTACAAGCACATGCCACCACATCTGGCTAATTTTCTTATTTTTGGTAGAGATGGGGTTTCACCATGTTGGCCAGGATGGTCTCCATCTGTTGACCTTGTGATCTGCCCACCTCGGCCTCCCAAAGTGCTGGGATTACAGGCATGAGCCACCGCAATCAGCCTGAAAAAAAAAAAATTTTAACTGCGTGTAGGTGTATGTACATAGGTACATGCATATATGTTTATATAAACATATCACTTTTTTTTTTGGAAAGGCCTGGAACATTATACACCAAGCTGTTAAAAGTGGGCAGCAGAGGCCAGGCACAGTGGCTCACGCCTGTAATCCCAGCCCTTTGGGAGGCTGAGGCGGGCAAACCACCTGAAGTCGGGAGTTCAAGACCAGCTGACCAACATGGAGAAACCCTGTCTCTACTAAAAATACAAAATTAGCTGGGCGTGGTGGCGTGTGCCTGTAACCCCAGCTGCTCGGGAGGCTGATGCGGGAGAATCACTTGAACCTAGGGGGCAGAGGCTGTGTAAGTTGAGATCACACCATTGCACTCCAGCCTGGGAAATAAGAGCGAAATTCTGTCTAAAAAAAAAAGTAGACAGCAGGGGCCAGGGGCCGTGGCTCATGCCTGTAATCCCAGTACTTTGGGAGGCTGAGGTGGATGGATCACCTGAAGTCAGGAGTTTGAGACCAGCCTGACCAACATGATGAAATATCATCTCTACTAAAAAATAAAAAATATATAAAAATAATAAAACTAGTGGGGTGTGGTAGCACACACCTGTAATCCCAGCTACTCAAGAGGCTGAGGCAGGAGAACTGATTGAACCCAGGAGACGGAGGTTGCACTGAGCAGAGATTACCCCACTGCACTCCAGCCTGGGCAACAGAATGAGACTCTGTCTAAAAAAAAAAAAAAAAAAGTGGGCAGCAGGAATTGGCTGAAGGGGAGATTCATTTTCTCTACATATTTCTATATTGTCTTCAATTTTTTACCAGCGTACATTACTTTTCTAATTTACAGATAAAATTTTTCACACTATTGTTGTTTAATAATCCTTTACACACAGTGCTTATAAAATACCACTTTTCCAGATGACCCCAACAGCAGATAACTCACCCAGAAGTCTTCCCCTGGGAAGGGTCTTCGGCAGACTGTGCAGGTGGCAGAGGCAAAGGTTCCATGAGCTTCAACCAGCTTTGAGTCAGGGATACCTGATGCTGAAATTCAAGCCAAAGCTAAGTGTTGCTGCTGCCTCTGGAGTGAGCACACAGGTCCAAAAGCACCACTTCTGGGCTTGGCAGGCCTCCTGGAAGAAGGCACAACCCCTTGGGGTTGTGATATCCTCAAGCCTTATGTCCATGCCCATATCACCTGCAGATCATGCACCACCAACCAGAATAAGGCATGGGAGTAAAGGGGCTCCCAGCTGGAGTCAAATCACAGTTAAAACAAAGCCTGTCAAAACTCAGTACGAAAATTCATTTGATGTAAGCTCCAATGAAATTATATCCAGCCAGGCACGGTGGCTCAGGCCTGTAATCCCAGTACTTTGGGAGGCTGAGGTGGGTTGATCATTTCAGGTTAGGAGTTTGAGACCAGCCTGGCCAACACGGTGAAACCCTACCACCACTAAAAATATAAAAATTAGCCGGGTATGGTGGCGGGCACCTGTAATCCCAGATACTCAGGAGCCTGAGGCAAGAGAATCACTTGAACCCAGGAGGCTGAGGCTGCAATGAGCGGAGACTACACCACTGCACTCCAGCCTGGGAAACAAGAGCGAAACTCTTTTATCAAAAAAAAAAAAAATTATACCCAATACCAGGCTGGACGCAGTGGCTCACGCCTGTAATCCCAGTGCTTTGGAAGGCCAAGGGAGGACAATCACTTGAGGCCAGGAGTTTGAGACCAGCCTGGGCAACACAGTGAGACCTGATCTCCAGAAAAAAATGTAAAAACTACCCAGGCATGGTAGTGCATGCCTGCAGTCCCAGCTATTCCAGAGGCTGAGACAAAAGGATCAGTTTAGCCCAGGAGTTCGAGGCAAAAGGATCACTTCGGCCCAGGAGTTCAAGGCTACAGTGAACTATGATCATGCCACTGAACTCTAGCCTGGGCAACAGCGCCAAGACCCTGTCTCAAAAACTGACATCCAGTACCTAGGAACATTTTCTATTCTATAGATACCAAGTTAAAATGAGGATATAAATATCATAAATTCCAAAAGAACTGCTTGGCAGAAAAACAGACAAAAAGTGACTTCTTATGAAAGTTGTGTTACTATCGTCTGGCTCTGAAGCACTGTGGTGGCACAGCCAGGGTCCCAGCTGTAGGACGCTCCCCAAGCCCCTACCACTCAGCAGTCCTGCATCTCTCAGCCAGAAGTGCCCACCTTCCCACACGGCCTGCCCTGCTGCACCTCTGGGAGAAGAGACCACCAATATGGGGTAGCCACTGCTGCCTCTGTGGCTCCAGGCTAGGGAATCCTTCTGGCAAGGAAACATATACCTGGAGCCAAGGTGTCTCCTCTTTTTAACTGACAACACATCTGCAGACTGGCTGAGCTGCTCCTGGCTCCCAGAGAGCTGACTGTCCCCGCACCTGTCTGCATCACTGCATGTAAGGAAAAGACCCCATCAAGTGCTTCCCTGAGGTGCACAGCCAGAAGTCGGCACAACCTGTGAATCGCTGGTTTGGGCACCACGTGGATACAGTCAAGAAATCGCCACAGGCTGAGTGTGACATTATTAAGGAATTATAAGAGATTCTTCAGCGTGAAAATGGTACCAAAGTTGTTAATTTTTATTTGTTATTTTTATTAATTTATTTTTGAGACGGAGTCTCTCTGTCACCCAGGCTGGAGTGCAGTGGCACAATCTCAGCTCACTGTAACCTCCACCTCCCAGGTTCCAGCAATCCCAAGTAGCTGGGATTATAGAGGCACATCACCACGCCCAGCTTTTTCTATTTTTAGCAGAGACAGGGTTTTCCCATGTTGACCAGTCTAGTCTTTCCCATGTTGACCAGAACCCCCAACCTCAGGTGATCTGCCTGCCTCCCAAAGTGCTGGGATTACAGGTGTGAGCCACTGCACCCAGCCAGAGTTGTTTTTCAAGTATCCTCTAGAGATACCTATTCATGTATTTATAGATTATTTCTAGATTAAATTCATGGTATCAGGGATTTGCTTCACAATAATCTGGGGATTTGGAAGAAAGCAGTGAGGACGCAGGAAGAAGGACTTTGGACTGGCTACGTGCTGGTGATGCGGACAGGATGCTTCATTATGCTTCATTTTTCTCTTGATTTGCATGTGCTCAATAAAATTCCGTAATACAATTTTTAAAAGAGAACAGAAGGCCGGGCATGGTGGTTCATGCCTATAATCCCAGCACTTTGAGAGGCTGAGGCAGGCGGATCACCTGAGGTCAGGAGTTCAAGACCAGCCTGACCAACATGGAGAAACCCTGTCTTTACTAAAAATACAAAATTAGCTGGGCGTGGTGGGGCGCACCTGTATTCCCAGCTACTCGGGAGGCTGAGGCAGGAGAATCGCTTTAATCCAGGAGGCGGAGGTTGTGGTGAGCCGAGATTGAGCCATTGGACTCCAACCTGGGCAACAAGAGTGAAACTCCGTCTCAGGGGGAAAAATAAAAATAAAAAAAAAAAAAACAGAAAAAAGAGATAATCACACCAGATTAGCAAAACGATGTCAACTTCTGCCCAAAACGCACAGCTCTGCAGGTATGCCAGGAGAGCAAGCAGTGGCCTTTAAACACCCTGAAAACATTTTCCTTGGGAATAAAGCCCTAACTGGTTGGCTCTAAAACAGTCCCAAGGAAGAAGCATAAGCACTAGGTCTTGGCCCTCCCCAGAAACAAGCACCTGAGCCTTCCCTGTGAGGAAAAGAATGTGTGAGATGGACAGAGGGCTCACCTCTCTCAAGCCCATCGATGTTCTGCGTGTAGAGCCGCAGAAGCAGCCCCTTGTCATGAAGCAGCCGGAGGAAGTAGTGAGTGACATTGGGCTTGTAGTTCCCAGGGTACAGCTCCTTGGCTAAAGTGAAAAAGGGCTTGGGGTTGTGGAAGAAAAATGGAAGCTCAAAAATGGCCTCGGGGTACGGGAGATTGTACTTCTGGAGGTTGCTGTACAGCCCACTCCCCGGAGATCTGCAGAGAGAGAAGGAAGAGGCTCTGAGGACTTTGGAAGAGGACAGGAAAGTGGCGTAAACTGGGCAGTGGGGAGGGCGGGAGGCAGGGAAGGGGAGTGCAGAAGGCAGGTGGGACTGCGAGCAGTACCTGAAGTCTGGAATGCCACTGGGTGTGCTGATGCCGGCCCCCACCATGACCACCACCCTCTGGCAGGCTCTGGCCCGAATCAGCTCAGCCACATCCTGCAGAGAAAGCTTCCCCTTGTCATTGCTGCCTCCACTTCCAACACTTGAAGCACCCACAGAAAAAGATATAGGCCTTCTTCCACCTTTAAAACTGACAGAAAAAAACAAAGCAGCAAAGGAAACAGATAGCAGCCCATCTCAGGGTAGCAAGAACGAGCATGATTCTACCCTTTGCACCAACGCCACCATTGAGATTGACCATGCACGTCTCTCCAGACCTCCCAAAATAATCAGCTTTTTCAGCTGACTATTGGGCTACCATGGAAAGCAGTCATAAATCAGAAATCGAGACTTATTTGGGAGCAAAAAATTCAGGTTAATGGAAACTGTGCTCATTTCATAATTCAGGACACTCAGTGGGTACTCAGTGCTCTGAGTGCAAACCTCCAAAGGGGTTTTCTAATGAAAACTGGTCAAGTTGTCAAGAAGGAAAGAGGGAAAGCTCTGGCTCTGAAAGCATCCCACCTGTTCAACGCCCGCTTCACACAGCATGTCAGACCCCTGTTCACTTCAGGCTGTTCCCCAAACCGCTACTAAACATGCACCATTAGGAGAATCACAAAAGGGGTGAAAGTTACTATTGCTGTTGATGGCAAGGTATTGCCCACTGGTGGCGAGGTATCACAGAGGGTGCCTGAAGTACGCTCCTCACCTACATAAACAGTGTTTGTGACTGAAAAACACATAAATGGAGTTTTCAAATGTCTGGAACATAATTAAGATGTATGGCTTAAAGTATATACTGCTTGGTGTGAAATTCACTGGGAGTAGGGGGCCTCTGAGGGGCAGCCATGGGTACAAACTGGGAGGGACACTGTGCAAAGGACACAAAGGACAAACTCAAAAATCTAAAGCTAAAGGGCAGATTCCAAACTGCAGAAAGCCCATGCAACAGACTCCTCCTCACAGGCAGCCCTATGCCTCCTGCTTTAGGGCCAGTGGTAGCGAGGATTTAACAAGTCTTGGAGTATCCCTGATACTAGAATGTGCTCCACGCATTTGCGGGTCCTGGTCCCTGCCCTATCTACAGCACCTACAACAGAGTCTGGCACGGAATAAGAGCTCAGTGAGGGCTTCTTGGATGAATCACAGAAGGCTCTTCTTTTTCTTTCAGGCTCTTTCTTTTTTTCTTTTGAGACAGTTTCACTCTTTAGCCCAGGCTAGAGTGCAGTGTCGAGATCTCAGCTCACTGCAACCTCCGTCTTCCGGTTTCAAGCGATTGTCCTGCCCCAGCCTCCCCAGTAGCTGGGATTACAGGCGCCCGCCACCATGTCTGGCTCATTTTTGTATTTTTAGCAGAGACAGGGTTTCACCATGTTGGCCAGGCTGCTCTTGCACTCCTGAACTCAGGTGATCCACACACCTCTGCCTCCCAAAGTGCTGGGATAACAGGCATGAACCACTGCGCCCAGCAGACTCTTGAGGATTTTTCTATTAAAGTTGTTTTTGTTTTTGTTTTTTTCAGGTAGATACGGTCTTGCTGTCACCCAGGCTGCAGTGCAGTCAGCATTCAATCATAGCTCATTGCAGCCTTGAACTCCTGGACTCAAGGGATCCTCTTGCCTTAGTCTTGGGAGTAACTGGGACTACAGGCTCGAACCACCATGCCCGGCTAATTTTTAACTGTTTTGTACAAATGGGGGGGTCTCGTTATGTTGCCCAGGCTGGTCTTGAACTCCTGGCCCCAAGCAATCCTCCTGTCTCAGCCTCCAAAAGTGCTGGAATTACAAGTGTGAGTCACCACTTCGGGCCTCACTCTTCATCAGTATTTTCAGTAGCTGTGTCAGACAGCATCTAGTGAATGTACTATTATCTATCCATTATATTCACCCATTATTCATCCTAATATTCATCCTAATAATGGATCCTAAATATTCATCCATTATAATTATGGATCCTAAATATTCATCCATCTTAATAATGGATCCTAAATATTCATCCATCCTAATAATGGATCCTAAATATTCATCCATTATAGGGCATTTGATACCTAACAACCATGGACCTTAAGATTTCTTCGTATGTAGGCAGTTCCCAGATGCAATTGCTATGGAGACAGGTATGATCACATGCCTGTGGGAGTATTAACCGCACAACATTTATGAGGGATAAAGTGTTAAATGCATATACTTTTGGACCTAGCAGTCCCAGTACTTGCAATTTATGCAAAAAGTGAGGTGCCAACAAGGTCATTCGCCACAGCGTTATGTACAATAACTAAAGGTTAGAAAGTACTTCAATGAGGGAATGCTGAAATAAACGACAAAACTCCCGTAAGGGACGTCCACAGATCAGCATCAAGACGGGGACGCCTGGTGTTGGAACGGAAGCAACACGCCGCAAAGGAAACACTGCACGGTGAGAAAGGAGGGCGAGGTGCCGACAACGAACACGCAAGAAGTGCTTGTCCTCGCCCAAAATACCTGGAAAAGAAGAAACACGGAGCCGCTGCCCTCGGCCGCCTCCGGAATGCCCTGGGCAGCGCGGGTCTGGGAGGCCTCTGCAAAGGGCGCACGGGACCCAGGGGCTCACCGCGGACCCCACGGCTGCCTCCAAGCCCCGCACCGGCACCGTCTCTGCCGCCAAGCACCAGCCGACAGCCGCAGGCCAGGAACCGCCCCACGCCTCCCCGGGCCTCTGCCCGTACAGCTACGGAGCCCCACAGCCGGAGGGGGGCCGCACTGCGCCAACCGCACAGCGCCATGTTCCCGGCAGCCCTGAGTCCTGCGGGCTCGCCCCGCCTCCGCATCCACGCTCCCCGCGCGCCCAGGTAGACGGAGAGGACGAGTGGAGGCGGTTCCCTAGTCTGGGGTCTGACTCCCCTCGCCCTGGGAGCCAGCAATGCTGTACCCTGCGCTCACACCTTTTTCAACCCGGATGGCGGTGACAGTTAAGCCTTCCTGAGCGCTTTTACCGCAGCCAGGCATTATGTTTACACCTGGTCCTTGCAAGACAGCACTGGCAAGGTCCTCACTGGAGTGGAGCAATCCCGAGTCACAAAGGCTGACACCACAAAAAGCTTTGTGGCCGGTTCGACCACAGGCGCCTATACTCTTTAACGCCTCAGTGACACGGCGAGGTGCGCGAGGAGTGGGTTGCAAACGCGGCAGAGACGTTTGTCCCGAGCGTAGAGACGCGAGGTGACCGAGCAACCAACGGACCCCGCCCTCGGCCGACCGCGGCGCTCCCAGCCTGCCCTGCGTCGCGCGGCGCCGGAAGTGAGTGAGCATTTCCGGCAGCCATCCCTGTGGTGCTGACATTCCCAACTGTTCCGTCCCGGGGGTCTTCCTGCTGTCATGAAGGACGTACCGGGGTTCCTACAGCAGAGCCAGAGCTCCGGGCCTGGGCAGCCCGCTGTGTGGCATCGTCTGGAGGAGCTCTACACGAAGAAGTGAGCGCCAAGCAGACGGGCCCTGGGCCCCGGCGCGAGAGCGCGACGGAGGGAGGGGCGGGTGGGGGAGCGGGCCCATGATGGGCTGAGGGCGCTCAGACCCGGGTTGGGGGGAGACGGGGACGGGTGAGGACCGGCTGTGCCGGCGAGGTTTGCTGAGGAACCCCGAGTGGCAGGGTCGAGGAATGAGAGGGACGGCAGACCGCGAGGGCCGAGCGCTGTAGCCAGGGTGTTTATTTGGGTCTGAGATTCACTGCTTCCTTTGGAGACCTGGGACTGAGGCTTCTGAACTCCTCTACCTTTGCTCTTACGAAAACGGTTCAGGGGTGGCCTTGGATTTTAGCTCTTGATTCCAGTGAAACAAGCAAACACGCTTTGAGGGCCACGTCGCCACCCACTTTGGGAAACAGATCTTGGTGATTCATACTTAGCCTTGTCGTAGTGTGACTGTATGTACAGTTACCTTTCTCACGGTCCGGAGCCGATAACCAGAGGCTAGTGCAGCTTTGCTGTCTTCCCTATGCACCCTGTGCAACCACTTACCCTCTCCCATTGTCCCCACCAGGCTTTGTGCCCCCAGAAAGGTCTTAAAGTTTAGGTTTGTTTAGAAACAGGATGAATTGCAGAACAATTGTTACTAAGCACTAACCTCATTTTAAAAATGAATAGACTGAGTTGTTGGCATTGGGCTGGAGCTATTCCGTAGAGAATCCATCTCCTGTGAGAACCTCCCCGTTAACAACCCTAGCATTTAATATAATACGTTTCACGTGGATGTTGCAGACATGTTTTCATATCAGCAGCCTTCTGCTGTTAGTTTTTGAGAGCAAATTGGTGTTTGTCAAATAATGGTTTGTGTTGGACAGCACTTGGTAGTTTTCAAAGCATTTTATCTGCGTTATTAAATACTAACCTTTGGGTTTTGGGGAAGTGCTATGTCACTGTCCTGAAGGTTTTATATATTAGCTTATTTAATCTTTTATTCACCCTTTTCACAGATGAGGAAACTGAAGCTCATTTTAATTGCCTTCCTAGCTAATAGGTAGAAGAGCCAGAATCTCAGGTTAGATATGTATGATTCCAAAGTTCTTGTTTCCAGTCAAACCTCACAATAATTCTTTGAGGTAATGTAGAACAATGTTCTCCATTTCATACCTGGGGAAACTGAGTCTTAGCGAAGTTAAGTGATCTCAAAGTGACGTAACCACTGAGTAGCAGAGCCAGGAAAAGAACTCGGGTGTATCACATCTGCTTTAGCATTGTTTCCACTACACAGTAGAGACCGGTTAGTATGGATTTAACATCTGTTATCAGAAATGCACTGGGGATCCAGACGGGTGGCTCATGCCTGGAATCCCAGCTGCTCGGGACACTGAGGCAGAAGAATCATTTGAATCTGGGAGATGGAGGTTGCAGTGAGCTGAGATAGCACCACTGCACTTGAGCCTGGGCACCAGAGTGAGACTCCATCTCAAAAAAAAAAAAAAAAAAAGAAGAAGTGAAATGAAATGAATTGGGGCAAAAGATTTTTGGGTTTAGTATTTTTTCAAATTTTGGAATGTTTGCGATGTAAACTTACCTGTTCAGTATCCATAATTCAAACATCTGCAATCTGAAATACTCCAACGGTCATCTCCTTTGAGCCTCATGCTGCTGCTCAAAAAGTTTTGGATTTTGGAGCATTTCGGATTTTAGAGTTTCGGCTTAGAGATACCCAACCTGTATTTGTGACTTGATAAGACCATCAAGGCTGAAGGTATCTGTGACTGGTATTAGTTTAGAGGTCTTCAGTGCTGTATGTTTTTCAGGTTGTGGCACCAGCTGACACTTCAGGTGCTTGATTTTGTGCAAGATCCGTGCTTTGCCCAAGGAGATGGTCTCATTAAGGTAAATAATTGTTGGCCATGCCACATCAGATTATGTGAATGTGCTAAAGGACTTTTTAAAATAAGGTCGGCTTTATGCTAGCGATAGTAATAAGCTACAACTTCGGCGATCACTTTCCGTCAGGTACTGGTCTGAGTGCTTCACACGGCAATCACTTTCCGTCAGGTACTGGTCTGAGTGCTTCACATGGCAATCACTTTCCGTCAGGTACTGGTCTGAGTGCTTCACACGGCAATCACTTTCCGTCAGGTACTGGTCTGAGTGCTTCACACGGCAATCACTTTCCGTCAGGTACTGGTCTGAGTGCTTCACACGGCCTTCATAGCAACATTGGCCAATGAGTACTACTATCATCTCACTCTATTGCTGTAGAAGCAAACACAAAACCAAGTAACTTACCATGGGTCACTGCTGATAAGTGGCAGAAGAGGATTCAAACACTGACATCTGGCTTTTTCTAAAATTCTAGCATAAAGTGCTATCTTACAGCATGCCTGAGTATCTTATTGTTCGTAGGCTTCTTTTAGTACTCTACTTTTAGAAAACTGTTATTCAGAAATTGAAAGTTGAGACCGAGTTAGAGGGTGGGGTAAGGTATGAGGAAGACTTCTGTCTATCAGAATCTTAGACCCCTTCCTTCAGCCGCAGTGACTGCTTGCTTGTCCAGACACTTCTGTCCTGGGTTATGTGGAGGATAAAGCACATTTTCTACTTGGGTCGAGGGTGGGTGGATTAGACGGAGAGCCCTAGATAATGTCACGCTGCCTCTATAATACAGTACTTTTAGAATTCTTTCAACGGGAAAAAAATATACACACTTTCTTTTCCAGCCTTCCCCAGATCCGCTAACATATCCCCACAAATTTGCTCACTGGTAGCCTCCTCTTGGAAGCTTTTCCTGACATCTTACTCTATGATGCCTTTCTCTGATTCTGAATGAATCAGATTCATAGCAGCATTGTAACTGATAGCTAGCTTACAATTACATCTTGAGTTATTTCTCCTGGATACGTTGCTTTAATGTGCTGACAATCGAGCTTACCACCTTACTGCCCTGCCACCTGGACTTGTAAGGTTTTCTTGTGGTTTATAGCCATCAAGTTGACATTTTACTACTCGAAGGAACTTAAAACCATCTTTAAACCTGGAGATCTTGCTGAATATTCTCTCTTTCAGATTACGTGGGAAAGTGATAAATAAGACCTGTCTTTTTGGGGTTTGTTTTGTTTTGAGACGGAGTTTTGCTCTTGTCGCCCAGGCTGGAGTGCAATGGCACGATCTTGGCTCACCGCAGCCTCCACCTGCGAAGTTCAAGCAATTCTTCTGCCTCAGTCTTCCAACTAGCTGGGATTACAGGCGCCCACCGCCACATCCAGCTCGTTTTTGTATTCCTTAGTAGAGACAGGATTTCACCAGTGTTGGCCAGGCTGGTCTTGAACTGCCAACCTCAGGTGATCCACCCACCACAGCCTCCCAAAGTGCTGGGATTATAGGCATGAGCCACAGCACCCAGTCTGAGACCTATCTTAATACTTGTTTCCTAAGGTTCTAAATTATCATGACAGATGATTCATAATTGTTTATCCTTCGCTTTCTTATGTTTAAATCACTTTTCTACACATGGCAAAAACATTTCCTAAACCTCACAGTAAGGTGATTTTATTTAGGTTGGCAGATTTGAGTTGACTTTTCCCATGGACAAAATAAACCTTTAAAAAATGTTTGGGATCCAGCCAACGTAAGTGTACAGTGGACAGTATTTATGAATTTGTAATCACCAGAAATAATTTTGACTTTCTGGGCTTAGTGGGCTTCTTTTTTAAGGTAATTTTTTAGATTAATAGATGTCAGGAAAGTTCAAACATTTCCTTCTAACAAGGAAGATACCTTTGAAACAGTCACTTGTAGTAAAAATGCAATTTTATTTATTTATTTGTTTATTTTTGAGATGGCATTTTGCTCTTGTTGCCCAGGCTGGAGTGCAGTGGCACAGTCTTGGTTCACTGCAACCTCCGCCTCCCAGGTTCAAATGATTGTCCTGCCTCAGCCTCTACATTAGCTGGGATTACAGGCACCCACCACCATGCCTGGCTAATTTTTTAATTTTTGGTAGAGATGGGGTTTCACCATGTTGACCAGGCTGTCTCAAATTCCTAACCTCAGGTGATCCACCCACCTCAGCTTCCCAAAGTGCTGGGATTATAGGAGTGAGCCACTGCCTGGCTGCTATTTAATTTATTTGGGGGGATAGGGGCATAGAGTCTCACTCTGTTGCCTAGACTGAAGTGCGATGGTGGATCTCAGCTCACTGCAACCTTCATCTCCTGAGTTCAAGCCATTCTCATGCCTCAGCCTCCCGAGTAGCTGGGATTACAGGTGTGTGCCACCATGTCCGGCTAATTTTTGTAGTTTTAGCAGAGATGGGTTTCGCCATGTTGGCCAGGCTGGCCTTGAACTCCTGTCCTCAAGTGATCCAGCCACCTCGGCCTCCCAAAGTGCTGGATTACGGATGTGAGCCCTGTGCGGGGACAAAAATTGCATTTTATTTAGTTGGCTGTTTCTTGCGTGCCAGATTTGAATATGCAATTGCCACAGGGATGTTCTCATCTTTCTACCTTCATATTCCAGAGGAACTACAGGGTCTCCTAATCCAAAGTTAAGGTCATTTGGAGGTTCCCTCTCCTACTGTGCCCACACTAGGCACTCTTTTGGCCCAGTTACCTAGCCATAAGCTCTTGTCAGCTCTCATTCTCTGTGACCAGCCCACATCTGAGTGAGTCTGGTTCACGTTACCCTTGAACCTCTCAGATTATCCATCCATCCTCACCACTGCTTCTCCCTAACCTCTCACATTGTCCATCCATCCTCACCACTGCTGCTCCCTAACCTTTCACATTGTCCATCCATCTTCACCACTGTTGCCCCCTGACCTCTCAGATTGTCCATCCGTCCTCACCACTGTTGCTCCCTAACCTCTCAGATTGTCCATCCATCCTCACCACTGTTGCTCCCTGACCTCTCACATTGTCCGTCCATCCTCACCACTGTTGCTCCCTAACCTCTCAGATTGTCCATCCATCCTCACCACTGTTGCTCCCTAACCTCTCAGATTGTCCATCCATCCTCACCACTGTTGCCCCCTGACCTCTGACATTGCCCATCCATCCTCACCACTGTTGCTCCCGACCTCTCACATTGTCCATCCATCCTCACCACTGTTGCTCCCTATCCTCTCACATTGTCCATCCATCCTCACCACTGTTGCTCCCTGACCTCTCACATTGTCCATCCATCCTCACCACTGCTGCTCCCTGACCTCTCACATTGTCCATCCATCCTCACCACTGCTGCTCCCTATCCTCTCACATTGTCCATCCATCCTCACCACTGTCGCTCCCTAACCTCTCACATTGTCCATCCATCCTCACCACTGCTGCTCCCTGACCTCTCACATTGTCCGTCCATCCTCACCACTGCTGCTCCCTGACCTCTCACATTGTCCATCCGTCCTCACCACTGTTGCTCCCTGACCTCTCAGATTGTCCGTCCATCCTCACCACTGTTGTTTCCTCACTCTCCTATCTTGGCCAGTGCTAGCCTCTGACTGGCCTCTCTCAGTCTCTTTCACCCGCTGTCCTCTCTGCCCTAGGCATGTTTCTAAAATAGAAATGTGATCATGTGTCTCCACCAGTTCAGCATTGCGTTCTGGGCAGAGACCAGTCTTCAGTGCTTTCTAGTCTGTGTCCCTCAGAAATACTCCTGAAACATAATGTATTTTTTTCTTCCTTGCCTTTGCACATGTTTGTTGCTGTCTGGAATGTTCTCTCAATTTCTTTCTCTCCCAAACCAAGTGGCCACCTCTCTGAATTGCCCTCATTCCTTGAAACTCAGGATTGCCACTTGTACAAAAGCTTTGAAGCCTCTCCCTTTGGCTGATCCCCTTCTGTGTTTTTTTTTCTTTTTGCTCTTAAATTCACTCTTGTAATTTATTTGTTTAAAGACTATCTTCAGTAGACCAAGAGCTCCTTGAAAACACATCATTTGTCTTACACAGTCTGTGTTACAGTACCTAGCATAGAGTCTGAGGAAATGCTGAAGTATGGAATGGCTAAGAAATTTGATAATGGTGCATAGTTAGCCTTAACCTTCTAAAATCTGAAGGAACTCCATTCCATTTGATTAGTGAACCTTTATTCAGTTTTTATTTCATTAATTTAATTGGTGAACGAAATGTGTATTTCAAATCTAATTGAAATTTATCTGAAACATGTTTACACAGACGATACACACTTCTTATACAGTCCATTATTCATTTTTAAATATTCTTTCTTCCAAAAAAGCTGCATTGAAAGACAAAAAATTCTTTGATACTGTGTAAAAGTGAGATGCAAACTTTTTTTTTTTTTTTTTTGAGACAGAGTCTCACACTTCGCCAGGTGCCAGGCTGGAGTGCAGTGGTGCGATCTCGGCAACCTCCGCCTCCCGGCTTCAAGCAATTCTGTCTCAGCCTGCTGAGTAGCTAAGACTACAGGCATGCGCCACCACATCCAGTTAATCTTTGTATTTTAGTAGAAGCGGGGTTTCGCTATGTTGGCCTGCATGGTCTCAATCTCTAGACCTCATGATCCGCCCGCCCCGGCCTCCCAAAGTGCTGGGATTACAGGTGTGAGCCACCGTGCCCGGCCTGAGATGCCAACTTCTGATACAAATTTATTTCACTGTCAACTTCGATGATAAAGATGGGAGGCACAGGGCATCATGGTTCAGGTAAATGATGCAAACCAGAAGCTTCTGTCCATTCAGGTCTCCTACAGCAGAGCCACATACTTGACGCTGATACTAGGTGACTTCTTTTCTTCCCTTCCGTTTCGTAGTTCCCTCTCCTTGCTGAAGACGTTGGTCACCACCTCCCATCTTTCCTGTCCTTGTGTTTGGTTTAGGTGTTGTTTATGCTGCACACAACACTGCTGACTACGTGATGGGAAATGTACAAGACGGAGACTGCCGTCTCCCTGTTTGAGCTGAACCCACACTCTGCCTTTATATTGGACATTGCGATTCCATTCTCTAGACCACATTTTATTTTTCTCAAGAAATACATTAGTCCAGCCGCTGAACATACATCTTGAATCTCTAGCTGTAGGGTTTTCAACAGTTTTACTTAAGGGGATTCACCTTCCTTCCACAGTGGTCTTATTATTATTTAAATAAGCAGGATAGATACAAGTACACCTGTCCTGGTCAGCCAGGGACCACACGGCAGCTCAAACTGTCTTCACAGCGGTCCAAACAGCAAGCCCATAAGCCACAGGGAGGAAACTGGGGGAGCATTTCAATCTGATAGTCTATTTAACTTATAATACCTGGAAGAAAGAATATAGGCATTTCTCTGGAGGTTCTTATAGGTCAGTAGTCTAATTCCCAAGGCTAGAAGAAACCTAATTTTCCTTAATAATCTGTTGATCTTTTTTTTTTTTTTTTTGTCGAAATGGGGTTTTGCTCTGTTGCCCAGGCTGGAATGCAGTGGTGCAATCTCGGCTCACCACAACCTCTACCTCCTGGGTTCAGGCAATTCTCCTGCCTCAGCTTCCCAAGTAGCTGGGATTACAGGCGTGTGCCACCACACTTGGCTAATTTTTGTATATTTAGTAGAGATGGGGTTTCACCATGTTGGCAAAGCTGGTCTTGAACTCCTGACCTTGGATGATCTGCCCGCCTCAGCCTCCCAAAGTGTTGGGATTACAGGCGTGAGCCATCGTGCCTGGCCCAATAATCTGTTGATCATTTATGTGAATTGATATAAGCCCTAATATGGTCTCCTGTCATTCTGAAAACATTTATGCATTGCTTACTATGTGATGGGCATTGTGGTTTGCACACTCCTAACTGGATAGCATTGATGCAGCTGCTTTACTAAAAATCGTGTTTGGGGTCTTTGCAGAATAAAAGACATCCTGTAATTTCTCTCCGTGTTTTGGTTCCACAGCTTTATGAAAACTTCATCAGTGAATTTGAACACAGGTAAAACCTTTTCCTCAGTTTTTTACTTTGAAAATGAGTATATTGATACTCACTGGTACTCAAAGGCTGGTGGCTTTTATTTCAGGGTGAATCCTTTGTCCCTGGTAGAAATCATTCTTCATGTAGTTAGACAGATGACTGGTAAGTCTTTCTTTTATAAAGGAGCAGATCCAAATGGTAGTTAAAATTATCTCGAAATATATGTTAATTGAACTTCTGTGCTTTCCGTATCAGATACTGTGTTTTCATTATACTTTATGGTCAAAACCTGAAGATTGTCTTACTTAAAGGTGTCGTGGTTGGTAGCAACCAGACTGTTGATGGTCCTTCTGACTTTGTTGTTCTTTCTTTTCTAGATCCTAATGTGGCTCTTACTTTTCTGGAAAAGACTCGTGAGAAGGTAAATGTGAGATTTGAGCAATACCTTTTAGAGTGTATGTGACTTACAGTTTCTGTCCATGCTCACTGTCCAGACCTTTCAAGACCACAAGGTCTCTGGTCATCAAGGTTAAGTTAGTGTATAAGTAGCTGGCCTCCTTAGTCAGCTGCCCACATTCTGAGGTTTCTCGTTTTTGTTTTTGATGTCTTAGGTGAAAAGTAGTGATGAGGCAGTGATCCTGTGTAAAACAGCAATTGGAGCTCTAAAATTAAACATCGGGGACCTACAGGTTACAAAGGTGAGCTCACCATAATACAGATTTATCTTTGGGGGTCCAAAGTGGCTCCCGCCGGAGGTCATGGCGCTTGCAAAGGCGAGGTCATCAGTTCAAGGCTAACCTGAGCAACCTCATAAGCTCAAACTGATTGGCAAAAAAAAAAAAAAAAATACAGATTTATCTTTGGTTTAAAATTATTTAAAACTATAGGGAAAAAATAACCTACTTTTCTTCCTGTTTATTTTAAAACATTTTTGTGAAAAGTTGCAAAAATAACACAAAGAACTCTATACCCCAACCCAAATTCCCCATTGTAGACCTATTTTTTGAGATGGAGTCTGGCTCTGTTTACCCAGTCTGGAGTGCAATGGCACAATCTCATCTCACTGCAGCCTCTGCCTTTCAGATTCAAGTGATTTTCCTGCCTCAGCCTCCTGAGTATCTGGGATTACAGGCATATGCCACCACACCTGACTAATTTTTTTAAATTTTTTTGTGTTCTTAGTAGAGTCAGGGTTTCACCATGTTGGCCAGGTTGGTCTTGAACTCCAGACCTCAAGTGATCCGCCCACCTCAGCCTCCAAAAGTGCTGGGATTAGTCATGAGTCACTGTGCCCGTCCCCGCATTGCTACCTTTACCTTTGCCTCTGTGTGTGTGTGTGTGTGCGTGCGCGTGTGTGTGCACGTGCGTGTGTGTGTGCGTGCGCATGTGTAGCTTTTTTCCAGAACCACTTAAGGATAAGTTGCGGATGTAATGCCTGTTGCCCTTAGACAAATGAACACTCCCCTGTGTTACCACAGCACATCCATCTAGTAGTGACCCAGCATGGCCTGAGTCAGTCCAAAGCACACTGGTTCTCCCTGACCACGGTTAGCCTGCACACCACTGACACATCACGTGCTCCATCTTCCCTCTGCCTCCTAAATGTTGTTGAAGTATCCTGTCTATTTTTATGTCTGTCTTATGTTCATTTTAGTGCAGTATGGGGGACAAGTATGGATGTGGGGAGCAGTGAAACCAGCATATGTGGTTGGTCCGCCTTGTCTAACCAAAGCCTGCGTGTGTTTGTGTTTGCTTTGGTACTCGGTACTCACCATGTTAAAGAAAATATTGGAGGTTAGGGTTAAAAGGGTTCATGTTCTCATTGCCCTGAAAAGATGCCTTTTATTGCGTATTGTTTCTCCATCCTAACCCCTATGCATACTTACTGCATTTTATTTTGAA
This sequence comes from Callithrix jacchus, assembly GCF_049354715.1. NCBI lineage: Eukaryota > Metazoa > Chordata > Mammalia > Primates > Cebidae > Callithrix > Callithrix jacchus. The sequence goes on along the minus strand of NC_133511.1, from coordinate 131,687,875 downwards.
ACGTTTAGGACATGTTGAAAGCCGTAAGTCACAGTAAAGAATGCTGTAATAGGCATCCATGTGCCCTAACCAGCTTATGAATGAAGCAGCACGACAGGGCGCCAGTGCCCTTCAGACCACACTTCGCCCCCAGCCAGGCTCCGTCTCATGCCCGTGCACTTCCTTGTGCTTCATTAAATAGGGGTGTGTGACTCTTGTTTTCACATTGGCTTAGTGCTAGATGCCAGCGTCATCATGTTGATATGTGTAACCAGTGTGCTTTGACTCCTGTATGATACTTCATTGTATAAGTGTTTCACAGCATGTGTATCCAGTCTCCTATTGAAGAGATTTAGGGCCAGGCGTGGTAGCTCACACCTGTAATCCCAGTACTTTGGGAGGCTAAGGAGGTAGATCACGAGGTCAGGAGTTCTACACCAGCCTGGCCAAGATCGTGAAACCCCATATCTAATAAAAATACAAAAATTAGCTGGGCATGGTGGCAGGCACCTATAATCCCAGCTACTTGGGAGACTGAAGCACAGAATTGCTTGAACCCAGGAAGTGGAGGTTGCAGTGAGCCGAGATCACACCACTGTACTCCATCCTGGACAACAGGGAGACTCTGTCTTAAAAAAAAGAAAAAGAGTCATTTTACTATCACTAACAATAATGCTGTATTTCAGTGCCTGGTCCCTTGTGTATGTGGGCAGAATCGTCTCACCAGGAGACTACAGATAACAAGCACATGCATCTCTGCCTTTGCCAGATGTATCCTCCCTCAGCACCATGTGAGCACTCCGGAAGCTCCATGTCTTCAGCACCTGATAGTTTCAGGCTCCTTAACTCTTGCTGATCTGATGGAAGTGAAACGATATCTTATCCGGGGTTTAATTTGCATTCCACAATTACTAGTGGTTTATTTCTATTTGTGTCTCCAAAGTTGTCAACTGCCTATTAATGTCTTTTGCCCATTTTTCTACCGTGTTGCTTGTCTCCTGACTGATTTGTAAGCATTTTTATATTTCCTTGGTCATAATTGCTGGTGGGTTATATATGCTGTAAGTATCGTTTCCCAGTCTATAGCTTGGCTTTGTACTTTTTTCTGTGTTTTGGATGAAGTTTTCCATTTTAATGTAGTAACATTGATCAGTCTTTGTCTTTGTGGTTTATGTTTTCATCCCACAATATATTACTTTAAAAATCTTAGCCAAGCACAGTGGCTTGCACTTGAAATTCCAGCTACTACAGAGGCTGAGGTGGGAGAATCACTTGAGGCCAGGAGTTCACGACCACCCTATGCAACAGAGTGAGACCCTGTCTCTAAAAAAATTAAATAAATAAAATTTTAACATAAAAAGAGATGATTTTGCTTCCTATGTGTAGGAAACAATTGAAGATGTTGAAGAGATGCTCAACAGCCTTCCTGGTGTTACATCAGTGCATAGTCGTTTCTACGATCTCTCTAGTAAATACTATCAAACAATCGGAAACCACGCGTCCTACTACAAAGATGCTCTGCGGTTTTTGGGCTGTGTTGACATCAAGGATCTACCAGGTAATAACCTAGGCCATCGAAGTCCACGTCACACAGGAGCATATTCTCCAAACATAGCAGCTATGAGGTGCTTGAGGTGATAGTTCTCGGAAATTACTAAGATGGGTCTGGGCATGGTGGCTCACGCCTGTAATCCCAACACTTTGGGAGGCTGAGTCGGGTAGATCGCCTGACATCAGGAGTTCAAGACCAGCATGGCCAACATGGTGAAACCCTGTCTCTACTAAAAATACAAAAAAAACATAGAGAGCTAAATTTGACGGTAGGTGCCTGTAATCCCAGTTACTCAGGAGGCTGAGGCAGGCAAATCACTTGAACTCAGGAGGTGGAGGTGGCAGTGAGCTGAGATTGCAGCACTGCAGTCCAGCCTGGTGGCAGAGTGAGACTCCATCTCACCAAAAAAAAAGAACTCAGATGGATTCATCCTGTTTTGAAGAAAAAAATGGGAAAATTTGCATAAGCTTTACTTTCTTTTTTTTAAATTTTTATTTATTTATTTTTTCCTTTTTTTTTTTTTTGAGACAGAATTTCGCTCTTGTTACCCAGGCTGGAGTGCAATGGCGCGATCTTGGCTCACTGCAACCTCCGCCTCCTGGGTTCAGGCAATTCTCCTGCCTCAGCCTCCTGAGTAGCTGGGATTACAGGCACACGCCACCGTGCCCAGCTGATTTTTTGTATCTTTAGTAGAGATGGAGTTTCACCATGTTGACCAGGATGGTCTCGATCTCTTGACCTCATGATCCAGCCGCCTCGGCCTCCCAAAGTGCTGGGATTACAGGCTTGAGCCACCGTGCCCGGCCTTATTTTTTTTTTCTTTTATATATAAGCTTTACTTTCTATGTTGTATTTGTCTCCGGCATTTAATCTAGATGAAAATGTAAAAATGAGGCTAATTCCTCCTAGCTCCTTTACTGCTCCTTCTCCAGCTCCCTACTGCTACCCAAGTCATAGGTCTTTTAGGAAGTACCATGATGTGACTACTTTCTAAGCCCACCCACCTACTACCCTGCCATGGGAAGAAGGACACATGAAATCCCTATGGCCGAGACACTTGTTTTGAAAACTAAAATTCCAGACCCATGGGGAAAAACTACTAAATCTTTCAAGGATTCCAGAGTGGAAAGAAAACAATGAGTTTTGGGGAAAGTGCAAGGAATATATGTTCAGAAAGTAAGTTTTCAGCAGAGTTTAGAAGTTCCTCACAAAACACTGTTGTCGTTAAGGAGACCAGCAACTCTTACAGTGTTGATGCAGTTTTTATTACTGTATGTCAAGAAAAACAGAAAAGGAGCTGAGGTGGTCAGAGAATAATGGACTTGCTGTCTAGGAACAGAAAGTAAGTTAATTCTGGTCTGAAAAGAAGCTGGGTTGGGTAACTTAAAGATAAATAACAATATTCCTTGCCATAGCAGGTAAGAGATTTAAGGAACTGGTGGGAAGTGGCACAGCTGAAAATATGAATAGATTCAACTGTCTTTAAGAAAAAAATAAATAAACGAATGCTCTTTCCATAAAACCCATGTGTGTGTGGTTCCTGGTGAATCTAAGTCAACCCAGTACTTTAGAAGAAGCGTCATACACGCTTACAAACAGTGGTTTTTTTACTTTTTTGTTATATGAGATTTTGAAAGCTAAACAGGACTGATTATTGTGACTGATAGTTAAGTGGGCCTGTGTTGCTACCACAGTGTCTGAGCAGCAGGAAAGAGCCTTCACACTGGGCCTAGCAGGACTTCTCGGCGAGGGAGTTTTTAACTTTGGAGAACTTGTAAGTTGACCCTGGGCTCAGCTTCCTTAACAAGGAAAGGGGAGACTAAAGTGTTACCAGCTGACGATCTCTGTCCTCACAGCTCATGCACCCTGTACTGGAGTCCCTGCGCAACACTGACCGGCAGTGGCTGATTGACACCCTCTATGCCTTCAACAGTGGCAACGTAGAGAGGTTCCAGACTCTGAAGACGGCCTGGGGCCAGCAGGTGTGACTCCCACGATGCCCAGCCCTTATTCCCCTGTGTATTTATCACTCATACAACAGATGTTCATTGAGCATCTTCCCTACATGCCAGGCACACAGGAAGGCACTGGGCAAAGAGGAGACCAAGACAGGCTAGTGCTTGCTCTCATGGAGCAGAGAGCCAAGTGGTTAGTTAGCTACAGTGTTACTCAGTGCCACAGAGGAAGGGTGAGGGTATTCTGAGAAAGCAGCTGAATGTGGGCCCTGCATGTATGCTGGGTGCAGGGGGTGTCTCAGAAGGTGTCCCAAATCCCAGGAAGTCACAGTGACCTAAGGTCATCATCTGTGTGCCCTTAGGAATGAGTGAAGAGGCACAGTACGAGTGCACTTAGCCAAGGGGAAGGAAAATTTTAGCATGTTAGCTGAACTGAAAGAAGGATGTGTGAAACCAACATGAGTGGGTGGGAGAGAGGGTGAGATGAAGGAGCAACAAGTGCCTGGTGTAGGGAGGACGGTCAGTTCACCTCAGTGCAAGGGAAGGGCGGGCAGTGGGTGAAGGAGCCTCTGGAAGGTGGGAGTCAGTGAGAGGTGCTTAACAAGGGCTTGAGCTTTAATGGTAAGTATGTTCTTTTTTAATGAAGTTGTTAGAAGTAAATATTAATAAAATGTTGACAGTGGTAGGAATTATGGTTATTTTTGTATTTTTCTGAAATTTTCAAATTTCTCAGTTTAAAATAAAGTTGTAAAATTCATACGTGGTAGAGCAGGGTAGATACGGACGGGGGCACTGTGAAGAGGCAAAAAGCACAGATGCAGCCAGAGCTAACTCTGGTCTGAGTATTTATTGATATCTCAAAAGGAAAAAAAAAATGTGCCACTCAGAAAGGAAGATGGCTGGTTATAGCAATTTAAAGAAAAAAATTCAGAGATGCATGTTGGCAGCATCTGTTCTGGAGTGGGAGTAAGCCCTTCCCACAGAGCTTGACCTGTCCAGTGCTTGTGGCAGAAAGGTCCCCATTGGGGCTGCCTGTGTCAGGATATGAATTGCTATTTGAGTTAAGAAAACAAGTCTCCTTGGTTTAATTCTGTGCTTACTGGGTAACACTTTAATCCACTGTAAGAAGAGATTATGCCAGTCTTGGAGACGGGTATATTCTAGTTCTCATGACGATGATATTTTTCATTATAAATTAATAACTTGCTTTTTGATTCAGAACAAGTCTCTAGAACTTAAGGAAGCTGTTCCTCAGAGGAGCTCCACTTGCACTGTGCTGACTGAGCAGGCAGCACCCCCTGAAGCCTCCTGGCCATCAGGCATGTCCTTCCCACAGCGCCTTGACCAGGATGGTCTTCTTGAAATGCCTGTACCCTGTTAGAGATCTCACCTTGTCAACTCCTTGCCTTGACAAACAGTGTCCCAGTTAGGCACTGCTCTGTAGATTTCCTAAGAGTGAAGTTAGATCACTGAAGCTGTTATTGAGCTTCAGTATTCTGCTGTGTAAAACGTTTGGATCTGCTTAGCTGCTTTTTGTTCCGTCTACTGTTGAATGAATTCCAAAGCCCCAGTTGGGTAGCTGGTAAGCACAAACATGGATGACACTGCCTGTCTCTCTATACTTTACAGCCTGATTTAGCAGCTAACGAAGCCCAGCTTCTGAGGAAAATTCAGTTGTTGTGCCTCATGGAGGTGAGCAAGCACCCAGGAGCCACTGTGTCTGTGGTTTAAGATTTTGGTCAGGTGGGGCGCTACACTCTCCAAGCCTGTCCGGAATACAGTCTGAGCTTTCAGTGGTGCTTCTGCCATGCACCACTCTCTTCACCATGTTTCTTTTCCTTTGCCACCACTTGCTCTTTTAAGTTGATACTTGGGTCTTACACCCCCTCACCCACCACCCACCACTGCTCCCCCGAGGCCTTCTCTGGCACCCCCTCACCCGCCACTGCTCCCCCGAGGCCTTCTCTGGTACCCCCTCACCCGCCACTGCTCCCCCGAGGTCTTCTCTGGCACCCCCTCACCCGCCACTGCTCCCCCGAGGCCTTCTCTGGTACCCCCTCACCCGCCACTGCTCCCCCGAGGTCTTCTCTGGCACCCCCTCACCCGCCACTGCTCCCCCGAGGCCTTCTCTGGTACCCCCTCACCCGCCACTGCTCCCCCGAGGCCTTCTCTGGTACCTCCTCACCCACCACTGCTCCCCCGAGGCGTTTTCTGGCCATCTGAGTTGAAATGAAGTAGCTGCCTCCTGGTGCATGTCCCTTCCTGTCAATGTGCACATCTGTCTTTCCCACAAGAGTTTAGGCTTCTTGAGGAAGTGGACCTTACATTGCTAGTTTCCCTGGAAAACTGTGGCCTCAAGTACTTGTTTGGGGATGGAATAATGGCTACCGTCAAAAATTCCTATAAGGCTTATTTTTGCTATTATCCTTATCTAAGCATTGAAAGCTTATTCTTAAAAAGATGTATGTCTAATATTAGGAAATTTTTCAGTATATGGGGCACTAATAAGATTATCTTTGCTTTCAGGGCCAATATTAACAAAACACCCTTATCAATCAGTCCATTTTTATTTGGAAAAATCGTTTAAAATAGTTAATAATTTTTTTTTTCAGATGACTTTTACACGACCTGCCAATCACAGACAACTCACTTTTGAAGAAATTGCCAAAAGTGCTAAAATCACCGTGAATGAGGTACGGTCCCTAGGCTCAGGATGTTACAGTGGCAAAGCCACCACCTGGAGTCAAGGCTCTCGTGTGAGCACTCTGCTCCCTAGACAGTGGAGAACGATGGGAGAAGCAGTATCCCCATTTCAGACACCACCTGGGTTCGTGGGTGTGTGTCAGGCCATCTTGTCTCACACTCTTTGCACAGGTGGAGCTCCTGGTGATGAAGGCCCTTTCGGTGGGGCTGGTGAAAGGCAGTATAGACGAGGTGGACAGACGAGTCCACATGACCTGGGTGCAGCCCCGGGTGTTGGATTTGCAACAGGTGATGTGATTGAGACCCATTTGCCTCTGTGGGTGTTTTGGGGTTGTATCTATACTGTCTTCATTTCATTTGGATGAAAGCCGTTTAGGAAGAAAGCATTATTAGACACGAGGTTTTGGAGAAGGAATTACTGCTATTGGATTTTCCTAAGAGCCTAATTTAATGCAAGCCTGAGATTTGAACCCTGCATTTAAAAGCTTATTATGACAATAGTGCGGTTGTGCTCATGGTGCCTTTTAATCTTGAGATAAGTGCTCTAGTCAGACCATTCCTGCTTCTGTGATTTGAGCTCACATCCACCTACTCACATTTGCTGGAAATGTAATCCTGTAGATTTCCTTGATTCTTGTCTGCTTGCTTTCATGCAAGTTTTTTCTAAAGTCCTTGTGATAAGAATTAACCCGGGCAGTCCTATCACACTCCCCTAGCTGAGAGATCCTTTTTATTAGAGCTGCCCTAGAGAATTAGCTCTCATCAGGTGCTGTGGTGTTGGCCACTTGGCCTGTGACTCCTGAGTGTCTTAATGCCCCTTGTGTGTGCATTTGCATTTCAGATCAAGGGAATGAAGGACCGCCTGGAGTTCTGGTGCACAGATGTGAAGAGCATGGAGATGCTGGTAGAGCACCAGGCCCATGACATCCTCACCTAGGGCCCCCTAGGTCCACCTGTGGTCCCCTTTGACTCACCTGAGAGGCGTTTCTCCAGCCGATAAAGCTGGCTGTCAGATGGTCTACATTGAATTGGGGTAGGGGTTGGAATCGTGTCTGTAGGACAGACTTTTCTTGCTATAAAAACAGAGGACTGTCCCTAATGGGGGCCAGGCCACAGGCAGAAGCCTCCTTTGTGGGTCTCTCCTGCAGCAGATGGGGGTCTCTGAGTTTTAGGTCATAAGGGAGAGAAACTGTGTATGAGGCGGGAAGTGCCCTCAAGTCTGTGTACTCCGAGGTTGATCTCCATTCCCCGTCCACCTCTGCGGACATCTTTTCCATTGTGGTGTGAGAATGTTCCTGTAATAAACACCTTTGCTTTCTTCTTCTCATGGCTCTGTTTTCCTGGGCTTAGCTTCCAGGCCAAGCCTGTGCCTGGAGGTTAAAAAGCATGAGTTGGAACCTTGAGAGGATTTGGTGGGGGTAGCCTTGGCCTTCTCCTTCCTGCACATAAAGTAGACTAGGGCAGAACCCAGCCCCAAGGACCACCGAGGAAGCTGGTCCTGTCTTTATTGTTAGAGAGACCCACGGGTATCCGCTCCCTTCTCCAGCCCTCTCAGGTACCTGCCCCAACTCAGGCATCCACATCCTTGTCACCACTTGTCACTCAAGTAGCTGGCAGCATCTGTGACCTGGTGTGCACCAGCGCTGACGTGAGCCATCCCTGGGACTGGGCATGTAAAGGAAACTGCCTTGAGGTGCCCCTTCTGGGAGTGGAGTGCACATGTACAAAGAAATCACAGAGTGAACGGCAGGTGGAAGGACGGTTTAATGCTGTCTTTCAGTCCTGTGCCTGCGGTGACACTAGAGCCTTTATGCTCTGGGGTGCTTCTTGTAGTTTTCCACGTGGCTTAAGATCCAGCCTGCAGGACCCAGGAAGGTGATGAATATGAGTGAGAGCCCCACGGCCTGCTCCTGATGGAGAAAGCACACACGAGTTTACTAGGCTGGTAGAGGGGTCAGGCCTGGGCCACTAAGGGAGGTTGCCTGTCTGCCCTCTGTCCCTCAGGGGGATTTGGGAGAAAGACTGCCCCTGGCCCCTCCCTCCCCTAGCCGTGTTATCTCCATCTGCCTTCAAATTTCTGGGTAGTTGTGAGCAGTGAGAAACCACTGTCATCAACATGGCTGGCAGCCTCTAGCTCTCATCAGGGAGGACGACCTCTGAGAGACCAGGAGCCCTGGGTTTCCATCTGTGGGGCTGGCTGCTTGTCACAGCCACATCCCTCTGCCTGAGAGCCTGCCTGGCTGCATATACCAGAGAGACTCAGACCCCGTGTGCACTGAACCCATGAAACTTCCCAGTATATGGGGAACTAATGATGTCAGCACTGTACAGAGCAGCAGAAACAGCCACGATTTTAAGTTGCATGCAAACAAGCGCAGGGCCCGTCCTCTAAAGGGCAGTCCCGTTCGGAGGGCTGCGTCGAGTTCAGAGTCCCCGTGCTCTGTGTGTGCACCTGTGCCCACAGCAGAGACCCCATCTGCACCCCTGTGTTCCGAGTGGCTGAACTTAGCCAGGTTCTGAGGCACCAGCCAGATTTCACCCTCACTCAGTTTCCTCCTGAATCAGCCTGGGCCCAGTCCTCCCACCCTGTTTCCTAAAGCTGAATCCGATGCCAGGTTGGAGACCGATTCTTCCTTTTGGCTTTAGCCACAGAGGTTTAAGAGCAAATCTGGCCTAGAATGGGGACCTTAGTGTAGGTTCAGGCCTTAGCTGTATGACCTTGGGCAAATGACCTTCTTGACCTTGGTTTATTTCTGCTGAAAACAGACATTCGTACTCGACTGGAGTGGAAATAGTTAACTTAGGTTTCAGTTTTCACCTGTGCTTTCATATGACCCTCACAGCAGCCCTCCGTTTCCTCTTTAAGGGGATGAAGCCAGTGGATTCACCAAGCCTCCAAGCTCAGCCTAGTACCCATCTTTGGCCAAGTGATCAGAGCCTCAGAACTGGGAGCCCCCTCCCCACTGTTGACTCTGCTGCCCATTTGGAAGCCTGGCCTACAGGTGATGGCTGCAAGGACCCCCTTCCTGGCGTGCAGACACCGTCACAGTCATGGCACTGCGGGACTAAGGCCCAGTGCTATGATCACCCCTCCCTTTCTCCAGCCTGGACTTCTGTGTCACCTTGAAACCCAGGGAATGGGCTGAGTTCTCAGGACTGCCCACTGCTACCTTGGAGGTCACTTACCGCAGGAGAGGTGGGTGTTTCGGCCGGCTTGGCAGAGACGTGGGCCTTGGGGACTGCCCAACACCTCAGCGGGGCTTGGAGCGGCCTGAGGGCAGGGCGCAGCCTCAGCATGGTTCTGGGGTCCGGCTCCTTCCTGAGTTCCAATTGGGATTCCCCAGCGTGTCCTCCTCTCGCTGTGTCCTCTGCTTGCTTGGGTGTTGGGGCTTTTTATAGCTGAAGGGGGAGCTGCAGCTGTCCCCTCCTGTCACAGGGCTTGGCAGAAAGGACACCTGCTTGGAACTGGAAGAGAACCAGCCTCAGACCAGCAGCCCCAGCCTGGCGCTCCCTGACGTGACTTCAAGTAAGCACTCGCAGTGTGTGGAGCTGTGACTCCCTCTGAAAAGGGGTTTCATCCCTTCATGAAAAACGATCTCCACAGGGGAGCAGGGCGAGGGTTTGAGAATGCAAGGGGGAAAAGTGACATGCTTTTGAAGTAAGCCCTAAGTATCTGGGGTGTCAGCCATGCAGTACCAGGTAGAGCTCTTATAAAATTCTCACATTTTGGGATTCGTGGGTGAGCTGCTGAACCTTCTCAAGTGATGTTACCACAGAGTGGCCCTGAGTTGGGGGCCCAGCTCCTGCTGTCTGAGGAGTCAGCCTGTTCCCTGAGGATGCTGGGCTGCCTGTTGGGAAGAAGTTCTGCACTTTGTGAGTGCTGGCTGTGGGCAGGGGGTTCTGTCTGACCCCAGGTTCCTTCCCTTGGGGCCCACAGGTAAGTCAAGGCACCCAGGGCTGCATGTGCTGGGTTAGCTGGGCTCTGGCCACAGTCTCCCAGCCTCTTCTGCAGATACTGAGTGGTTCATTCCTTCCCACAGCAAACACTTCCTAATAAAATTGTTTTCCTGCTCTCTGGGAGACAATTTCACCCACTCCCTTTCTCGGTGCAGACTCCCACCATCACCCCCTGGGAGGGCCTATGTGCGCTGCCCCAGGCAGCCTGTGCCCCATGCCCCAAGGCTTCTGTCCCACCACATGCAAAGGCCAATTCTCTGGCGTCTTCTCCAGCCCTTTTCTCTTTGGTTGCTGGACTGTGAGCTCCTGGCTTTTTTCACCTCATCCAGGCCCTGCCTGACCTCATGGCCCCAGACCCCTCTCAGTCTTTCCACCCACCCTCTCCAGACCTCACTGGGCTCTGGTCCACTTGGCCCGACACCCAGCTGCTCCTTCTCAAGTCACAATCGCTGGGATCTGTTGATCACTAGCCTCTATCCCCACCTTGTGGTCAAGTTCCCAAGGCCCTGTGGTGCCCCCTTCAACCTTCTCCAGCCCTCTCAGCTGCTCAGGCCAAATGTCAGTGTGAGCCTCCATTTCCCTCAGGTACTCACATGCCACAGCCAACCCATGGACTCCCCACCCTCCCCAAGTCCAGCCTCAAACATGTCTCCACAACTGCTCCTCCACACAGCAGCCCCGACAATTTTCTACAGCAATCAGTTTCCCCCAGCAGGCTCCACTCCCACCAAGGCCTGAGTGCTCTGACCACGCCTGCCTTGCTGGTCCTGCTCCTCCCCTCATCTGCTCTCCCTGTGCCCCCACAAACCTCCTGCCTCATCCCAGACAGGATCTGATCACAGCCAAGAGAGACACAATCCCGAATGTTACCTCCAGCAGTGCTGGGCTCCTGACACCAGCTCAGGCCGTGGGGGGCTCTGCCCCTCCTCTGTAATAATCCCTTCCGCCTGAAGCTTTAATTATAGCTTTGGGGTCCAGTTCTGGATAAGGCTGTGGACCTGAGGGCTTGTTCAAAGGATCACTATCCCAGCCTATGTTGTCTCATCTTTCACAGATAAGAACTAGCTGCACCACCATCCAGGCTTGCCCCTGAGGGAGGCCTCCACCTCTGCCCCTTTTGGGCTTAAGCAGAGTGGGGGGTGCAGGTGGTGTGTGCGGGTGGGTAGTGGAGAGGCCCACTGTGCTGCAGGACATGAGGCTTCCAAACAAGCCCCCAGCCAGCCCAGCCTTGCAGGGGTGATGCCCCAGGGAAAGAGAGAGGAGGGAGCTGGCAGGGGTGGGAGCAGCAATGCCTGGAGGTGAAAGGAGAGGAGGGAGCTGGCAGCGGTGGGAGCAGCAATGCCTGGAGGAGACACTGCCCTCCAGGAGACTCTGCAGGCCTCCCTCAAGCCCAGATGGCCACACCAGCCACAGCCTTCAGCCCCTTCCCATCTGCCCCCTCACCGGTCATAACGGCCCTTCTGACCTTGCTGAGCACAAACCTGTCCTCCTCCCTTTGCACTCACGCAGCTTCTGCTGCGGGGGCCCCACCTGCAGCAGTGAGCTTTGGTCCTTATCCCAGCCTTGTTTTTGTCCCCAGTTTGAGCCACTTGTTCAAAGCAAACCCTGTGGTTAAAGATCCCTGAGGCCCCCACAGCAAGGCTGCCCGAGATGGCCTCTCCTCTCACCACCCTGAGGCCTGGACCCTCTTCCCCACCACCCCCAGGTCTCCCATTTAATAGAAGGAGAACAATGTGACCCAGGGAAAACATGAGGGTAGCCAAGTGGGGGTGCAGGAAAGAGATTACGGAGGCCTGGAGAGCATTCAGGATTCTGGACTCAGGGTCTGCCAGACCCATCCTGGCCCATCCTGGACAGGGGCAGCATCAGAAGATGCGCTCAAGGCCATAGATGGCCAAAAGTAGTCCCGTTACCTGCATCTTCACCCTCACCCTCTTCAGCCACTCAGCATGTACCTATCAACCTTGCCCTGGACACACCCCTAATGCCCCTGGGATGTGGGAGAGAGACCGGCCATGGCGCACACCCTCTCAGAAAGCTGCAAGGCCACCTCAGCCTGCAGGACCACCTGGAAGGTCCGGCAGACACCTGTGGGCACAGGGCACCACCCTGTGTCCAGACTTGGAACCACAGAAGCCGCTGGAGGAGGCACAGATGAGGGCACAGCCCTCTCCCGTGGAGCTCTTCGAATCAGAGACCCAGGAAGAGCACACATGCATGAAAACATTTGCATGATCCTTGTTTATTGCATTAGAAATCTATTTCTTCACATAAAATAGTAGTTCCTAAAGTGTGGTTCCTGGTCCAGGAGCATCAGCATCACTCATCTTGTTAGAAATGAAACAGAAACTGGAGTGGGCCTAGCAATCTGTCACAGCAACCCCCCGGGCGATTGTGTCACACAGCCAAGTTTAGTACCAGCCGGGCACAGTGGCTCACGCCTGTAATCCCAGCACTTTGGGAGGCCAAGGCGGGCAGATCACCTGAGGTCAGGAGTTCAAGACCATCCTGGCCAACGTAGTGGAACCCTGTCTCTACTAAAACTACAAAAATTTGCTGGGCATGGTGGTGCGTGCCTGTAGTTCCAGCTACTCAGGAGGCTGAGGCAGGATAATTGCTTGAACCCGGGAGGCAGAGGCTGCAGTGAGCTGAGAATGTGCCACTGCACTCCAGCCTGGGCGACAGAGCGAGACTCCGTCTCAAAAAGTTTGAATACCATTTTCATATCACATGAAAACTTTGATATTTCAGCCGGGCGCAGTGGCTCACGCCTGTAATCCCAGATCTTTGGGAGGCTGAGGTGGGTGCATCACCTGAGGTCAGGAGTTAGAGACCAGCCCGACCAAAATGCCGAAACCCCGCCTTAAAATAAATAAATAAATAAAAATTTTAAAGACCTTTGATATTTCACACTATTTTGTTTAAAACTGAATGACCACTTCCAAAAAATTAAGCCAGATTCTGAGACTTCGCCCCTTCCTTTCATCTAAAAAAACCACATTTCCATTAGGTACTTTGTAGATTGAGTAGAATTTACTGAAACTTTGGGGTTCACGGGAAGAGATCCTGTGGAGGGTGTGGTCATCTGGCCCCTCCATGCCACCCCTGTGTGCGCCCCTCCGGGAGCTCAGCTTTGACTCAAGCCCTCTTCACGTGGAACCTGCCCAGACAGGACTCTGGTGTCAGTCGACAGCCACAGCATCTGCAGCTGACGGTTTCGTTGATGCTGTGTGTCAACTTCACTGGCCCACGGTGCCCGCGTTTGGTCAGACGTTATTCTGGATATTTCTGCAAAGGTGTTTTTGGATGAGATACTAACATTTAAATTGGTGAACTTTGAGTAAAGCAGATGACCCTCCACAATGTGGTGGGCTTCATCTGATAGGTTGAAGGCTTTAGGAGAACAAAGACCTGAGAAAGAAGGAACTGGGCTCCGCTGTCAGCTCTTCTCAGGGCCTTCAGCCCCCTGGGCTCCCCCATCAGATTCTGGGCTTACCAAGCCTCTGCAATCACATGAGCAGTTTCTCAAAATAGATTCTCTCTCTCTCTCTCTCTCTCTCTCTCTCTCCACACATACATGTGTGTGGGGTGGGTGGGCGTGTGCAGACACACACACACACCCTGTTCTGTTTCTCTAGAGAATGCTGACTAATACAATATGTATATTACATTTGTCACAATTAATAAACCAATATTAATACATTAGTTATTAACTCAGTATGGTCCATACTTTATTCAGATTTCCTCAAATGTTGCCCAATTTGCTTTCCTTGTTCCGCGACACCGTTTTACATTCAGACACCACGTCTCCAGAGCTGCTCTCTGCTGGGGTCGTTTCTCACTCTCCTCGTTATCCGACGTATTATAGGACACCCATCTATTGCGATCTGGCTGCTGCTCTTCTCACGATGAGATCAGGGCTGTGGGGCTTGAGGAGGGAGGCGGCAGAGGACAGTGCCCCGCTCATCACGTCATACCAAGGGTAAGCACCATCACCACGACTTGGCACTGCTGATGCTGGCCTTGGCCACCCGGCTGAGATCATCTGCCAGCCTTCTCCGTTGTAAAGGGACTCTTTCCGCTCCCCTTTCCATGTTGTTCTCTTTCGGAGGGAGTCGCTGTGCACAGCCCCCACCTAAGGCCTGTCAGCCACACTCCACCTCCTTGGGGGTGGAGGGTCTACATGATTTATTTGTCATTCTTTTACATTAAAAACGTGTCTCTTTTCTCCATTTATTATTACTTATTTGTTTATATCAGTATGAACTCAAGGGTATTTATTTTATGCTTAGGTTATAGTTAACACTGCTTTATTTTGTGACTCAGATTGTCCCAGCTCGGGGTCCTAGGGGTCCTTTCTTTCAGCTCTGTACCTTTAGCACATCCTCAAAATTCTGGAGCTTTTTAATTTGCTTGTTCTGAACACTTTCTTACGTTCCGGCACTACAAAATGCTTGACTCGCACAGTTTCTGCCCCAGTCCTGGAATGAGCAAGCACAGTACTGGAGGGAGCCAGGAGGCCTGGTTCCTTCTGCTGATGAATGGTGTTAGAAACCAAGACTTGGGCTGAGCTCGGTGCTCACGCCTGTAATCCCAGCACTGTGGGAGGCTGAGGCAAGCGGGTCGCGGGAGGCCAGGATTTTGAGGCCTGCCTTGGCAACATAGTGAGACTGAGACATTGTCTACAAAAAATGTAAAAATTAACCAGGCATGGTGACCTATAGTCCTAGCTACTTGGGAGGCCAAGATGGAAGGATTGCTTGAGCCCAGGAATTCAAAGCTGTAGTGAGCCATGATCACGCCAGTGCACTTAGCCTGAGTGACAGAGTGAGATTCTCTCTCAAAAAATAAAAGCATTAACTTATGTTAAAGAAGAAGAAAAGAGAAAGAAAGAAAGGGAAGGAAGGAAGGAAGGAAGGAAGGAAGGAAGGAAGGAAGGAAGGAAGGAAGGAAGGAAGGAAGGAAGGAAGGAAGGAAGGGGAAGGGAAGGGAAGGGAAGGGAAGGAAGGGAAGGAAGGAAGGAAGGAAAGAGGAGGAGGAGAAGGAAGAGAAAGGAAAGGGAAGGGAAGGGAAAAGAAAAAGGAAGAGAAGGGAATGAGGGAGGGAGGGAGGGAAAGAAAGAAAGAAACCTTGTAATCCCAGCCCTTTGGGAGGCCAAGGTGGGCAGATCACAAGGTTAAGAGGTTGAGACCAGCCTGGCCAACATGGTGAAACTCCATCGTTACTAAAAATACAAAAGTCAGCCGGGCGTGATGGTGCCCGCCTGTAGTCCCAGCTACTCGGGAGACTGAGGCAGGAGAATTGCTTGAACACAGGAGGCAGAGGTTGCAGTGAACCAAGATCGTGCCACTGCACTCCAGCCTGGCAGCAGAGAGAGACTCCATCTGAAAGAAAAAGAAGAAAAAGAGAGAGAGAAAGAAGTGGCCAAGATCTGGACACTATGTGGCTGTGTGACACTACACACCTGTCGAGATTCATGTACGGCCCAGCACAGAGGCACTTTGGGAGGCAAGGGCAGGAGGACTGCTTGAGCCCAGGAGTTAGAGGCCAGCCTGGGCAGCATAGTGAGACCCCTATCTCCACCAAAAATAAAAGCACTGGCCAGGCATGGTGGTGCACACTTGTGGTGGGAGGATGGCTTGAGCCTTGGAGGCCGAAGCTGCAGTGAGACATTATTGGGCCACCGCACTCCAACCTGGATGACAGAACGAGACCCTCTCTCCAAATAATGAAAATTGATAGAGCTTCAGAGTACGAAGAGTAAACATTAATGTGCAGATTTTAAACTCTCATTTCGAATATCAGGGAATCCCAAGATGGAATGCAGCACATAAAAGAATCATTTCACAGTGTTACCAATGCATGAGCCAATCTCACTGAAGGAACGGACCTGGAAACTGGAAGTGAGTGGAGTCATTAGGACTCAAGCCGGAAGTTCATATCAGCACCCTGGCTGATAAAGCAGCTTCCCACGAGGGACGGGCGAGGCCACTGCACCTACAGTGAGGAGGAGGCGGGTCCCAGGTCCTGACGGGCTCCCCAAGTGCAGCAGAAAGGCAGCTGGTGCCTCTGTGTGCCCAGTCACCACCCAGATGGCCTTGGCAGCCGGGAGAGCCCCCTGCCCTGCAGAGCAAGAGGGATTCTCCATCCCAAGGAAGAGCTTCATGTGCTCCGGAAGCAGTTCTGCCTCAGGGGCCACCTGGCTCTTTGCTCCTCCCAGGTCTCCTGTCCTCTACATCCTAGGAAGTAAAGGGGACAGGTCCTGGGGCTCCATGAAGATGGGCACCCCCTCTTATCCACCTAATGAGGCAAAAAGGGGGGTCTGCCCCCTGAGGCCACAGGGCCCTGCCCTCTAGGAGAGCTCCACTCATGCTCATGCCTCTCCACCAGGCCCGGCCAACAGGAGGCCCCAGGGGCAAGGCCCTGCCTCCCCAGCGGAGACCATGAGGGCCTGGGGGCCATGGAGGGAGGGAGGCTGCCCCGGCTGGTGGAGGTCACCCCACTGCTGCCAGCAGCCATGATTAATTCACCCTTGAGGGGCATCTTGGATTCTGAGCACCTCAGCTCTGAGAGGGAAGTGGATCCAGGATAGACACAGGGCAGGCTCCTGCCTGCCGAGGGTGGCAAGGGTTGGTGGCACGTTGGCCCTGATAAGACTTTACAGCCTGTTCTCCAGGGTGGGGCAGATCAGTTGCTGTTCTCAAGGTCCTGCCAGGGGCCCTTCCTGAAGAAACGGGCAGAGGATTTGATTTCCTGACCTGTCCTGGGAAAACACTTGAGCTAATAATTAATCAGATAGGGACACACTGGCTTTTTTGCGTTATTTCTTAAATTGTGGCAAAATTTATATAACCGAAAATACTCCATTTTAACCATTGTTGGGTGTGGGTTAAGGGGCATTGAGCACACACGTAGTTGTTCAACCGTCACCACCATCCCTCTCCAGAACTTTCTCATCTTCCCCAACTGAGACTCTATCCCCGCCAGAGACCCACGTCCCCTCCCCTCCCACAGCCCCGGCACCCACGGTTCGACGTTGCTCTCTCTGAGTTGGGGGCTCTAGGGGCCTCAGGTGAGGGCCGAACAGCCTTTGTCCCTCCGTGTCTGGTTTACTCACTGTCCTCAGGGCCTTCCGTGTTGTGGCTGAGCCCAGCTTCCCTTCCCTGTGGAGGGCGTCTTACTTCTGAGACCAGTCTGAACCTTTCTCTCTCTGGCTGCTCTATGAGGTCTTGGTCAAGTGGGACCGAGTGGGACCCAATGGACCAAGCATTTGACCAGCAGCTTCATGGGGTAGGCACTTTCTCTCTGGGTCTATAGGGGAAGGGGAAGGGAGACGACCTTCCTGGGGCTAGCACTGGACGCTAGGGCACCCGCCTCGGAGGAGAGTTTGCTTCCACGGAAGATTGGACCACTGAGAGCATTGCTGGGGAGGGGGCGTCAGAAGTGGGGCACGTGCACATTGCCTCTCCACCTGCAGCCTCAGAGACGGGTGCAAGGCGTAGAGTTAGAATGGCCTTGGGCCCCATGAAACCGAAACCCACAGGGGCGTTTTTCTCCCAGAACAAAGTCCTGAGGTGGCCTCCCAGCTACCAACATCATCTCCTCTCCCGGGTTCCTGGGCCTGGGCACCCTCATGGACCTCCCAGCTTCGTGTCCGTGACCGACAGAACAAAGGTGGAGGGATGCCAAGAGCCAACAGTCATGGCAGCTCTGCCCACCATCTCCATGAGACATGGATCCCCAAGCCCACGCAGCAGGCTCCCTCTCCCCTCGTTGCCCAGACTGTGTCCCAAGGTCACCTTCTGCAAAGTTTTATGGGAAGCACTTCACTGACCCACACAAACGGGGTTCTGTTGGCAAGAGAAGTGGGAGGTGGAGCTCGGGCTGACAGCCAGCAGGTCCTGCCACTTCTGGTTCCATTTTGACCCCGAAGGCCCCAGGGGTGAATCTCTCAGAAGAGCTGGGGGTGATGAGTTGGTGCAGGGGCATTGGCGCTGCCCCCAGGAGGAGCGCACAGGAGAGAGGGCTGGCATTGAGGAGAGAGCTGTGGGGGGTCAGAAGGTTGGGGGCCCAGGGGAGAAGGACAGAGGAAGTGGACGAGAGTGTGGCACCAAAGGGCAGTCGATGAGTGACAGAAACAGAGGGGAATCTTCAGCCACCGTCTGGAGCGTAGGACTCTGTGCAGAAGAGTACAAGCCCAAGGGTTTCTTTTTTTTTTTTTTTGACACAGAGTTTCGCTCTTGTTACCCAGCCTGGAATGCAATGGCTCTGTCTCGGCTCACCACAACCACTGCCTCCTGGGTTCAGGCAATTCTCCTGCCTCAGCCTCCTGAGTAGCTGAGATTACAGGCACACGCCACCGTGCCCAGCTAATTTTTTTGTATTCTTAGTAGAGGCGGGGTTTCACCATGCTGACCAGGATGGTCTCCATCTCTTGACCCCGTGATCCACTCGCCTCGGCCTCCCTAAGATGCCCAAGGGTTTCTTCGAGGAAAACTCTGCTCTGTGATGGGGTAGGCCCTGGTACTGCCCCTTTGGAGAAGCTGAATACAGATCGCCATTGTCTTTTGAGCTGAACGCAGGACTGCTGGAAGCAGCTGTGGCCCCTGGGTCCTGAGGCTGTTTAGATTTATATGGATTCCATTGAGGAGTCTCAGGAATTTTGGACCTAAATTTGGCATCTGTTGCCCCTTGAACTGAAATATCGTCCAACCGTTGAGCTGAAGGGCAGCATCCCCAGCCTGGACAACATAGGGAGACCTTGTCTCTAATAAATAAATAAATGCATAAATATTAACCAGATGTGCTGATGCATGCCTAGACTTCTAGCTACTTGGAAGGCTGAGTGAGGAGGAAACCCTTGAGCCTAGGAGTTTGAGGCTGCAGTGAGCTAAGACCGCGCCACCGCACTTCAGCCTGGGTGACAGAGACCTTGTTTAAAATAAAAAGAAAAAAAGAGAATTCTTACTGTATTTTGGTTAACAGTCCTTTATCAAATATGTGTTTTGAAAATATTTTCTCCCAGTGTGTGGCTTGTCTCCTCATTCTCTAATACTGCCGTTTCCAGAGCAGACATTTTACATTTTAATCAAGCCCACTTACCAGTTTTTTCTTTTATGCACCGTGCTTTGGTGTCAACTCTAAGAATCCATCACCAGGCCGGGCGCGGTGGCTTGCGCCTGTAATCCCAGCACTTTGGGAGGCCGAGGCGGGTGGATCACGAGGTCAAGAGATCGAGACCAACATGGTGAAACCCCGTCTCTACTAAAAATACAAAAATTAGCTGGGCATGGTGGCACGTGCTTGTAATCCCAGCTACTCGGGAGGCTGAGGCAGAATTGCCTGAACCCAGGAGGCGGAGGTTGCGGTGAGCCGAGATCGCGCCATTGCACTCCAGCCTGGGTAACAAGAGCGAAACTCCGTCTCAAAAAAAAAGAATCCATCACCAAACCCAAGGCCGCCTAGATGTTTGCCTCGTGTTATCTTGTAAAAGTTTCGTTGTTTGGCACTTAACATTTAGGTCTGTGGTACCTCTGGAGCTAAATTTTGTGAAACAGGTAAGTGTGTGTTTAGATTCTTTTTTGTTTTTTTATGAGACTATCCAGTTATTGTTTCAGCATCATTTGTTGAGAAGACTGTGCTGTTCCTTTGAACTGCCTTTGCCCCTTTTCCTCAGATCCGTTAACTGTATTTGTGTGTGCCTGTTCCTGGGCTCTGTATTCTGTTCCGTTGATTTCTCCGTCCAGCCTTTTGCCAGTATCACTGTGTGACTGCTGGAGCTTTGCAGTAAGTCTTGAGCCAAGTAGCTTCAGTCTTCTTTGTTCAGTATCGTGTTGGTTACTCTGAGCCTTTGCCTTTCCATATAAACCTTGCAGTGTTTTTGTTTTTGTTTGGTTTGGTTTCAGAGGCTCGGTCTTGCTGTCACCCGGGCTGGAGTGCAACAGCATGACCTTGGCTGACAACGGCCTCAATCTCCTGGGCTCAAGCAATTCTCCCACCTCAGCCTCCCAAGTAGCTGGGGTTACGGGCACGCACTGGCACACCCAGCTACATTTTTATATTTTTGTAGAGATGAGGTTTCATTATGTTGTCCAGGCTGGTCTCAAACTCTTGGCCTCAAGCCATCCTCCTACCTCAAAATCACAGCAAATTGTTTTGTAGATGGTATCAGAACCTCACTGTATGGTGGCTTACGTCTGTGAAGTCTGAACGTCGGGAGTAAATCCCACTGGTCAGGATGTATCATTCATTTTACACATCTTGGGTTTCATTTGCTAAATTTTTCTTGAGAATTTTTATATCTACATTCCTGCGAAATATTAGTGTGTTATTTTCCTTGCTTGTAATGTCTCTGTCTAGGTTTGGTATTAAGGTATTACAGTCTTCATTGAATGCATTAGGAAGTGTTCCCACTGCCTCTGTTTTCTGGAAAAGATTACAGGGAATTATCATTTCTTCATTATGTTTTTTTTTTCTTTTTTTAATTTGTAAATTAATCTTTTTTTAATTGCATTTGAGGTTTTGGGCTATATGTGAAGAACATGCAAAATAGTTGCATAGGTAAACAGTGTGATTTGCTGCCTTCCTCCCCTTCAGCTGTATCTGGCATTTCTCCCCATGCTCTCTCTCCCCAACTCCCCACCCCCCACTGTCCCTCCCCTATTCCCCCCAACAGACCCCAGTGTGTAGTGCTCCCCTCCCTGTGTCCATGTGTTCTCATCGTTCAACACCCACCTATGAGTGAGAACATGTGGTATTTCATTTTCTGTTCTTGTGTCCGTTTGCTGAGAATGATGGTCTCCAGGTTCATCCATGTCCCTACAAAGGACATGAACTCATCGTTTTTGATGGCTGCATAATATTTCATGGTGTATATGTGCCACATTTTCCCAGTCCAGTCTATCATCGATGGGCATTTGGGTTGGTTCCAGGTCTTTGCTATTGTAAACAGTGCTGCAATGAACATTCATGTGCATGTGTCCTTATAGTAGAATGATTTATAATCCTCTGGATATATACCCAGTAATGGGATTGCTGGGTCAAATGGAATTTCTATTTCTAGGTCCTTGAGGAATCGCCACACTGTGTTCCACAATGGTTGAACTAATTTACACTCCCACCAACAGTGTAAAAGTGTTCCTATTTCTCCACATCCTCTCCAGCATCTGTTGTCTCCAGATATTTTAATGATCGCCATTCTCATTGGCGTGAGATGGTATCTCAATGTGGTTTTGATTTGCATTTCTCTAATGACCAGTGATGATGAGCATTTTTTCATATGTTTGTTGGCCTCATGTGTGTCTTCTTTTGTAAAGTGTCTGTTCATATCCTTTGCCCACTTTTGATCTTCATTATGTTTTCAATAGAATTCACTAGTGAAACAGTCTGGGCCTAATGCTTTTTGTTTTGGAAGGTGATTAATTGTGGATTCAATGTCTTGGTTTTGTTTTGGTTTGAGTCAGGATCTGGCTCTGTTGCCCGGGTTGGGGTGCAGTGGCACTATCATAGCTCACTGCAGCCCAAACTCCTGAGCTCAAGCAATCCTCCTGCCTCAGCCTCCTAAAGTGCCTGGATTATAGGTATGAGGGCAGTGGCTGGAGGCCAGAAGTTTAAGAACAGCCTGTGAAATATAACAAGACCCAGTCTCTATTTTTTAATTAAAATATTAATTTATATAAAAATATATACAATTCTATTTGTCATCGTCACCATTTTAAGTGTAGAGCTCAGTGCTAATACATACATTTACACATATATTATTTTCTCTTTTATCTCCCTTACCCGACTCTTTTTCCTAGCCTTCTTTATCTTTTAAAAGACAGAAGTCGGCTGGGGGCAGTGGCTCACGCCTATAATCCCAGCACTTTGGGAGGCCGAGGCAGGTGGATCACGAGGTCAAGAGATCGAGACCATCCTGGTCAACAAGGTGAAACCCCGTCTCTACTAAAAATACAAAAAATTAGCTGGGCATGGTGGCGCGTGCCTGTAATCCCAGCTACTCAGGAGGCTGAGGCAGGAGAATTGCCTGACCCAGAAGGCAGAGGTTGCGGTGAGCCAAGATCGCGCCATTGCACTCCAGCCTGGGTAACAGGAGCGAAACTCCTTCTCAAAAAAAAAAAAGACAGAAGTGTTATTATCTTATTACCCTGCCCAAGATGGTCTTGAACTCCAGCAATCCTCCCACTTAAGCCTATCCTATAGCTAGGACTATGCCCAGTTTAGTTTAAAAAAAATTTTTTGTGTTATTTGCAAGTGTGTTGTTTATTCCAAATATTGAGGGATTTTCTGATTGGGAAGCTCCTTTCCATTCTTCCCAGTTTGCTTACTGTTTTTATTCATGAAGAGGTATGGGAAAATGTAAACTATTTCTTTGTCTCTGTTGAGATAATCATGCAGTTTTTGTTCTTTTAAATATTAATATGATATGTACATTAATTGATTTTCGGATGTTAAACCAACCTTGCACTCCCTAGAGAAAACACACACACTTAGTCATGGTTTGTAATTCTTTTTATATGCTGATGTATTCTATTTCCTAAGTAGTTTGTTGAGGATTTTTCATGTCACTATTCATGAAGGATATTGGGTTTTAGTTTTCTTCTGATGAGTTTGGCTGTTTTAGTATCAGTGTCATAGCCTCAGAGAATGAGTTGGGAAGCATTCCCTTGAGGGATTTTGTGTGGGAAGTTTTTTGTTCTGTAATTAGTAATTCAATCTCTTTACTTGTTATATTTTGTCTTCGTCTATTCTCACACTATTGGAAAGCCATACCGAGACTGGGTAATTTACAAAGAAAAGAGGTTTAACCAGCTCATGCTTCTGCAGACTATACAGACTTCTGCTTCTGGGGAGGCCTCAGGAAACTTACAATCATGGCAGAAAGGGGAAGCAGGCACATCTTCATATGGCCAACAGGACAGAGAGAGTGAAGTGGGAGGTGCTACACACTTTCATACAACCAGATCTCATGAGAACTTACTCACTATTACAAGACCAGCAAGGGGAAACTCCACCTCCATCATCCAATCACCTCCCACCAGGTCCCTCCCCCAACACTGGGTATTACAATTCAACATGAGATTGGGGTGGGGACACAGAGCCAAACTGTTACCAGAAAGAGTCCCAATCCAGACACCATGTTTCTTGGATCTCAAGCAAGAAAGCGTCTGAGGCAAATCCAGAAAGAGTAAAGTGAGAGCAAGTTTATTGCGAAAGTAAAGGAATAAAACATCTGCTTCATAGGCAGAGCAGCCACAAAGGCTGCTGGTTGCCCATTTTTACAGTTATTTCTTGATTATATGCTAAACAAGGAGTGGATTATTCGTGAGTTTTCCAGGAAAGTGGTGGGAAATTCCCAGAACTGAAGGTTCCTCCCGTTTTTAGACCATGTAGGATAACTTCCTGACTTTGCCATGGCGTTTGTAAACCGTCATGGTGCTGGTGGGAGTGTCCTTTAGAATGCTAGTGTATTGTAACTAGAGTATAATGAGCTGGAAGGATGAGCAGAGGTCACTCTCATTGCTATCTTGGTTTTGGTGAGTTTTGGCCAGCTTCTTTATGCCACGTATTTTATCAGCAAGATCTTTATGATCTGTATCTTGTGCCAACCTCCTATCTGATTCTGTGACTTAGAATGCCTAACCTCCGGGTAATGCAGCACAGCAGGTCTCAGCCTTATTTTACCCAGCTCCAATTCAAAATAGAGTTGATCCAGTTCAAACACCTCTGACATTTCCCCTCTCCCTTTTACAAGGAAATCCTTAGTCCTAAGGATTGCAAAGGGATGAAGATCCATCTTCTGTAACTTCCTCAGGCTGAACAGGGGTGATGATACTCCTGCCTAATAACTATTAGGGTCTCTTGCATTCAGAGTAGAGAGAAGCTCGGTCAGAAAATGTAGGTATGATGAGGGCCATTCATAATTCTGAGAAAAGGTGATATCTAGAAGATTAACAAGTGTTCAATTTAAGAAAACATTCAGGCTGGGCGCGGTGGCTCGTGCCTGTAATCCCAGCACTTTGGGAGGCCAAGGCGGGTGGTGGATTGCTTGAGGTCAGGAGTTCAAGACCAGCCTGACCAACATGGTGAAACTTCATCTTTACTAACAACACAAAGATTAGCCGGGTGTGGTGGCGTACGCCTGTAATCCCAGGTACTCCAGAGGCTGTGGCAGGAGGATCGCTTGATCCCAGGAGGAGGAGGTTGCGATGAGCCAAGATCATGCCACTGCACTCCAGCCTGGGTGACAGAGTGAGACTCTTTCTCAAAAAAAAAAAAAGAAAAAAGAAGAAAGAGAGAAAAGTAAAATGTTTGTTAAACTTATCCTGCATTCTTACACAAATAGTACAGCTGCAATATATTTCACAACAGCAAAGCAAAATAAGTAAAATTATCCCAAGTAGAGTAAATAAGAAGGCTTTCCATGAACTGGGCAACTGTTGGAACCAAGCTGATATACGATCACTAGCTGATTCCAAAATGTGCCCAGAATTAGAATATTGATTCAGATTTTTACATTACCCATCCCTCATCTTTTCTCTGAGCTGCAACCAGAGATCACTGGTTAGTTCACAGGAATAGGCAGGGTTAGTCCAAATTGCAGGAAAAAAAACTAAAAAACAACTGATGGGACGAGAATCTAATAACAAGTGTACCAAAGTTTTTAAAACATAAAATTTTTGTCTTTTCAGTCTCCCATTTTTACTAAAGACTAATTATGGTAAGACTGATTTGCTTTATTATACTCGAACTGATTATTTGTATAAAGTTCAGCACGAATAATTATTTTTTACATAGGCTTTTAAAAATTGGCTTTGATGGGATTTTGTTCCATAAAAGGAATCTCTAATAAGACGTTTCAAAGCCGAGCCCAGCCACGGAGTTTGTGCCATCAAATACCTATGAGTTGAGTAAATTCCTCTCTTCTTAAGGTCCCAAGATAACTTGGGGTTCCTGGGCCTGTGAAAAAGTGACATTCTTTACTTATCATAGGTCAAGAACCCTGTCCGGGGACTGTAGACAAGGTATGAGGTCAGTTTTCCCAAGGGGCTTCTATTGGCTTTACAGGCCAAGTTTCATTCCTTAAAGGAAAGCCCATCATTCCAGTCAAAGCCTTGGTAAAATAACCAGGTAGAAAACAGATTCTTATTGCACTTATGCAAATAGCTATATTGCCATAAATTAAGAATACTCCACAACTAGTGTCCAAATTTGGGAGAAATCAGATAAAGAGAAAGAAATATGCTCCAAATTTTGATCACAAGAGTATACTTTACTCAGTTGTTAAAAGCTGCCAATAGCTCAAATAAAGGTTTTCTTGGCTCTGAAAAATAAAACAAAGGATCAGTAATATTTTAGGCAAAAAGTTAAAAAAAAATGCAGCTCAGTGAGGGGGCTCATGCCTGTAATCCCAGCACTCTGAGAGGCCAAGGTGGATGAATCACAAGTTCAGAAGTTCAAGACCAGCCTGGCCAAGATGGTGAAATCCCATCTCTACTAAAAATACAAAAATTAGCCCGGTGTGGTGGTAGGCACCTGTAATCCCAGTTACTCAGAAGGCTGAGGCAGGAGAATCACATGAACCCAGGGGGCGGAGGTTGCAATGAGCTGAGATCATGCCATTGCCCTCCAGCCTGGGTGATAGAGGGAGATTCCACCTTAAAAAAAAAAAATACTCTGCTTTACAAGAGCTTCTGAAGGAAGCACTACACACAGAAAGGAACAACCAGTATCAGTCATCCCAAAAACTTACCAAAATGTAAAGAGTATCTCCATAATGAAGAATCTATATCAACTAATGGGCAAAATAGCCAGCTAGCATTAAATGACAATATTAAACTCACAAATATCAATATTAATCCTAAATTTAAATGGATTAAACACCCCAATCAAAGACATAGATATGCAAACTGAATAAAAAGTCAAAACACATCCGCACTCTGTATCCAGATCCATCTCATAAGCAAGGACACACAAAGACTCAAAACAAAAGGTTGGAGGAAGACTCACCAATCAAATGGAGAGGAAAAAAAAATACAGGAGTTGTAACTTTTGTCTCTGACAAAATAGACTTTAATAGTAACAAAGACTAAAATAAACAAAGAAGGACATTACATAATGATAAAAGGATCAATGCAACAACAGGAGTCAATGATCATAAATATATATGCACCCAGTATAGGAACACCCAGATACATAAGACAAGTTTTCAATGACTTATAAAGAGACTTGGACTCCCACACAATAATAGTGGGAGATTTTTACACCACCTTGTTAATATTCGACGGATCGACAAGATAGAAAATTAACAGGGACATTTATGATTTGAACTCAGACCCGGAACAAGTAAACTCAGTGAATATTTATAGAATTCTTCACCCAGGTCCACAGAACCTACATTTTTTTTAGTATCACTTTACACCTATTTTGAAAGTGACCACATAAATGGAAACAAATCACTCTTCAGCATTCGCATAGCATTTCACAGATTTAAATGAAATATTGGTTGGCTGTTTGTTTGTTATTTTCTTCCCTTATTCCTTCCGGGTCTCCACTGTTAAGCACAATTATCGGCATAAAAGAGGTTTTTAATACCTACTTTTAGATTGCATTCCAGCCTGGGCAATAGAGCAAGACTCCTGTTCTCTCTCCCTCTTTTCTCTTTCTCTTTCTTTCTTTCATTATAAAAAGGAAAAATTACTTCAGTTTTCTATTAGATCAATCCATGCAGTTAACCCTCATTCTGTTTGATATTCATGAATAGTCCGTATCTCCAGGTTTCTTTTTCACCCAGGCCTTTTTAACTGGAGCTATGCAGAATTATGCCAGAAAATATACTACCCCTATTGATTTGCTAGGATACGAATTTGAGGTTATCCCATCTGACACATCTGACACATCGCCAGAAGATGGTGTTTATATCCACGGATTATATCTTGATGGTGCACGCTGGGACCGAGAAAGTGGATGCCTGAAAGTTTTTCCTCTATTCTAATGTCAGAATCTCCAAAGTTATAAGAACCCTGAATTTAAGAACATCTGTTAGAGTTCTAATGTTGATTATAAAACCACCTTCTAAAGAGGACCAAAACAAGACAACAATTGTCTGTGAGTGACAAAAAGTTTTAGGGCAGCCTCAGTCAAAAACATGATTGACAAAGAAATTTGGTTACCTCTGTGGCATACAATGTTGTTTTTTTGAAATAGAGTCTCACTCTGTCACCCAGGCTGGAGTATAGTCGTGCAATCTCAGCTCATTGCAAACTCCGTCTCCCAGATTCAAGCAATTCTCCTGCCTCAGCTTCCCAAGTAGCCGGGATTACAGGTGTGCACCACCATGTCTCGCTAATTTTTGTATTTTCAGTATAGATGGGGTTCCACCATGTTGGCCAGGCTGTTCTCAATTGATCTGCCCACGTTGGCCTCCCAACGTGCTGGGATTACAGGCATGAGCCACCATGACCAGTCAACATACAATGATTTTATGTGACAATTATCATTATTAATGATAACATACACTAAATCATATCAGAATTATAGGAGTTTCCCATTTTTTGGAACACATACCAGTAACATATTTACACAAATACAGCCAAAAGAGAGCCAAATACCATTTGACATTTGACAATTCTTTCTGTATGATTTTTATACAAATTAACCAAATTTTACCCTTTGCATTAATGTGCTATTAATGTCAACCCCAATTATTAATAAAATCTTATAGACAAATCAATCCAATCTTAATCAGTTGGACTATAATGTAAGATTCTCATAAACCTTTTGTAACCCTTTACAGTTTTTGTTAAAGAGCAGTCAGTACCCTAAGAAAACCCTGTGGTGCTTTTTCCTTTTTTTTTTGAGATGGAGTTTTGCTCTCGTTACCTGGGCTGGAGTGCAATGGCTCGATCTCGGCTCACCGCAACCTCCGCCTCCTGGGTTCAGGCAATTCTCCTGTCTCAGCCTCCTGAGTAGCTGGGATTACAGGCACACGCCACCATGCCCAGCTAATTTTTTGTATTTTTAGTAGAGACAGGGTTTCACCATATTGACCAGGATGGTCTCGATCTCTTGACCTCGTGATCCACCCGCCTCGGCCTCCCAAAGTGCTGGGATTACAGGCGTGAGCCACCGCGCCCGGCCCTGGTGCTTTTATATTAATGTTTAATTTAGAGAAAAACTGAATACCCCTTTAACTTTATTCAATATGTTCACAGAATATCTTTTACAATTAATTTTTTATAAACTTCCACAACTTGTTCAAACTTTTAATTTTTTTCTATCTCACTTAAAGAATTCTTTAACCCTCTAAACTCAAGAAATCCACATTCCCATGCCTTCTTATAATCTTTTGCCAAAAGCGTATTCCACTTTCCTTATGAATAGAGCTGTTTCTTTAATAGCCTGAAACACGTTATACTGTTAACTCTTAGCAACTTTCACTTTTGGTGAAAAATCTCATTAGTAAGCAATTGTAATTATGAACAAGGTGTGGAGCCGAGAACATTAGACAGAAGTGCAGATAAGGGCTGACCCTTTCCAACAGAGCTAGGAGGTGTGGCTCTTCACATGTCCCCAAGCCTTATCTAGAACCCAATGCTCCAACGTGGGAAAAATGAGGCCGGGCATGGTGGCTCACGCCTGTAATCTCAGCACTTCGGGAGGCCAAGGCAGGCACATCACAAAATCAGGAGTTCGAGACCAGCCTGGCAAACACGGTGAAACCCCGCCTCTACTAAAAATACAGAAATTAGCCCACCATGGTGGTGCACGCCTGGAACCCCAGCTACTCAGGAAGCTGAGGCAGAAGAATTGCTTGCATCTGGGAGGCGGACGTTGCAGTGAGCTGAAATTGCGCCACTGCACTCCAGCCTGGGTGACAGACCAAAGCTCCATCTCAAAAAACAAAAAAAGTAGGGAAAATGAATAATTTTTAAAAGCTAAAGAAGCATTTTATGACCTTAAAGCAACTAGCAAGCCTAGTATCTATCTGACTGACCTGCCCGATTTAGACTTATGTCTACATTTTGAAGACATTTTTATTTTACCAAATATATTTAAAACTTGTCTTTATTTCCCAACGCTTATTAAAGTCACATGAACCAAAAGGCATTATAGTTTTGTTTTGTTTTGTTTTGTTTTTCTGAGACAGAGTTTCACTCTTCTTGCCCAGGCTGGAGTGCAGTGGCACAATCTCGGCTCACTGTAACCTCTGCCTCCCAGGTTCAAGCGATTCTCCTGCCTCAGCCTCCCGAGTAGCTGGGATTACAGGCAGGCACCATGACACCGGCTAATTTTTGTATTTTAATAGAGACGGGTTTCACAATGTTGGCCAGGCTGGTCTGGAACTCCTAACCTCAGGTGATCTGCCTACCTCTGCCTCCCAAAGTGCTAGGATTACAGGCGTGAGCCACCACACCTGGCCAGTTTTTCCTTTTCTGACAAAATATTTTATTTAAGCACATTATGTTTAAACCAACTAATCAAAGCTCTTTTATATCATACACACAACACATATAAATACAAAGACTGAAGAAAATCCGGTAGTAAGATTTTTCATTTGCCAGTTTCTTAATTGGATAAGTGGCTGCAAGGCGGAGCCGTGGCGGGGACAGACCTGGGAAAGTGTGCAGTTTCTACAGCCTCATAAGCAACCACAGCTGGAAGACAAAAGGGATCCCCGAAAATGAAGGGTCCCGTTTTAACACTGGATCCTAGATCCCCAAAAGAGAAACACTATGAACAAGACAGTGCAACGATTTTACACCAATCGGTCCGTTTTATAATTAGCGCATCCCCCGTGGGGGGCTGGGGACATTTCCTCACCTTCTAGGTGGCCAGGAGCATGCCTCTCTGATCCTATAACTGCCATTAGCCATTCCTAAAGATGTATTTCCTACCTAGTTATTGCACATCAACACTCTCTCATAATGCAAGGTAATTTCTGATACCCTCAAAAATCAAGAACGTCAGATAATGCAACGTAGAACAGAACAGAGCCTTAGATTTTGAGAGAGATCTATCCACTTTTAATTCCTGGGGTGCCATGAAAAAAAAAAAAAACAGAGGTTTTTTTTGTTTGTTCGTTTTTGTTTTTCCAAAACAGGGTCTGTGACACCTCCTCCGTTTTTGCCAAGGAGTCCCAGGCTGTCAGAGCGTGAATATCCACTTTTAATTAAGCTTACTGTTAACCCTAGTGCTCTTTAAAAAAAAAAAATCATTTTAAACCTCTTATTACTCAGCTTTATACAAAAGCCAATGTTTCTGGCTTTTGAACTTTACCAAAGGTAACCTCACAGGTGCTCAGAGAAGGAAAAATTCAAGAGAGTTCCTGGAAGGGCAGATAATTAATAAATGGTAAAGGTCACTCAAATATCAAACCAGAAAGGACTCATTCCCTAAGTCAGGAACTGAACCCTGAACCCAGGCCACCATTGTGACAGACAAAGCTAGAGTTACCGTGAGAACCAGCAAGATGTGTTCATGTTCATGAAAGTCCTTTGAAAGGCACACACACAGGCACACACACACACACACACACACACACACACCGCGCCAGCCCCCTCCAGGCCACTCTCCCTCTCCCTCTGTGCCCAGCAGTCAGGTGAGACAGGTAGGGGCCCCAGCAGGAGGTTGGGAAGCAAGAAAAGCAAGGAAGGGTCCACCTGGCTGTGTTCCCAGGCTGCTGCTGCCAGGCTCCTCCTGGAACTTGGGGTGGGAGGTCCCTCCTGTCTGGGCAGTGGCTGAGAGAGAGATCTATCCACTTTTAATTCCTGGACCCTCCTCCCCAAGTCCCTGAGAAACCCAAATTCTCGGGCCCCAGGGCTAGGACCCCATGTGCCCCTCGGGGTGACTCAGACCCCCATGGCACCTTCCACCTGTTCCCACTCTCAGCGGAAGCAGGTGAAAGCCACCTACTCGCAGCCATGCCCTGATGCCACACCCAAGGGTTCTTGGGGAACATTAATGGAATAAATGAGTGAGAAAATCAAAGTTCACCAAGCTGAGCCCTTAAAGGGCAATGCTGTGCGTGTGCCACAGCGCACAATGGCTTCTCATACCAGCTGAGATGGGGTGTGTGAACCCGGGGAATGGACCGGGCTGGACAACCTCTAAGGCTTCGCTCCAGCTCAGCCTGTGAAAGCCTGTGAAGGAATCACCTCTCTGGTCCCCACCTCTGCCCCTGAGTGCTAGACCCAGGGAGGAAGATACCCCATGGACCAGTCAGACGCCCCCTGCTCCAGGTGAGTGCTGACCCCCGGGTGGTCACTGGGAATATCTCTGGGGCCTCCACCTCACCCGCTGAGTCCCTGGGGCTCTCCACCCTTGGAGCCCCTTGGCTCTCCACATCCTTCCACTACCCCCATCCTCAGGCTTAGAAGTCTAAGTCTGCATCCCCACAGAGGGCATTTGTGGAGTCTGTTCCTCACCAGAGGCTCAGGCTCAGGCCCTGGCCCCACCAAGGGCGGCCAGGGTGGGGACCCCAGGAACACCGCCCGGGCCTGGCAGTGTCTGCTGCCACAGAGGCCAGCTCTGCTCCAGGCTTGGGAAGAGAGAGGAAAGAAGGAAAGAGAGCCCAGGGTCCCTTGGAAATGCCTCCCTGGGGCCACTGGCCTGGCCTGGTCTGGGGTGTGGAAGGACAGAAGCAGAAAGGGAGGTGCAGGGGAGAAAGGTGCCCCCCAGAGCTCGGGTCAGCGGTGGCCAGTGCCCACGTCACCCCCAGAAAGTGAAGAACACCAAGATGCCGCCACCCGGGACAGGGAGGGGAGGGCAAAGTCTGGGGTCCTCCACTCCGGATACACACAATGCTTGTCCCGGGCTCCCTGAGGCCCTGCCTGCGGTGGGCTCTCGGATGCCAGAGGCCCCTAAGGGTCGCCCACCCATTAACCCGCGCCCGCCCACCTGCAGCACCGGGGCACGCTTTGCCGTGGCCCGCGAGCTGCTCCAGGCCGCGCTGGAGGACCTGAGCCAGGAGCAGCTGAAGCGCTTCCGCCACAAGCTGCGCGACGTGGGCTCGGATGGACGCAGCATCCCATGGGGGCGGCTGGAGCGCGCGGACCCGATGGACCTCGCGGAGCAGCTGGCCCAGTTCTACGGCCCGGAGCCCGCGCTGGAGGTGGCCCGCAAGACCCTGAAGAGGGCGGACGCGCGCGACGTGGCGGCGCAGCTCCAGGAGCAACAGCTGCGGCGTGAGCTCGGGGCAGGAGGTCCCTCCGGGCGGGGCAGAGGCTGGACCGCCCTCCTCCCCGCGTCCCCGAGAAACCCCGGCGCGCCCCCGCCCACGCGTTTCATCCACAAATTCGCGGGCCCCTAGCTAGGATGCCGCGTGCTCCTCGGGGTGACTGGGACCCCCGTGGCGCCTTCTGCCTGTTCCCGCCCTCGGCTGAGCCTCACCCCGTTTCCCTTGCAGGGCTCGGCTTCGACCCCGCGGCGCTGCTGTCCGTGTCCGGTGGGTGTTTCTCGCTGGGGCACAGGCTAGAGCCCGAGGCTGGGGCGCAAGCGTCCCAGCCCCACTCGGAGGGTCCCCGGGAGGACCGGGTGGGGAGGGCCGGCAGGGGCGCGGACTGTGGTCCCGCAGGGGAAACTGAGGCCTGAGCGGGGCTAGGGAGAGCGAGGGCTTCCGTAGCGCGGCCGTCGCAGCCCACCCCGCCCCGACCTCATCCCGCGCCCTCTCCCCTCCGCCCAGAGTACAAGAAGAAGTACCGGGAGCACGTGCTGCAGCGGCACGCGCGGGTGACGGAGAGGAACGCCCGCTCCGTGAAGATCACCAAGCGCTTCACCAAGCTGCTCATCGCGCACGAGAGCGCCGCCCCGTTGGGGGAGGCGCTGGGGACCGCGGAAGAGCCCGAGCCGCAGCGCGCGCGGCGCTCGGACACCCACACGTTCAACCGCCTCTTCCGCGGCGACGAGGAGGGCCGGCGGCCGCTGACCGTGGTGCTGCAGGGCCCGGCGGGCATCGGCAAGACCATGGCGGCCAAGAAGATCCTGTACGACTGGGCGGCGGGCAAGCTCTACCAGGGCCAGGTGGATTTCGCCTTCTTCCTGCCCTGCGGCGAGCTGCTGGAGCGGCCCGGCGCGCGCAGCCTGGCCGACCTGATCCTGGACCAGTGCCCTGACCGCGGCGCGCCGGTGCAGCGGATGCTGGCACAGCCGGAGCGGCTGCTCTTCATCCTGGACGGCGCGGACGAGCTGCCGGCGCTGGAGGGCCCCGAGGCCGCGCCCTGCACGGACCCCTTCGAGGCGGCGAGCGGCGCGCGGGTGCTGGGCGGGCTGCTGAACAAGGCGCTGCTGCCCTCGGCCCTCCTGCTGGTGACCACGCGCGCCACCGACCCCGGGAGGCTGCAGGGCCGCCTGTGCTCCCCGCAGTGCGCGGAGGTTCGCGGCTTCTCCGACAAGGACAAAAAGAAGTATTTCTACAAGTTCTTCGGGAACGAGAAGAGGGCCGAGCGCGCCTACCGCTTCGTGAAGGAGAACGAGACGCTGTTCGCGCTGTGCTTCGTGCCCTTCGTGTGCTGGATCGTGTGCACGGTGCTGCACCAGCAGCTGGAGCTCGGCCGGGACCTGTCGCGCACGTCCAAGACCACCACGTCCGTGTACCTGCTTTTCGTCGCCAGCGTGCTGAGCTCGGCTCCCGCAGCCGACCGGCCCCGAGTGCAGGGCGACCTGCGCAAACTGTGCCGCCTGGCCCGCAAGGGCGTCCTCGAGCGCAGGGCGCAGTTTGCAGAGGAGGAACTGGAGCAACTGGAGCTTCGTGACTCCAAAGTCCAGACGCAGTTTTTTAGCAAGAAGGAGCGGCCGGGCGTGCTGGAGACGGAGGTCACCTACCAGTTCCTCGACCTGAGCTTCCAGGAGTTCCTCGCTGCACTGTCTTACCTGCTGGAGGACGAGGGCGTGCCCGGGACCGCGGCCGGCGGCGTGGGGACACTCCTGCGTGGGGACGCCCAGCCCCACAGCCACTTGGTGCTCACCACGCGCTTCCTCTTCGGACTACTGAGCGCGGAGCGAATGGGCGACATCCAGCGCCACTTCGGCTGCAGGGTCTCGGATCATGTGAAGCAGGAGGCCCTGAGGTGGGTGCAGGGACAGGGCTGCCGGGGAGCGGCACCAGAGGTGACCGAGGGGGCCAAAGGGCTTGAGGACACGGAGGAGCCAGAGGAAGAGGAGGAGGAGGAGGAGGAGGAGGGAGAGGAGCCCAACTATTCGCTGGAGCTGCTGTACTGCCTGTACGAGACGCAGGAGGACGCGTTTGTGCGCCAGGCCCTGAGCGGGCTCCCCGAGTTGGTGCTGCAGCGAGTGCGCTT
Source organism: Callithrix jacchus (assembly GCF_049354715.1). Lineage (NCBI taxonomy): Eukaryota > Metazoa > Chordata > Mammalia > Primates > Cebidae > Callithrix > Callithrix jacchus. The sequence goes on along the minus strand of NC_133511.1, from coordinate 131,653,433 downwards.
CAGCCGCATGGATGTGGCTGTTCTGAGCTACTGCGTGAGGTGCTGCCCCCCTGGACAGGCACTGCGGCTGATCAGCTGCAGACTGGTTGCTGCACAGGAGAAGAAGAAGAAGAGCCTGGGGAAGCGGCTGCAGGCCAGCCTGGGTGGCAGCAGGTGCGTCTTTGGGGCAGAGATGTTCTCCTCTGGGAGGTGTGTGTGCGGGGCATAACCCATCCACCTGTGTCCATCTGGGAGTGTGTGTGCAGTGCATGACCCAGGCACCTATGTCCATCTGCAGGTGTGTGTGGTGCAGAACCCGTGCACATGTGTCCATCTTGCAGGTGTGTGTGCGGGGCATAACCCATCCACCTGTGTCCATCTGGGACTGTGTGTGCAGTGCATGACCCAGGCACCTATGTCCATCTTGCAAGTGTGTGTGCGGGGCATAACCCGTGCACCTGTGTCCATCTGGCAGGTGTGTGTGCGGGGCATAACCCATGCACCTGTGTCCATCTGGCAGGTGTGTGTGCGGTGCATAACCCGTGCACCTGTGTCCATCTGGGAGTGTGTGTGCAGTGCATGACCCAGGCACCTATGTCCATCTGTAGGTGTGTGTGGTGCAGAACCCGTGCACGTGTCCATCTTGCAGGTGTGTGTGCGGTGCAGAACCCGTGCACCTGTGTCCATCTTGCAGGTGTGTATGCGGTGCATAACCCGTGCACCTGTGTCCATCTGGCAGGTGTGTGTGTGTGTGTGCGGTGCATAACCCATGCACATGTGTCCATCTGGCAGGTGTATGTGTGTGCAGTGCATAATCCATGCACCTGTGTCCATCTGGCAGGTGTGTGTGTGTGCAGTGCATAACCCGGGCACCTGTATCCATTTGGGAAGTTTGTGTTCAGTGCACAACCCGGGCACCTGTGTCCATCTGGGAAGTTTGTGTTCGGTGCATAACCCAGGCACCTATGTCCATCTGGCATGGGGAGCATGTCCAGATCAGACCCTGGCTCCCCAGATGGGGAGGTTTGACCACCCCCTGGCAAGGCAACCGAGTGCCTCTCTTCTTCCCCAGGTGTCCTCACCATGCCCACCCTCAGCCATCCACAGCCTATGGAAACTTCCTAGTATGGCCCTTCAGCTCTGGCCCAGCCCTTCTTCCCATTATACTTTCTGACAATGAGTTCTGGAACAAACGATGCCCTCTGTGCCCTGAACCTCTGCCTTGCCATTCCCTCCACCTAGAATATTCTGTTTGCGGCCTGTCCTAGAGGTCTGCCTTGGCTCCCCCAGCTGGCTCCAGAAGTGCCCTGTTGACCACCCTGCCATGACATCTGCCCCAGGCCTCCACCAGACCCTCAGCTCCTCCAGGGCAAGGCTTTTGCCAGAGTTCTTTGAATTTAACTCCAATTCAGTTCCTACCCAGGTGCTTGGCATCTGTTAAGAGAATGAATGTCACGATGTTGGCAAGGACTGGGCCTGGGGACCCAAACACCCATGTGGGGGATGTGGCTGACACCCTCTCACTGGTCTCACTTAAATACCCCAGTGGGATGGTACGAGGGCCACAGATGAGTGGTTTCATTCTGGGATTGGTTCGGGGAGGGAGAAGGGGGTTGCTCAGCTTGGAAGTGAGGAGGCAGCTCTGAGACTGCAGGACTGGAGATAGGAAGGGGTCCTTTCTGGGAGGCCGTGAGGGGTTAGGGTGGACTAGAGATGGGGAGGGGTCCTTTCTGGGAGTCTGTGAGGGGCAGGGTGGGCTTCACCTTCCTCTCTCCCCCAGCAGTTCTCGAGCCACTGCAAAACAACTGCCAGCCTCCCTTCTTCATCCACTGTTTCAGGCGATGACTGACCCCCTGTGCTGTCTGAACAGCCTCACGTGAGTGGCCATGCCCCCAGCCCTTCCCATGGAGGGGGCTGAGAGCAGGATGCCCTGGGCAGAGACAGAAGTGTGGCCTAGGAAAGAAGGCTAAGGGGTCAGGCCAGACCCGGAGGCCTCTGGTGCTGGTGCTAGGGCTGGCAGGCTTTCCCCACGCAGAGCGAGGGAGGAGGGGATGGGGTCTGGGGCGTCATTACCAGGTTACGGGCTGGTAGGAAAAGGCTGGTCCCGGTGTGAGTGGAAAGCAGCTAAGCGCGCTGAGGGAGGGATTAAAGAAGGCAAGAGTGTATTTTCCTTCCGAGGGAAGCTGCCACTGGAAACGACTGGGTTCTTAGAAGCAGTGGAGGACGGTGTTGGGGCTCAGGCTCCAGGGTCAGGCTGTCTGCAAATCCTAGCCTGCTTCTGTGTGCCCAGTGGCAAGTCCGTCTGTCTAAGCTTGTTTCCTCCCCTGTGAAGGGCGTCAGTAGATCCGCAGAGCTGGGGTGAGACTTACGTTCTTCCATGCACAGTTCTTACGTGGCAGTGACTTTGCAGTTACTCTTCTCTGCCACCAGGTGGGCAGAAAGGAGAAAATACAGGACCTAGTACTGATGGAGCCTGGTGAAACAGGTGCCTCACACGTTCAGCAAGGCTCAGCAAAGGAGCTTGGTGTGGGGGTGGATTTAAACATGAGAGCCAAAAAGGTGACCACAGTTGGCCCAGCAATTCTGCTGGTAACCTAAGATGCTCAGCACACCATTATTTATAATGGTGAAAAAAAAATAGAAATAGCACATCCAGCCAAGCTCTAGGGACTGGCTTAAGTCACTGAGTTGGCGCAGCTCAACCTGGCGGACGAATGTGTGGCAAACCTGCTGAAACGTGTCTGTCTCAGCTCACCGAAGAGCTAGTGCAGAGTGTCGTAGGGGCCGGGCGCAGTGGCTCATGCCTGTAATCCCAGCACTTTGGGAAGCTGAGGTGGGCGGATAAGGTCAGGAGTTCAAGACCAGCCTGGCCAAGACGGTGAAACCCCCGTCTCTACTAAAAATACAAACATTAGACAGGTGTGGTGGCGGGTGCCTGTAATCCCAGCTACTTTGGAGGCTGAGGCAGAGAATTGCTTGAACCCGGGAGGTGGAGGTTTCAGTGAGCAGAGATCGTGCCACTGCACTCCAGCCTGGGTGACAGAGACTCCATCTCAAAAAAAAAAAAAAAAAAAAAAAGAGTGTGTGTCACAGGGAGAAGTGGACACAGCTCTCCAAGGGTGCGTGGTTACAAAGGGCAGGGCAGGCTCGGCAGCATCCAGGGAGGAGTGTGGTGCCCAGGCCTCTCTCAGCTGAACCTTGGGCAGTTTGTGCAGTTGGAGGTGGAGTGGCAGCTGAGGCGCCTGCAGGTAAATCTACGTGCTTCTTGACCACAGGCTGTCCCACTGCAAACTCCCTGACGCAGTCTGCCGAGACCTCTCCGAGGCCCTGAGGGCAGCCCCCACGCTGACGGAGCTGAGCCTCCTCCACAACAGGCTCAGTGAGGCCGGCCTGCGTATGCTGAGTGAGGGCCTAGCCTGGCCCCGGTGCCAGGTGCAGACGTTCAGGTGAGGCCCCGCCTGGGAGGGCTGAGGGATGCCCCCACCACCCGGCAGCTCCTGAGGTCCGCCCTCCCACAGGGTGCAGCTGTCTGGCCCCCAGCGAGGGCTGCAGTACCTGATGCCCATGCTTCGGGAGAGCCCTGCCCTGACCACCCTGGATCTCAGCGGCTGCCAGCTGCCTGCCCCTATGGTGACCTACCTGTGTGCAGTCCTGCAGCACCCGGGATGCAGCCTGCAGACCCTCAGGTGGAGGCCGGGGTGGGAAGGGTACTGGGGACACAGCCTGTCAACCCAGGGTGGGGGTGGGTGCCTGGAGGCTTCACCTGGACCCAGAAGAGGGGCTCCCAGGGCCTCCCAACCGACGGAGCTCAAACACCAACCTGGGAACCTGGCCCTGACAGGCCCGCCCTCTGGAGCCCTGGCGACAGCGCTGGGCCTCGACCACTTTGCCTGACCACACGTTCATCTGTTTATCTGGCCCACAGCCTGGGCCAGTGACCCCAATACCGTTTTGCCACCCCCAAGGCCCTGCCTCTGCCCCTCCCCTAGCATCTGACAAACCTCCGAATCAACCTGTCACTGCCTGTCACTGAGTGTCTGTGGCACACCTCAGCCAACAGCCATGCCACTGCCCGCAGCCCACCTGCTCCCGCAGCATGCTGCTTTCCACCACTGACCCCGCTTCTGCTCTGTGTGTGTGGCTGCAGTCTGGCCTCTGTGGAGCTGAGCGAGCAGTCACTACAGGAGCTCCGGGATGTGAAGAGAGCCAAGCCCGATCTGGTCATCGCACACCCAGCACTGGACGGCCACCCAGAACCTCCCAAGGAACTCAGCTCAACCTTCTGAGGCCCAGGTGGCCAGAGCAGGGTGGAAGACCCTAGTCTGAGTCCCTGTGGAGAGAATCGCAGGACCCTGCCCTCACCTCTGGGAAACGTTTGAGCCCAGAGGCCCTGGACAGGCATGTGGGAGGCCCAGACACAGCACCCTACCCCGTCCAGGACAGGCCCGGCACCTGCCCCTCTCTCCACACTCTGGGGGACCCCTCCTCCCCCAGCCCCACCACTACTGCACCCTCCTTCCTCTCCTGGGACCCTCCAGTCATTCCCCTTGAAGACCCCCACCCCCACCAAGCCACACTAACGACGGTGAGAACTCCAATTAACTAAACACCTACAGAACTGGCGGAATGACCCTTCGCTGCCTGAGCCCAACCTGGCAGAATGGCCCAGTAGCCTCCATAACTGTGCCACTGTAGACTGAAGGTAGGCAGGTGACCGTCCCTGTTAAGAATGAGACCATCCCTGAGGCTGTGGCCTAGACCCAGAGGTGTCCAGTGTCTGAGGACTTTGGGAAGGGAGGCCAGGGCAGAGGCAGAGCAGAAGCCCGGTGCTGGGTGGGAGTGGTGAGCACACGGGGGCGAGCAGCCCCCATGCCCTGGTGATTGATGCATTCTCCAGCGTATTCATTGCCGTTGGCTTCTGTTACACCTGGCCAGGCCTGGTGCAGCTAGGTGCTCACAAGCTTTCCAGCATCCCACTTTCACAAGGCAGGATGATGGCTCCGGCTCGAATCTCAGGGGCTGCCTGACTGCAGAAACCGCTGCGACAAGGCTTGGCCTTGATGGACAGGGCCAGCAGTGGACAGTCCTCGGGTCCTGGAGTCTTCTCTGCTCAACCGTGCTGGGCCGCTGAGACCCCAGTGTGTGTGTGTGCGTGGGGGGTGAGGGAGACTCTGGATGCAGCCCCATCACTTCCCAGCGGAAATCCCCTTCTAAAATCCACTTTCTAAGTCCATTCCTTCATTTCACAAAACACAAAAATCCCTGTCCTCCTAGAGCTGACACTCCAGGTAGGAACACAAAACCTACACGATACGTAGGATAATACAGTAAATACGTATATGAACGTCAATGCACGACACGCGTGTGACACCGTGCAGTGGCACTACGTCTGCTATACACACACGTCTGCCAGGTGTGGCGGCACGTGCCTGCGGTCCCAGATACTGGAGAGGCTGCGGCGGGGGTTCGAGGCTTGGGCCTAGGAGTTCCGGGACGCAGTGAGCTATCAGGTTGCCTGGAAATCAGCAAAAACCGCCATTACTTTTGCCCCAACCCGGTATGATTGAGCCACTGCAGTCCAGCCCGGGCCGCAGGGAGACCCCCCCCAGCTCCAATAAATCAGTACATGTGTTTATGATACACACATTTATACACATTTGCCCACGATGCACACACGTGTAACACGGTTTGATGGACAGGCAAACCTAGGAGGGGAGAGCAGAGACGGGCTGCTGGGCATGGAGCCCAGGCTTCCCCGGTGCATGAAAGGGGCCTGGGGAAGTCTGATTGACGACTGGCCATTCGAAAACCCCAAGGACTAAGGGGGCGGCCCCCAAGACGTCTGGAGAAAATGCGCTCCAGACAATGAGGCTGCCCAGCAAGCCAGGAAGAGTGGGGGGGGGGGGGCGTGCTTGGAAAGTTCTAGAAGCAGCAGGAAAGCCAGGTAGCCGCGGGGGAGTCGGGGAGGGGAGGGGAGGAGGTCAGGGAAGCAAGGCAGGCGCAGGAGGGGGTCGCGGGTGGCGCTCGCGCGGGGCAGCTCTGGGCCCCTCCTCGGTGAGTCGGGCGCCATGACAGCCTCCTGCGCGGAGGGCGGGGTCCGCCGTCAATGTTGGGGGTGGGGTGTCTGTTAACCACAAAAGAGGAGCTGGGACGGGAGGGGGTGCGGGAGGCCTCGACGGCGGCCCGGAGGTGCGGCCACAGCGCCCGCCCATGGGTGGGATGGGTGCGGGCGACGGACCCACGGGTGCCGCGTCACGTCGCCGCGGGGGAGGCCGTGGGAGCAGCGGGGTCAGGCGGGGCCGTCTGCGCTGCGCAGGGCGCCTGGGGGGCCGGGACGGGGGACCGAGGACGGAGATGGAACCGCACGGGGCGGCGGCGGGAGGAGGGAAAACCCCACACGGGGAAGCGGCCGGACCCGTCAGGGCGGCAAAGGCAGACGGCGGAGAAACGGGCGGGAACGGCGCGGCCGGGCGTCCCTGAGGAGAGTCGCGGCCGGAAACGCTCCGCTCCCGCCTTCCGCTTCCTTCCGGCCCCGCCCTGAACTCCCTCCCGACGGCGGCCGGGCCGGGGTCTCACCCGCGTGGGGGACCCTTTTCCCGAGTCCTCAGGCCGCGGGGAGGGCGCCCCCCCAAACACGGCTCGGGGGCCACGAACGCCGGGCCCGGGACGCGACCACCAGGCCCCGCCGGCGGGGACCGAGGGGAGCCCGGACTGCAGCCCGAGGCCACGTCCCACCCCGCGGCCCAGCGCCCGCCCCGGCCCTCGGGGGCGGGGACCGCGGACCTTCCTGGTGGCGCCGCGGCCGGGCAGCTCCTCCTTCCTCCCTCCCGGACCCGCGCGGAGCAGACGGACGCGGGTTCCCGCGCTGGCGCCCGGCGACCTGGTGGGGGGGGGCTGCGGTGAGTCCCAGAGGCCCCGGCCCGTCCCGCTCCCCGCCGCGCCAGCCTCCCCTCCGCTGCCCGCCCAGCCCCCCCACCCAGAGAATCTGAGACCCCATCCTCCCCCGACACCCCCGCCCGCCCACGGCCCCGACAGCCCCGCCCCTGCCCCGACACCCCCGCCCGCCCACTGCCCCGACACCCCCGCCCGCCCACGGCCCCGACAGCCCCGCCCCTGCCCCGACACCCCCACCCACCCACTGCCCCGACACCCCCACCCACCCACGGCCCCGACACCCCCACCCGCCCACGGCCCCGACACCCCCACCCGCCCAGCGCCCCGTCTCCTCAGTGCCCCTGGCAGCCCGACTCCCCATCCCCCACCCTCACATACCCCCCACTCCCCCCCCCCACACCCCCGCCCCACCCTACACACACCCACACTCCCCTCCCCCCCACATACTCCCTACTCCACCCCACACACACCCACACTCCCCTTCCCCCCCACATACCCCCTACTCCACCCCCCACACACACCCACACTCCCCTTCCCCCCCCACACACACACAGGGTCCACCTCCTTTCCCCCACTTCCACTCCCCTCCAGCCTGGCGGGCCGACCACAGAAGGTGGGGCGAGGCGGGGGTTGCGGGGTCGTGTTTGGACAGCAGGGTTAGGGTTGGACTTCTGAGGGGCCCCGTGGGACACACAAGCTTGGGGACTCTGCTGGGTTCCTGGAGATCAGCTCTCCGGGTTCGAGCATCTCAGAGCTGAGCTCCTGTCCTGGGTGTTTTCCTCCTAGGAGGGGCCTCAGGAAAACCGGGGCGCCCAGCTGGTTCCGCAACTCCCCCCACTTCTGAGGGAGGCTTCAGAGGATGATGGACGGCCTCAAGAAGGAGGCCCAGCCGGTCCCCGGGCCCCTGACCCCCAGCAGGCCACCCTGGCCTAGCAGCATTTCCATGGAGGACCCCACCACGTTTGCTGCGCACTGGCTGCCCAGTGACCCCCGCCTCTTGGCCACTGTGACCAACGCATTCCTGGGCACACGAGTGTTTCACCACGCGCTGCATGTGAGCGGCGTGTACAATGGTGCTGGCGGGGACACGCACCGGGCAATGCTGCCCAGCCCCCTCAACGTCAGGCTGGAGGCCCCTGCAGGGATGGGGGAGCAGCTGACCGAGACCTTCGCCCTGGACACCAACACAGGTATCACACCTGGCCTGCCCCACCCCTGCCCCAGGCATCGTTCCAGGTGGGGGGCACAGCCGCAAATGCCCCCAGCACCTCCTGAGTGTACAGGGGACGTTTCACTGAGACAGGAGGCCCCAGAGGCCCTCAGGGTCCCCCGCCCTCGGCCTAGAGGCCACCTGGACAGGGCAGCAGCCCGAGGCCCCCGAGGCAGCTGTAGCTTCCGAAAATGAGCAGCCGAGCGTCGGAATGGATCTGCCCCGTGGAGGGGAGAGGCGGCCCGGGGGTCCACTCCTGGCCCAGGAGGCGGCAGCTTGGCAACCCCTCTCGAGTGGTCCTGTCTTCCCTTCTGCCTCCGCAGGCTCCTTTCTTCACACCCTGGAGGGCCCCCACTTCCGGGCCTCCCAGTGCATCTATGCGCACCGCACACTGCCCCACGTCCTGGCTTTCCGTGTGTCCATCGCCCGCCTGGCTGCGGGGAGCGGGCCCATCACGCTGCTGCTGCCGTCAGCCTTCTCCCCGGAAAGCCCAGACCTGGACCTGCATCTGGGTCCTGACTTCCAGGGAGCCCGGTAAGGAGGGGGCTGGGTCTGCAGCCAGGGAGCCCAGGGAGGGAGCTCATCGTTGAGACACGGCCACACTCTACACTCGCAGGTACCTGTACGGCCACACGCTCACCCCGGAGCAGCCCGGGGGGCCGCAGCAGGAGGTGCACATGCTGTGGACACCCACGCCCCCAGACCTGACACTTGGGGAAGGCGAGGAGGAGGAGACCTGGGACTTCCTGACCGTGGTGGGTGGCAGCCAGGCCGAAGCTCAGGCCTGCCTCGAGGAAGCCCTTCGGCTGCAGGCAGGGGGAGCTCTGTACGCGGCCCACGCACTGGCCTGGGCCCAGCTCTGGGCAGAATGTGGCTTGGACGTGGTGGGGCCCCTGCCCCTGCGCCAGGCCCTGCGTGGCTCCCTCTACTACCTGCTCAGTGCCCTGCCCCAGCCCAAGGCCCCAGGATACATCTGCCATGGCCTCAGTCCTGGGGGCCTCTCCAATGGGAGCCGTGAGGAATGCTACTGGGGCCACGTCTTCTGGGACCAGGTGAGCGTTGTACACCCAGCACCAGGCACACAGCAGGTGACGCACAGAGGTCCCCTGCCCCTGCCCCTGCCCTCCCTGGGATCAGGGCTGTGGTTGGGAAGCACAGGGACTGTGGCACACGGGAAGAGGCCTACAGAAGGTGGTGTCTCAGCAGGAGGGTGTGGAGGAGTGATCTCGGTGAGGGGAATGGAAGGTGTGGAGACCAGAGCTGAGAGGGCCTGAGGCCCCCACCAGGGCCAGGGGAGGGGCCCCCACCAGGGAGGGAAGGGCTGCAGGCCCAGGTCTCCAGGGTTTCTGCACAGCTGTGTGGCGCTTGGAGTTTACCTGAGGGCCAGCAGAGCTGCAGAGACTTTGATCAGGAGGGGACCTCTGGGCACTGGGAAGACCTGTGGGGCTACTGCGTGGAGCCTGGAGCTGGAGGCCAAAGAGGGTGATGGGGACACCGAGGGCACAAGGGAGGGGGCATGGTGGCTGCTGGGCGTGGAGGTGTGGAGAGTGAGAGCTGGGACTGCTCCATCATTGTCTAAGCCTTCCCATGCTGGTGCTGTGGCCCTTTTCTCTGATGAGGCTCCCAGAGGCCAAGTCATTACTGCAGGTCGGTCGGCCTGAGGCTACCCACGTCCACATTCGGCCGGAGCCTCTGGGCACACGAACACCGGCTGGGGAGCCAAAGTGTGGGGCTGAGGACCAGAACAAAGGGAGCATCTGAGCTGGAGACAGAACTGGGTGGGCAGGTGGAGAGGGCCTGCAGATCTGAGTGGGCAGCAGAGGAGGAACCCAGAAGGCGCCAGCAGTAGAGCTGTGCCAGGGGGAAATGTGGCCAGGCGGGAGGGAGACGTGAGAGCCTGTCCAGTGCTTGAACAAGGGACCGTGCTCTCAGGACCTCTGGATGTTCCCGAATATCCTGATGTTCCACCCAGAGGCTGCCAGGGCCATCCTGGAGTACCGCATCCGCACCCTGGGCGGGGCCCTGGAGAATGCCCAGAACCTGGGCTACCAGGTGAGGGGACCTGGGCACTGGCCTGCAGAGCCCTGCAGCCTCCACACCCCTCCCAGCCTGTATCCCTCTCCGCGGGCCCCACTCTGGCCACTGGCAGGGCCTGCAACCCCCCCCCACCAACCCCTCCCCAGGCCTGTGTTCCTCTCCCTGGGCCCCTCTCTGGACAGAGCTGAGATGTCCTGGATTCTCCACCCTGAGGCTTGAGGGGCCTCAGCAGGGCTGGGACCCTGCTCTGGCCCAGGACCCCTTGGGGTCAGCCCCCAGATCAGCACATGGTGAAAACTGGGCAGAAGGAGAAAAACTCCCAGCAGTACTGCCCACCGGGGGACCTGGAACAGGCTGTGCCCCCTCTTCCGGGGGGGGACATGGGAAAGTTGTTGGGCCACCTCTCCCCTCCAACAAGATCAAGTCTGCCTGTCTCCACCCCTCAGGGAGCCAAGTTTGCCTGGGAGAGTGCAGTTTCCGGCCTGGAGGTCTGCCCTGAGGACATTTACGGGGCCCAGGAGGTCCACGTCAATGGGGCTGTGGTACTGGCCTTTGAGCTGTACTACCACGCCACCCAGGTGAGGCGTGGTGTGCCCACCATTCCTGCAAGCGTGGCCAGGCAGCTGGTGTAGCCACACCCACTCTGCGTGGCTTCCTGTTTGGGGCCAGTCCTGGGAAGCTGGCCGAGGATGGGTGTCTCAGTGCCAGGCCTTGCTTCTGCGCACAGACAGGCCACTGGGAACGACGGTGACCAGGGCTCTGGCCTCTGTCCCGCCTCCTGCCCCCCAGGACCTGCAGCTCTTTCGAGAGGCTGGTGGCTGGGACGTGGTCAGTGCTGTGGCGGAGTTCTGGTGTAGCCGTGTGGAGTGGAGCCCCAGAGAGGAGCAGTACCACCTGAGGGGTGAGGGCCATGGTGGGGAAGAAGGGATTTCCCGGATTCAGCAGATGATTTTCAGGCACCTCACGTGTGCAGGCCCCACGCTGACTGCTGCGTGGAGGGAAGGTCTCTGAGACTCTGCACTGAGCACCGTCTTGGACTTGTGTGTCCAGGAGTCATGTCCCCCGACGAGTACCATTCAGGGGTCAACAACTCTGTATATACCAACGTCCTGGTCCAGAACAGGTGAGACACAAGTCCCTCACCTCACCCCACCCCCCACCCCAGCTGGAGACCCGCCCCAGTGCCCCCACTCGGCGGGCAGCAGCTGGAAGCCCAGGGGTCACAGCCTCCCTCACCCACCTCCACCCCCAGCCTGCGCTTTGCTGCTGCCCTGGCCCAGGACCTGGGACTGCCCGTCCCCCGCCAGTGGCTGGCCGTGGCTGACAGCATCAAGGTGCCCTTTGATGTAGAACAGAACTTCCACCCGGAGTTCGATGGATATGAGCCTGGTGAGTGTGGGTGGACCCCTCCAAGGCCTCCTTCGCCCCTACGGTAGAGACCTCGAGTCTGTCCTGGAACGCCTGCCACCCCCAAACCTGCACCCACCCGCCATCACCAGCACCTCCCCATAGGAGAGACAGTGAAGCAGGCAGACGTTGTGCTCCTGGGATACCCCGTCCCCTTCTCCCTGATTCCTGAGGTTCGAAGGAAAAACCTGGAGATTTACGAGGCTGTGACATCCCCCCAGGGCCCCGCCATGACCTGGGTGAGCAGCCTGGGGTGGGGAGCTCCTGCCCCAGTGGCCTCAGTCTCTGCCCTCACAGTCAGCTTCACCCCTTCGCATCCTCTTACCTCTGACCCCAGAGCATGTTTGCTGTGGGCTGGATGGAGCTGAAGGACACGGTGCGGGCCCGGGACCTCCTGGATAGGAGCTTTGCCAACACGGCTGAGCCCTTCAAGGTCAGCCTGGCCACGCCTGCCTCCCACTGGGCCCCTCATGGTGGGAGTGGAGCCAGGCCCCAGAGCGGGCACAGCAGGGTGCTGCCCTGGAGCTTCCAGCCGGACCTTGGACAGCAGCCCAGAGAGGACGGTGTCCTGGGGGTCCTGGTGTCAGCTGCCTTTGCCCCTGCAGGTGTGGACAGAGAACTCGGACGGGTCAGGCGCTGTGAACTTCCTGACGGGCATGGGGGGCTTCCTGCAGGCGGTGCTCTTCGGGTGCACGGGGTTCAGGCAAGTGCAGAGGCTGGCAGAGGGCAGCCCATACCCCCACCTGCCACCTCACAGACCTCTCATCCCACAGGCTCACCCGATTGGGTGTGACCTTCGACCCTTTGTGCCCATTGGGCATCTCCAGAGTGAGCGTCTCCGGCATCTTCTACCAGGGGAACAAGCTCAACTTCTCTTTCTCTGAGGACTCCGTGACAGTGGAGGTCACAGCCCGAGCAGGGCCCTGGGCTCCCCCTCTGGAGGCTGAGCTGTGGCCATCCCAGGCCCGGCTCGCCCTGCCGCCAGGTAGAAGACCATGCCAGCCCCAAAGAGCCCAGGCGCCTGTGGCCACAGGCCATCCCCCAGGCTGTCCCCCTCACCCCCAGGGTGCCTCCCTCCCCCTGCAGGACGCAAGGCCTCCTTTCCCCGCTCGGCTGGCCGGATACAAAGGTCGCCCCCGAAGCTGCCTGGAAGCTCCAGCTCCAAGTTTCCTGGGAGGACTTTTTGAAGATAGTAGGTACCTGCTCCAGAGTCCGAAGGGTCCCTCTGGGGCACCCTTGGTCCCTCCTGCCCCACTGAGTCACTCACCCTGGAACCTGCCCTTGAATAATCAGGAGTGTTGGCTTCAGAAATGTCTTTGGGGCCTTCCCTGTATCCTCTCCTTCTGCATGCACCTCTCCTGGACACCCTGCTAGCCTGCCATCCCACGTGCAGCCAGGCGCCCAAGGAAAGTCCACGCTTCTTGGCCTAAAGTTCAACGCTTTTTGACCCTGGCCTGAACCCCTCCCATGGGCTTCCCCATGGCATCTCCACACCACGTCTGCCTGCCCTGTGGACGGATGCCATCACCCACCATCCCAGGGCACCGCCCCACGCTCCTGAAGGCAGGGTCTGAGCCTGCATCACCTCTGGCCTCTCATCCCCTTCTCCCTGAGTGCCTCAGTCACTGCGACCTGCAGCTCTCTCTGCTGAGAGGGCAGAGAGGCAGGTGCAGAGCTCAGTGTGGACAGCAGGGATAAGGGGCGTGAAGGAAGGGACTCGGCCACCTTCGGAATTCCTCAGGACTCTGAGGTGCAGCTTTGCCAAAAAGGAGCTTTTCCCTTCACGCAGTTGAGGGTCCAGCATGCTGGGATTTGATCTCAGTCCCAGGCTCCTGGCCACTCTGGGCAGCCCTAATCCGCTCAGGTGGCCTCTTCCCACAGTGTGGGGTGTGATGGCTCTTTCCTCAGCCACACAGCTTGTGAGGAGAGAGGTGGGAAGTGGGGAGTCACCAGAGAACGGGACAGAGGGACCTGAGGGCCAGACCCCAGCATTCTCCACTGACCAGCCAGAGGGACTGGAGCCAGATGTGCATGGGTTCAAGGCCCTGCCCAGCCTCAGCCCCAGGGTTGGGTCGTCAGCAGTTTCCTAAGAACAAGATGCGATGGCGTCTGCTGCTGAAACCCTGATGAGGACCAGGACGCCTGCACCACGTCAGCCTGAGGAATTAAAGCTTTGGTGTCAGGAAGAGCATTATTCCTCTAAGGAGCCAGTGTGCTTCCTTCCTTCTGAAGTAAGGACGGTGCCCTGGGTCCCACTTCCCTTTTCACTTGGGTCGGGCAGCGTGGGTCCCCTCGAATCTGCACCTCCCCTGCGCTGGCTTTGCGGCTGCACCCTTTCCTCGAGAGGAGACTCCAGGGAGGGAGGGAGGCAGGCAAGGACGCCTGTGCGGCTCTGAGGATCAGGATGCCAGTGTCTCCCTGGGCCTGTCTCCTTGTCTCTGCCACCTTCTGTGGCTGCCAGGAGCTGCATGTGGGGGATGAGTGTGCTGGGGACTCACACGGCCGGGACCGGCACTCAGAGGTCTGCCAGCTCTCGGCTCCCCGGACAGGACCTGTGTAGAGTGCAGGTGGCCGAGACCGGTGGACACCACATGTCTTACACCTGTCGTGACATAAGCCTGGGGCCAGCAGACCGTCTCATCCCTGGGGACACGTATCCAGCCACATGTGGGCTGACTCCCTCCCAGCCTCTGCACCCAACAGTTTGGTCCCTTCTCCTGGGGCCTGGGGCTGCCATACTCTCCCAAGCCAGGCACAGGTGGGCACACTGCCCTTGTCCTTGGTCCACGTGGGACTGGCCCTGTCTGTCTCCAGTGCCCAGCATAGCCTCCACACACCTGCCTCCAGGGCTGGCTGGGCTGCAGGCATACCACAGATGGGGGTGCAGCCCAGGGCTCCAAGTAGACCAACTAGATAAAGATTCCCACCCCAACCCAGGGAGGGCAGGCAGGCAGGGGGGATCCCTGGGGAGGGAAAGGCCCCTGGGTGGGGGGCTCAGAACCCCGGGCCACTCTGCGGTTACAGCCCCTGCAGTTATCCCAGCAGGGGCGGCCTCCACGAGGCGTCAGGGTGTGTGTGTCCCTGGCACCCTCCCATCACCCGTCCAGGGTGTGTGGGGGAGACTGTGGTATGCAGTGCATGTAAACACGAAAAACACGCACTGGGGGACTCAGAAGACTCTGCACGCACGCCCGTTTTGTCTTTCTGGATACAGCTGTGCGTGTGGGGAGGGGGAGCTGTGATCCTGCGCCATGTGGATGATGTGTGTGTCCAGCCCCACCCATGGGATGGTCCCCACCCTGCCTTCCCAGACACCCCCACTGGCCCAAGAGGAAGGGAAGCCACCATGGGGACTAGGATTTCTCAGAATTAAAGGGGACCCAGGGTCATGGGGACAGGCAGCATGACCCAGAAGGAAGGAGGCACACACCAGAGGACTCCCACGCAGACTTTGGGCACACGTGGAGTTGGGACACATGGGACACACCCGCAATGTTCTGGATCACAGGCCGCTAAACCACAGTAGCAGAAATCAAAGGCCTGGTTCCCAAACTTCAGCCTAAAATACTCTGGGCCTCCGCCCCAGAAGCCACAGGCCGCCCAGTGACAGAGAAGGGGCCTGTCAGGACTTGGTCAAGCAGAACAGCGGAGCTGCAGAGCTGCCGGGGGACCTCCTGCCGTTGACTCGGTGTCGCCCCGTGGCATTTGGCTTCAGTGATCCCTAGGGCAGCTCCTTCCCCTATGCTGGGCAGGAAGGAGACCCAGGAGGCATTTTCTGAAACCAGGCACTTTTAATTGTGAAAGGAAGGATCCTGGAATGTGGAGGGAGGGGCAGGGAGGGCAGAGTTAGGGGCTGGGAGCCCTCAGGTTAGGGTGAGGCCCCTGGGGTCCGACTGGGTTAGCGTTAGGTACCCATGTTGGGGCTCGAGGGCCCCAGGGTCAGGATGGGGCAGGGATGGAGGCCCCACAGAAGGGCCAGGCTCAGGGGAGCACCCTGGGATCAGTGTCCTGGGGCTTGGGGCCTCCATCAGGGCCCAGCCTGTCAGTCATAGTCCCCATCCTCAAACTTCGTGCTGAAGAAGGTGGCGGAGTCCTTGGCCAGCCGGGCCAGGTGCAGGGCGCCGGTCACCACCAACCCCAGGAGCAGCAGCGGCGGCACCAGCGTCCACATCGCAGCCAGGATGTTGTAGCACTTGGCTTTGGAGCCGAAACGCCGGGCTGCTTCCAGGTCCCCAGCCACCTTCTGATCCCGGGCCTGCAGGGTGGCCACAGGGCCAGATGTCTATGTGTACTCAGGGCCTGGGGCCCCTTCCCACCCCCACCCCGGGCCCCTAGAAGGCCCCAAAATCTAGATGGAGAGGTGTGACCTGAGGAGGCACTCCCTGGGGCCCCAGCTATGGACACAGGGACCATCCCAGGCCAGTGTGACCCTGTAAGAGCTCTATGGGTGGAGGTCCCCCAGGGTGCTGGGACACCCTCCACCCTGCCACTCAGGAGCTAAAGTCAAAGGGGGCCCTGTTGAAGAAGCCGATAGCATGTGAATCCCCTTGATGACACATCTCTCTGGGTGCCTCCCAGTGGCCTCTGTGCTCTCGGGTGGGCCAGACTGCCTTAAGAAGAGGCCCCTGTGTTCAATGGAGAAGCCCCGTGGCCTCACCTCTGAGGGGCTCTTTCTGGGCCATGCTGATGGAGTCACCTTCACAAGTGGTGCCCACAGAGACCCTCGCTGGCAAGCAGAGCCCCCTGCGGCCCCCAATAGGGCAAGGACCCCTGAGAAGCTCCCCACGCCCTGCCCCCTGCTCCCTCCCCCCCCCCACCTTGGTGAAGTAGGGGTGGAGCCCCACGCCCACCTTGATGGAGTAAGCCAGTGCCAGGAATCCAAGGCAGCACAGGTTCAGGTAGAGGGTGCTGAACACCGACCAGATCAGGTGGTCCCGAGGTGGGGGCTGTGGGGCCCCCAGTGTGAGGGCTGTGTGGGCGCCGGCCTTGCTGGGCGTGGGGGCCCGGGGGTCCTCTCGGGGATACGCCGTGTCCATGGGTTCCAGCGCCGTCTCTTCCACACTCAGACAAGCTGGGAGGGTGGGCACCAGCTCCCTTATAGCCCGGCCACCCCTCCCGGCCCAGCCCCTCAGCGCTATATTTAACACAAATTACAGCCTGCAGGCTGAGGGTGTGGTCCGCCCCTCAGCCCCCACCCCAGGGAGCCCCTGTTTGAGGCTGCCTCGGACCACCCAGCAGGGCCCCTCCTGATGGACATCCCACCAGGGAGCCCCCTCCTTGGAAGGTGACTGCCTGGCAGTGGCAGAGACCCCCCCCCCAATACACCCTACCCCTATCAAAGACTGCTGGCCAAGTGGGCAGTGGGCAGTGGGCAGACCATTGGCCAGAGCCCCCCGCCAAGCCAAGAGGAGTTGGAGGTGCTGCCTCAGGGCCATGGGCCTCACAATTCAGGGATATACAGGAGCCCCCTCCTCAGAACCAGAGCTGCTGAAACCACAGCCCGTGTATTCCCAGGACTCCCAACTCCACTCTGTCCCTGACACTCTCGGAGCACGAGCTCCAGGCCCCAGGAGCACAGGCATCCCTCCAAATGAACAGGGAGGGCAGCTGTCACAGGGCACCTGAGAAGGAGAGAACCTCACGGGGAGCGGGGAGATGGGGTGCAGTCTGCAAGGGGCCGGCAGGGGGACCCCCAGGGACCAGTGACAGCTGTTAACCCTGGTG
Source organism: Callithrix jacchus (assembly GCF_049354715.1). Classification (NCBI taxonomy): domain Eukaryota; kingdom Metazoa; phylum Chordata; class Mammalia; order Primates; family Cebidae; genus Callithrix; species Callithrix jacchus. Next base: position 131,636,182 of record NC_133511.1, on the reverse strand, counting down.
TCAGGGATCAGGGAGCCTTTGGACTCCTGCGATGGATGAACCCCTCCTCAGCCTCCTTCCTGCCCTCCTAATCCCAGAATGTCCATGGTAAGGGGTCCTGTTAGGGCTCGAGGTCCACCCCAGTCTTGTCTCCCTGGCTGTAAATGCCTCTGTACGCTGATGGCTCGCATTCATGTCTTTAGCCCAGACTTCCCCTTAAAACAGTGGTGTGGGTCCCCAGCTCTGGACTCACACACCCAGTGCCTGGTCTGTGCAGAAGGCTCACTGGACCCCCACCCACTCCCCGACAATCCTCCAGCCATGGTGCTCCTGCACCCACCCTGCCAGAAGACTCAGCTTCCCAGTCTCCCAGCCGGCCACACTCTCGAGGGCCTGTGACCAAGCTGCCCTCTCCTCCTCCAGGACCCGCACTGGCCACCTCTAGGGGATGGTTGGGTGGGGGGTTCCTTCCTGCTGTTGAGCCTGTGGACCCCAAACATCTGAGACAAGCCTCAGCTGATGTAGAAAGTTTATTTTGCCAAGGTTGAGGACGTGCCCGTGACAGCCTCAGGAGCTCCGGACCACATGTGCCCAAGGGGGTCAGAGCGCAGTTTGGTTTTATACACTCTAGGGAGACAGGAGACTCAGTCAACATATGTAGGACGAACAAGCTGGTTCAGTCTGGAAAGGTGGGACCATGCAAAGCAAGTGGGGGAGGGTTGAAGGGCTCCTAGGTAGATCAGAGACAAATGGTTGCATTCTTTTGAGTTTCTGATTAGCTTCTTTAAAGGAGGCAATTGGAGATTGCTTTCATCTCAGTGGGCAGAGGGGCGATGGCCCTAAGCAGTCCCCTGTGTGACTCTTTCCTTTAGCGATTTTGGCACCTCAAGATTTACTTTCCTTTCACACGCGCCTCGAGAGTCTGTTCTCACTGCTGCAGAGTGATGACATTAAGACGGAAGACAGGTGTGTCCCTCCTGTGCCCACAACACTGCAGTGCTCCAGGTGTCAACTTAAAATATCCGAGGCAGGCCTCATCAACTCAGAAAGCTGATTTATTTTGCCAAGGTTAAGGACATGCCCGTAGCGGATCCTCAGGAGGTTCTGATGTGCTCGAGGTGTTCAGGCCACAGCTTTTATACGTTTTAGGGAGACATGAGACGTCCATCAATATGTGTGAGATGTACATTGGTTCTGTTCAGAAGGACAACTCGGCAAGTGGCAGCTTCCAGGTCATAGGTAAATACGAGAGAAAAGGTTGCATTCTTTTGAGTCCTGGTTCAGCTTTTCACTGAATACACAATTTGGTCTGGCTCAGTGAAACTGCATTTTTACATAGACAATAGGGCAGAGGAAGCCATCAGATATGCGTTAGTCTCAGGTGAGCGGAGGGATAACTTTCTGTCTTGCACCTATGAAGGTAAATTATCAGTTTACGGTGCCAGGGAGAAATTCACCAGAACCGCTTTAAGGTAACATCTTGGCCGGGCGCGGTGGCTCATGCCTGTAATCCCAGCACTTTGGGAGGCCGAGGCGGGTGGATCATGAGGTCAAGAGATCGAGACCACCCTGGGCAACAAGGTGAAACCCCGTCTCTACTAAAGATACCGAAAATTAGCTGGGCATGGTGGCGCGTGCCTGTAATCCCAGCTACTCGGGAGGCTGAGGCAGGAGAACTGCATGAACCCAGGAGGCGGAGGTTGCAGTGAGCCGGGATCACGCCATTGCACTCCAGCCTGGGTAACAAGCGAAACTCCGTCTCAAAAAAAAAAAAAAAAGGTAACATCTTGAGACCCGCAAGGAATTTCTTGGTGGGCAAATTGTGAGGGAGGCACGTAGCTGCTTAATCTCTGTAGTTCTCTTATTCAGAAATAAAATGGGAGGCTGTCTTGCTTGAGTCCAAGCCCCCAGCTTCACTTTGTTTCTTGGCTTAGTGACTTTGGAACCCCAAGATTTATTTTCCTTTCACAAAGGGAAACTGGAATAACTAGGCCCTGGAATGACCCACAAGGCCTGTGAGGGGCTCCGGTCCACGTTCCCAAGAGGAGATTTGTGTGTAGAACATTATCGGGGTCTCTGCAGAAAGGAGACAAGGAAGCCAGAGGTGAAGCCGAGCTGCGTTACAGCTGGTGCAGCGGGGATAGCCAGGACGGGCGGGAGGTCTGGGCCCCTCCACTCGGGCCGTTGAGCATTCACCGGAAGCAGGATGTGACCTCGAGGATGCATGACCCTGAATGACCTCAGTGACAACCAGCTCCCCGAGCCACATGTCCACAAGTCCAGCTGCTGGTAAGGAGGCCTCTGTTTTTGAACATAGGTGGGAACCTGCCTCTATTGTATGCGTAAGAACACTGCTGTAGGGCCTCAGCCCCACTGGGTCGTGGAGTGTCCCCTACCCTGTGCTGAGGTGCAGGATCTGAGAAGTAAAGAGACAGGACACAGAAGGACTGGTGAAGAACATCTGGACTCGGGGGCCCCCTCTGCTCTCTTATGAGCAGAGACAGGTGAGGCCCCGAACATCCAGGAGCATCTCTATTTATTAGAAATAAGCAAGGGGAAGACTCATGAGTGAGATCATCACCTGCAGGCTTAGTGACAGGGCAGACGTAATCACATGAGTCACAAGCAAGGCGGCCACCCCATTATGTCATCTGGGCAGAAAGGTGGGCTGTATGCAGTAGGGGGCCATGCCGTGCACAGAAGTAGAGGGTCGTGTACAGAAAAGGGGTCCACCCCCGTTAGGTCACCAAGGCAAGGAGGTGGGCCATGTGCAACAGGCGTCATGCACAACACTTCTTACCTGGGGCTGGAGCCTTCAAAGGGTTTCTAATAGAAGGATACTGTATGCCATTGCGGTGGGAGCTGACAGACTTGTGCTCTTCTCTTAAGATACTTATGGGAGGATGATTTGAGCCAGCACAGAAGTGAGAAAAGACCGACAGGATGAACAGCTGCCTTGACTGGTCACACCACAGGGTTCTTCTCCCTCGGTTACTTCCAGGATCTCAGGCCTGAGGCCGACTTTCCACAGGAACTGGATGCAGGTGCCACAGCTCCTCTATCAGGAGGGGAGGCTCCTGCTCCAAGCCTGCCATACAGCGTATGCCCTTTCAGGCAGGGACGCCACCGCCGGGGCCTTTGGTTCTCGTCCTGGTCTGGCTGTTTTCCCATGTCTGCTTCTGTTCTGTGACTGCTCTAGGCGTTCCTCCTGCTATGAAGTACTATGTGGTTATATGGGAGGATTATATAAATCAGCACTGAATGTGTCGGTACAGCTCCGACTGCAATACCTGTATGATTATATAGAAAGAGTATATGGAACTAAGTATGCTAGATATAAGTACTAAGTATGATCATGTAAGCTAGATATATGTAAACAGTAAGTTATAATTCAGGCACGAATACATAATTATATATAAATGATTACATAAAGGAAACAGCTCGGTAATAACACTATAAACTAAGATATTCTTCAGGCACTAATTGTGCCTTTCTCTATTCCAACTTTTGGGAGTGGGAAATGCCTGGGGGGACGGTCCCTGGACCAGGCCCTCCCCTCCCCCCCCCATTCCTTGGCCCCCGTGTGTCCCATGTGGGCCAGTGGCCAGGATGAGGCTTCCTGTGTCAGGTTCCTGGCCCACCCCTGTGTCCAGAGTGGCCTGAGATGTCTGGATGCCCCATTTCCTCAGGGCCCATGATCCAAATGGATGGCCACAAGCTCCTCGGGAAGGACTGGGGCATGTGAGGGGGTCTCGAGCCTGGTGGGGCACGGGGTCTCCTCCTGGGGCCTCCAGCCTCACTGAGTGGAGGGGCCGCGGCTGATGTCTGGAGTGCCCAGCTCCCTAGTGGTGATGGAGATGTCACCGGTGTCCTGCTCTGCCCGGGCTCCTGGGCAGATGGGAGTGGAGACAGCCCTGTCCACCTCCTCCCTTCCCTGTGGGGACAATGTCTTTCTGGGGGTCTGTAGGACTCCGCTGGCAAAGCGGTGGGGCCCCTCTCGCCGCCATAGGAGGGAACTGCCCGCACCTGACCTTTCTCATCTGAGCCATTAGGGCCCCCTCCCTAAGGAGGCCAGTCCGGGTCGGGTCAGGGAGGCCTCCGCGGACGAACTGCCCTGAGTGTGGCTGGCGCGCTTCCAGCCGTGACCCCGGCGCATGGGGTGCTCCTGCCGTTCCTGCTGCGCAGCCAGTGGGGGGGTTCCCAGCCTGAGACTCTCCCTGGACCCGGGCGGGAACCCCCGCCCCGCGAGGGGCCCAGGAGACGCGGAAATCGGGGTCCCCGAGGGGAAGGGGAGGTGGGAGCGGCGGAGGGCAGAAAGGCATGGCGGGGTCGTGCCCGAGCGGGAGGAGAGCTGAGTCCCGGGTTCGCGTCCCGCCCGTCCCGCCCACCGCGCCTGGGCCCGGGCTGCACCTGCGCCGGCCGCCGCCAGGGGCGCCGCTGAGCTCCCGCCTCCGACCCGGGAGCGCTTCCGAGTGCGCCCTTAGCGCCACCTCCGGGAGACCCCCGAGGGGAGCGGGCTCCTCCTACGCGTCCATCGCCCTCTGCGGCCCGGGCCCTGGGGTTACCGCGCGGCTCCGGGGCCGGGAGGGGGCTCGATCCACACCCGGAGTCGGGATGGACGGCGGGGCGCGGCGCGCACGGAACCCCAACTCCACCGCGGCTGCCCGTGGGGCACCCCAGATGCCACCCCGGAGACCGGGCCGGGGGAGGGAGCTGGAACCACGTCCAGCAGGGGGGCGCTTTGCAGGACTTCGCACCCGGGTAGAGTTCACTCCGCTGGGGGCGGCTGCGCTCCTCAGCCGCTGTCCCCACCGCGGGGGAGCAGGGACCACGTCCGCTCGGCTGGAGGAGGCACCTGGGCCACCCAGGAGGGGCGACGAGGCCCGGGACCCCTCCGTGCCGCACTCCGCACAAAGTCCCCGTCCCTCCCACGGGGCTGCGCTGCCCACGTCTCCAGGACTGGCTGCTCCACAGCTCAGAGGCAGGAAGCTCGGTGCTCCCTCCACCTGAGGAACTCAGGCCAGGTCCCCAGCAGCACAGAGCAGGGCCTGGGAGCAGCTGGGCAGCCGGTGCCACCTTGCCCCTCAATGTCCCTACAGGAGGCTTAGGCCCTTCCCTCTCTGTTGAGACCACAGCCTGGGTCACTGACAGGCCGAGAGTGTGGCCTTGGGCCCAGGGTGTCCAGGACTCAGCACTGACGTTCCGAAAAGTGCTCACCTTGACTAAGAGCTGAGACTCTCCAGGACACAGGAACCCCTCCCAGGGTCCTGGGCCCAACTGCTGCCCACAGCAGGAGGCCAGAAGCCACAGGCCTGAGCACCTGCTCCTCCGGCAACCAGGCTCGGACCCTCCGCAGGAGCCCTCCCTCCCCAAGTGAGGTCGCAGCCGCACCAGGAACATGTGCACTTTATTGAACACAACTGTGGAAAAGTGTGTGAGGGAAAAAGGCTGATACAGGATCGGCTGGGGGCAGGGTGAGGAATGGAAGCGGGAGTGCATGGGAGACAGGTCCCGGGCAGAGCCCCTGGCCGGGATGATTCCTCTGATCTACTGATAGGCTTGCAGAATCAGTATTGGGATGATGATCAGCAGAATGGTCGTGAGGATGCCCAAGATCAGGGCCCAGATGTTCAGGCACTTGGCGGTGGAGGCGTAGGCCTGGGCCCCGGTCAGGTCGCCAACCATCTTCCTGTCCCTAGACTGGGGCGGAGGGGATGGTGAGGGGACCAGGAGCCCTCAGGTAGGAGCCACGTGCTATGGCTCAAGCTCCCCACAGGCTCCTACCTGCCCTGAGATCAGGGAACACACCCCCCCTTCCTCACCCAGCCTCAGACTCTCCAGGAGCCTCGGGGCTCAGCCTCCCTCTGCCTTGGCCCCAGCACAGGCTGTTCTCTCCACCATGGGGGGAAGTCACCTGCGAGTTCCCTCTCACTTTCTGGGGGAGCCTGGGTGCCAGTCTGGAAGGTGAGGGTGTCATTTCTGGCACTGGGTTATAGGGAGCTTTGCTCTGGGCTGCTGGATCGGGAGACTAACTCTGAGCCAGCCGGCCTCCCGGAGCCTCCTCCTAGACCTGCACTGGGCAGCTTCCCCAGGCCACACACACACAGGTCACTCAGACAAAGCTACAGACGTGGGCACACACAGGACAGAGGTGCACACAAACTCACACTCACAGGGACACACAAGCCCCACCCCAGGCGGCACCTGGGCAGGTGGAGCTCCAGGCTCCCCGGCACCCCCTGGACTTCCCCGGGGCCACACGCACCTTCACGGAGTAGGCGAACGCTATGAAGCCCAGGCAGCAGGAGTTCATGAAGAGGGTGTTGAACAGGGACCAGACGACGTGGTCGGGCACGGAGGTCTCGCTTCGGATGTGGATCACGGTGGATGTCGGGGGCGCAGGGTTGTGGGGCGCCCCCAGCGCAGCCACCTCATGTTCCTCCTTCAGCATCTCATAGTCCGGGGGACGGCTGGTGCTGGCGGGAGTGAAGAAGGTTTGGACCGTGTGGTTCATGGTGTCCAGGGAAGACTGGCCGTGGTCGGGTAGCTGGGATGCTTCTCAGCGGTCCCTCCCCTTCCCTATTAGTTTCGATTTCTCAGCCACTTCCTTTTCCTGGCCTTTGTCAAATCGGGACTTGGATGGGGCCAGATGAGGGGGGAAGAAATTCCTGAGGATCAAATTACTGTAGGGCAGGGAGGGAGGGGCTGAGGGCTAATGGGGCTTCCTCTCTAGAGCACAAGCCAGCACAGTCTTATCTGATTACCACAGGCCCCAGAACGATTCTCCAAAGCCCTCACTGTTACCATACAGGCTCTGAATGAGGAGACCCCCAAACAGGCTTTGTGTGAGCAACACGGCTGTTTATTCACCTGGGTGCAGGGGGGGCTGAGGCTGAAAATGGTGTCAGCCGAGGGCGCTGGGATAACAGTTGGTGGGGAAGGCAGTGGAAAGTTACAAAAGTTAAGTTTTGGGCAGTTTTTTGCAAGCCGGGAGGGGTGGTCGGGTGCGGTGTCAGGCGGCTGGCCAAAGTCATTTACAAAGTCCCAGGGCCTTGCGGATGGAAGCTGGGATGAGAAACCATAGAGAATGTCTCAGAGTTAAGGAGGCACCGCAGCCGTTGATCATTTCTTCCCGTTCCCAGGATCTTACAGACTTTTCAGGTTTTCTGATTCCAGAGGCCCCCCGGAGGTGTACACGCAGTTCAGGGGGTGACCATGCCGTCCCCGGTGCGGTCGGTTTCCACCCACCTCGCTTGTCGCAGGCGCCATCTGCTGAAATCCCTTGTCCCTTCCTGGGTAGCAGTCCTGCTCCGTGTCGGGTTTGGGGCTCAAGTTCCCCGTATCTCCCCACCATGGGGCGAAGTCACCTGTGAGTTCCTTTATTCACCCAGGTGAATAAACAGGTGCAGGTCAGAGGCCTTGTGCCCAATTTCGGCTGCCTCAGAGGAGCCCTCCAGGCCAGGAATGGGGACTCTGGGGAGCACTGACGGAAGAGGGGCTTTGGGATACAGTGACAGAGGCCTGGACAGTGCAGTGAGAAGCCATGGCCCTTGAGCCTAGAAGCCCCCCTGGGTGCAGACGCCCAGCACCCAGGGTAGGTGCAGCAGGACCCGCACCGCCTAGAGCTCTGGGTGTCTGGTCCCTGGGGTGCCCTCCAGATTTCCAGGTTCTGGTCATCTCTGCCTCTCCGCGGGTCCTCACATGGGCGCCAGCTGCTTCCTGTCGTTGCTCTTGGTTTCCCCACTACCAGTGTTGCCCCTAAGCAGTTCCTGAGGTTACGTCCTCCCCGTGAAAATGCCTTGAGTGGCTTCCACGTTTCTTCCGGGACCCTCCTTGGCAGAGGGCTATTTCGGCAAAAGGAGCTGATGCTTACAGGCGGATTTGTCGGAAGGGCAGTGTGTGCGGGGCTGGCAGGGAGGGGTGACAGGCAGGAACGTGCTGTGCAGCCTTTGTGGAAAGGGGCCCGCTTAACTCTGGCTGCGCTCTGCGTGCCCGTTTTCCCGGGCTTATTTGCCCATCCTGGCCAGACTCCCCAGAGGACATGCCTGAAGGTGGAGTGTCCAGAGGTGGGCGGCTGCTCACCCTCACCTTGGCGGGAGGTCAGCTCCACATCAGTAACCTCAGAGCTTACAAGACAGCAGTGTGCAGCCGTGTAATTGCAGAGTGATGTGTTTGAGTAATGATGACTTTGACTTTATAGGATAAGTGTTATTGATAGTTTGTAAGATTTACGAGGTTTGGTTTTAACAGCGGCGGTGTCTGCCCTCCACTCAGTGCATCTGCGCATTGAACACCTTTGCTACAGGATGTTTTCCAGGGATTGTGTTATGGGTAGAGGGTGTCCACGTTCTTGGTGTTTTGACCCAAGAATTGGACAAAATGCACAAAGCAAAGAAACAATGAAGCAACCACAGCAGAGATTTCTTTTTTTTTTTTTTTTTTTTTTGAGACGGAGTTTCGCTCTTCTTACCCAGGCTGGAGTGCAATGGCACCATCTCGGCTCACTGCAACCTCCGCCTCCTGGGTTCAGGCAATTCTCCTACCTCAGCCTCCTGAGTAGCTGGGATTACAGGCACGCGCCACCGTGCCCAGCTAATTTTTTGTATTTTTAGTAGAGACAGGGTTTCACCATGTTGACCAGGATGGTCTCAATCTCTCGACCTCGTGATCCACCCGCCTCGGCCTCCCAAAGTGCTGGGATTACAGGCTTGAGCCACCGCGCCCGGCCGAGATTTTTTTTTTTAAATCTCACTGCAGACGGTGAAAGTGGGCCTAGCAGCTGCTCCAGGGCCAGATACAGAACCTTCTGGGATCCAGATACCCGCGAGAAGCTTCCCAGTGGCCCCTTGTGTTCACCCCATGTCAGTCAAGTGGTGGGCAGCCATTGGTCTGAGCGGTTGCAGGGAGCCTCAGAGGCTGGAGTTACAAAGCTGCACTTCTGTGCAAACAAGACTTGGCCTCCAGTCAGAAGCTTAAATTAAGCTAAAGGGTGCCCTCCTATGTAAACATCTGATGGGATGCAAAAAGCCGACCAGAGGTACTTTTAATTTCCCAGCTTCCATGCAGAAGTGGGAATTTGCAAACGGAGTAGGAATTCCTAATTCTAGGAGACCATGTGAAATGCCCTTAAGTTCCCGCCTCCAAATCCAGGGAACAGGACTTCCGAATCCTACGAAGACCATGCAAAGCGTCCTTAAGTTCCAGCCTCCAAACCCTATTCTCCTGACTCAATCATATCCTGAAAGTAATTTTTGTTGTCGTTGTTTCTGAGATGGAGTCTCACTCTGTTGCCCCGGCTGGAGTGTGCAGCGGTGCGATCTCGGCCTACTGCAGGCTCCGCCTCCCGAGTTCAAGAGATTCTCTTGCCTCAGCCTCCTGGGTAGCTGGGATCCCAGCCATAAGCCACCATGCCCGGCAGATTTTTCTATTTTTAGTAGAGATGGGGTTTCACCATGTTGGCCAGGCTGGTCTTGAACTCCTGACCTCAGGTGATCCACCCACCTCAGCCTCCCAAAGTGCTGGGATGACAGGCCTGAGCCCCTGCTCTGGCTCTCAAAGTAAAATACTCATGTCTCATACTAAATGCCCGCTTGCAGGAGTCTGTCATGAGGACAGGGCCCCTAAGTCCCCTTACTGCTGCCGGCTGGGGTGAGCTGGAAGGACTTAGCCACGTCCAGGCCTCCACGCACATTCTATCCTGGGTCATGTGTCTCCCACACACAGGATGTCCCGGGATCTGTGCCTGGCTCTTCCATGTGGACACTTCCCCTCTTCGTGGTCTGAAGACCTTCTGACTGGACTAGGGTGCAGATTGCAAACCAAAAATAAAAATGTAAGCCTCCTCCAATGACTGAATGGGCCCCCTTGGCCAAGGGAATCCCAGAGAAACCTGAAAAACTGAATTCACAGCCTTGAAGGGAAGGGAGGTTGGACAGGCCTACTTGTATCCCCTTCCTTTGGAGTTGAGGCACGACTGGCCAGCATTAACACTGAACTAGAGCTCACAGAACTGACAAAGCAGACTCTTTGCAGTGATGAGGTACCACATTCCCACCGACCGTGGCACAGCAGCACACGCCAGAGGTACCACATTCCCACCGACCGTGGCACAGCAGCACACGCCAGAGGTACCACATTCCCACCGACCGTGGCACACACCAGTGTAAACCCCAAATATCTGAGGAAGGCCTCAGTCGATTAATCATTTATTTTGCCAAGGTTAAGGACACGCAAGTGACTCCGCCCCAGGAGGTCCTGACAGCGTGCCCAGGGGGGTCAGGGCACAGCTGGGCTTTATACATGTTAGGGAGACATGGATTGCATACTTCTGAATTTCTGATTAGCCTTTCCAAAGGAGGCCATCAGATATGCATTTGTCTCAGTCAGCGAAGGGTGACTTTGAGTTCTGTCTGTGGTGAGGGAGGAATGTGGCTTTTTTATCTTGGTAGCTATCTTTTTAAGGCATAGAATGGCAGGGAAGTTTGCCCTAAGCAGTTCCCAGTTTGACAGCCCCTTTTGGCTTCATGATTTGGGGGTCCCAAGATTTATTTTCCCTTCACAACAGATAGGCTCTGAAGGAAATAAAAATTATTTACCCCAAAAAATATATTATTTATTAATTTATTTATTTTTTGAGACAGAGTCTCACTTTATCACCAGGCACCAGGCTGGAATGCAGTGGCACGATCTCGGCTCACTGCAACCTCCACCTCCCAGGTTCAAGCAATTCTCCTGCCTCAGCCTCCCAAGTAGCTGGGATTACAGGCACGCACCACCGTGCCCAGCTAATTTTTTTTTTTTGTATTTTTAGTAGAGACGGGGTTTCACCACGTTGACCAGGATGGTCTCCATCTCTTGACCTCGTGATTCACCTGCCTCGGCCTCCCAAAGTGCTGGGATTACAGGCTTGAACACCGCGCCCAGCCTGTTCTTCCTTCTGAAGATAAACTTTCTTTCACTTTCCCACTCCTAGTTGCCCGCTCTGTAAGCTGCCCCTCTGCTGCCATGGCTCTTCCCTGCCAGACTGCCCCTTCCCGCCTCTGTAACCCATACCCCTCCTCCGTTTAAAATAGCCAATAGAAATGAGCTTAGATTGTGGGGCGCAACAGCAGCAAACCGGGATAAGACACAGAAGCAAGACCCAGCTGCGTTTGGGGTGGACAGCTCTGCCCCCCTTTGCTCTTACGCCTGCGCCAGGCGCCAGGGGCACCCTTCTGCAGAAGTAAATTTGCCTTGCTGAAACTTCCTTGTTTCAGTGCTGGATTCCTTTGCAGCGCCAAGCTTTTATTTCCAACACAGAGATTTAACTAAGAGTCCCTTTTTAAAGGTGGGAAAGAGATATTGACCATCATTCCCTCCAGCCTGCTGCCTGGAGGCCTCATGTGCCTAACAGGAACCTCGGCTTCCACAGCCCCTGTTATCTAAACTCAAGAGTTTCTTCCCACTAACCAACTCTTTAGGCAGAGCTGAACTCATTCAGCTAACTGCCAATCAGAAAATCCTTAAATCCGAAAAATGAGACAGAATAATATGGAGCAGTTGCCGGAGAACACAAGGGTCTGGACAGCAGCGTCACGTGAATACAAAGGAAGCTAAGTTCCTGCGGGAGGGACGGGCTGATACGGCCTTGAAAAACACAGTGTGGGCCAAGCTGATAAGACGGGCCCGAGCTGCTGGGGAGCTGGATTTGGCCAGTGCTGCCCTAGGACCTCATATGTCCATTCACGTACTCAGCCCGCACCCAGCAGCACCAGGACAGTTCCAGGAACACACATGTTTGGTGTAAAAATGGGGGCCACCTCTGTGGGTAACACCCCCCAGGGGCACCGAGGAAGAACTGTGCAGACCCCGGCACAGTTAGTGCCTGAAGCATAACTCACTGCTTACTATATCTAGCTCGTATATATAATCATACTTAGTTCCATATACTCTTTCTATATAATCATACAGGCATTGCAGTCGGAGCTGTACCGACACACTTAGTGCTGATTTATATAATCCTCCCATATAACCACATAGTAGTTCATAGTAGGAGGAATGCCTAGAGCAGTCACAGAACAGAAGCAGACATGGGAAAACAGCCAGACCAGGACGAGAACCAAAGGCCCCGGCGGTGGCGTCCCTGCCTGAAAGGGCACACGCTGTATGGCAGGCTTGGAGCGGGAGCCTCCCCTCCTGATAGAGGAGCTGTGGCACCTGCATCCAGTTCCTGTGGAAAGTCGGCCTCAGGCCTGAGATCCTGGAAGTAACCGAGGGAGAAGAACCCTCTGGTGTGACCAGTCACGGCGGCTGTTCACCCTATCGGTCTTTTCTCACTTCTGTGCTGGCTCAAATCATCCTCCCATAAATATCTTAGAGAAGAGCACAAGTCTGTCAGCTCCCACCGCAATGGCGTACAGTATCCTTCCACTAGAAACCCTATGAAGGCTCCAGCCCCAGGTAAGAAGTGTTGTGCAGGATGCCTGTTTCACACGGCCCACCTCCTTGCCTCGGTGACCTAATGGGTGGACCCCTTTTCTGTACATGACCCTCTACTTCTGCGCACGGCCCACCTCTCTGCCCAGATGACATAATGGGGTGGCCGCCTCGCTTGTGACTCACGTGATTACGTCTGCCCTGTCACTAAGCCTGTAGGTGAGGACCTCACACAGGACCCTGCCCCCTGCTTGTACCTAATAAATACAGACTCTTCTGGGCATTCCGGGCCTGGCCTGTCTCTGCTCACAGGTGGCGTGGCCCCCCGAGTCCAGCTGCTCTTCTCCAGTTCTTCAGTGTCCTGTCTGTTTACTCCTTGGATCCTGCACCTCAGCACAGCATAAGGGACTCCCCACGACCCTGTGGGACCAACAGCCCTACGATCTCAGTTTTGACAAGTTCTCACCTTGCAGGCATCCTCATGAATATTCCCCCTTTTGGTTAAAGAAACCCATAAAGATGGAAACCCCAACCTCAAAGCCCTTGCAAGGCACTCTCTTGAGTCTGTGCCCTCTCTGCCCTTTTTTGAGTGTGTACTTTTCACTTTTCTTTTGTTTTTGTTTCTTTTTTGACATGGAGTTTCGCTCTTGTTACCCAGGCTGGAGCGCAATGGCGCGATCTCGGCTCACCGCAACCTCCGCCTCCTGGGTTCAGGCAATTCTCCCGCCTCAGCCTCCTGAGTAGCTGGGATTACAGGCACATGCCACCGTGCCCAGCTAATTTTTTGTATTTTTAGTAGAGACGGGGTTTCACCACGTTGACCAGGATGGCCTCGATCTCTTGACCTTGTGATCCACCTGCCTCGCCTCCCAAAGTGCTGGGATTACAGTCTTGAGCCACCGCGCCCGGCCCCACTTTTCTTTTTATTTTTGAGATGGAGTTTTGCTCATGTTTCCCAGGCTGGAGTACACAAACTTCTGCCTTCCAGGTTCAACAATTCTGCCTTAATCTCCTGGGTAGCTGCGATTACAGGCATGCGCCACCATGCCTGGCTGATCTTTTTTGTATTTTTAATAGAGATGGGGTTTGACCATGTTGGCCAGGCTGGTCTTGAACTCCTGACCTTAGGTGATCCACCCACCTTGGCCTCCCAAAGTGCTGGGATCACAGGTGAGCTATATCATGTCCAGCACGCGTTTCACTGTTCAGTAGATCTCCCTTTCACTATTTTCTGACTTGCCCTTGAAATTCCTTCTTGTGGTGTCAAGAGCCTGGACGCCAGTGTGGGTCTAGGTCCCACTGGCATTTGGGGACCTCCCGAAGCCCACTGGAATCACTATGACCTATGACCATCCCCCTTTGAGATGTCCTGCCTTTCCTGGCAGAAGCAATGCACCCTTACTTGTGAGGACTAAACTCTTGATTTTTTTTTTATCTTGCCCGAATTCCTATCAAAGGGGTCTGGGGACCATGCTCCACAAACCATAAATTCTCACCACATGGGTTGTATTTCACCTACTTAACTTACTTTTAGACCATCCTGGTCAACGTGGTGAAACCCCGTCTCTACTAAAAATACAAAAATTAGCTGGGCATGGTGGCAGGTGCCTGTAATCCCAGCTACTCAGGAGGCTGAGGCAGGAGAATTGCCTGAACCCAGGAGGCAGAGGTTGCAGTGAGCGGAGATCGCACCATTGCACTCCAGCCTGGGTAACAAGAGCGAAACTCCGTCTCAAAAAAAAAAAAAACTTACTTTTGTGACATGGTAAAAGCCCCGTAAACCTGCGCACCTCAACCACACCTCAGCTTTCTGTTGAAACTGCTCTCTATAACCCAAATGTGAATAAGTAATTAAGGACAGTGATCCCCACCCTACCCAGACAATGTGTAAATGAATGCTAACCTTAAATTTTATGAACCACTTAAGTAACAATCAGAATGTCAAATAGGGCCGGGCGCGGTGGCTCAAGCCTGTAATCCCAGCACTTTGGGAGGCCGAGGCGGGTGGATCACGAGGTCAAGAGATCGAGACCATCCTGGTCAACATGGTGAAACCCCGTCTCTACTAAAAATACAAAAAATTAGCTGGGCATGGTGGCGTGTGCCTGTAATCCCACCTATTAGGGAGGCTGAGGCAGGAGAATTGCCTGAACCCAGGAGGCTGAGGTTGCGGTGAGCCGAGATTGCGCCATTGCACTCCAGCCTGGGTAACAAGCGAAAACTCTGTCTCAAAAAAAAAAAAAAAAAAAGAATGTCAAATAGTCCCCTGGCCCTCGAAATGTCCGGAAAGGTGATTTGCAGAATCCAGTAGCCCTCGGAATGTCTGAATCCCTTCACCCCCACCCCTGGAGGCGGTTTATGGGTATAAAAGTCTTGTCACCCTCTTTTCAGGGCCACGGGTTGGAGAGACGTGAGTCCTCCGTGGTCGCCGGCAATAAACCCTGCAATTTGGCATACGTTTGTCTTGGTGTTGACTTTCTCCGCTCGGTCTGGTATAACACTTTCCAAGAAGGAAGAAAAAGGGGCCGGGCGCAGTGGCTCACGCCTGTAATCCCAACACTTTGGGAGGCCGAGGCGGGTGGATCACGAGGTCAAGAGATCGAGACCATCCTGGTCAACAAGGTGAAACTCTGTCTCTACTAAAAATACAAAAGATTAGCTGGGCATGGTGGCGCGTGCCTGTAATCCCAGCTACTCGGGAGGCTGAGGCAGGAGAATTGCCTGAACCCAGGAGGCGGAGGTTGCGGTGAGCCGAGATGGTGCCATTGCACTCCAGTCTGGATAACAAGAGCGAAACTCAGTCTCAAAAAAAAAAAAAAAATAGAGATGGGGTTTTGCCATGTTGGCCGTGATGGTCTCGATCTCCTGACCTCCTGTTCCACCCATCTCAGCCTCCCAAAGTGCTGGTATTATAGGCGTGAGGTACCATGCCTGGACAAATCACTCTATTTCTCAAATGCGTTCGATCGATGCCTCATGTCTCCCGGCCACCTCTGGTGCACGTTTGGACAAACTCTGGAGGCTGTACCATGAGCCATGGGCAGTCATATCTGGCTCAGAACAAACCTCTTTACATACTTGATAGAGCTTCACTTTCTTCACCAATAGATAGAAAAGACTGCCTACCAGACATCAGCTAGTCTTCCACCCAGCCCCTCCACTCAGTGAGGCTGCAGGTCCCAGGAGGAGACCCCGTGCCCCACCAGGCCTCAGTCCTTCCCGAGGAGCTTGTGGCCATCCACTTGGATCATGGGGCCTGAGGAAAGGGGGCATCCAGGCATCTCAGGCCACGCTGGACACAGGGGCCGGCCAGGATCCTGACACATGAAGCCTCATCCTGGCCACTGGCCCACATGGGACACAGGGGGCCAAGGAATCGGGGGACCAAGGAATTGGGGGGCCCTGGTCCACGGACCATCCCCCCAAGCATTTCCCACTCCCAAAATATGTAGTTGGAATAGGGAGAAATGCAGGTGGGCACAGCCCCTCGAGCTGTCAGTGGCCTGGGGGGCAGCAGCCATTGCATGGGGGAAAGGCAGCTGGAGTCTCTGAAACTGCTTCCCCACCTGCCCCAGCTGGGAGAGTCAAACAAAACAAGGTCTCATCTGGGAAGGAGCAGAAGGAAGTGGTGCCCTGGGAGCCTGGTGGGTACCGGGTGCTGGTCCCAGTGACCCTCCCTTTCCTTAGCAGTGTGGCCCCACAGATCCCACGGCCCCTGGTGGGTGGTACGGTTTGGTGCAGACCAACCAAGTGTGGCCTAGCAGCCAGCCTGGAGCCTGGGAGGTGTGGACGCTGACCTGGCAAATGCTGCCAAAGATAGACGGTGGCCAATCTGTGGCCCTGTGGCAGAACTGTCCACCACCAGCAGGGCCCTGTCGGACCCACCAAGTAAGAGAAGGGGTGGGGCGAGCAGCAAGGCATCATGGCAGCGTGGATGTGCACACACAGACGGAGCAGACAGGCTGCCCTGGCCCTCTTCCTGCCCCACCTTTCCCCAAGGCCTGTCGCTCTGTCCACGTCAAGGGCTGCAGTCAATCCAAGGGGACCCGATGAAGGAGGAACCTGCTCCTCCTTGGGTCTGCTGTGGGTAAGGGAGAAGTTGGACCTCAGTGGGACACTTCAGACCATGATGTCCCCATGGCAGAGCCAGACACAGAAGCTGGGGCCATCCTGAGTTTCAGGGAGACGTGGCCTGGGGTAAAACTCATGAGGAGGGCTGGACATGGCCAAACCTTTCAACTCACTCTGTCTGGCTGAAAGAAGAGGACTTAGGGAGCCAGGCCCGAGGACTGACTCCTTCTAGTGGGCATTTAGTATGAGACCTTAATATTTTACTATCTAGACATAACCCTTGCTTTGTGGCCTGGAAAACAGCCTGCAGCAAAGGTGTGCAACGTGGAGAAGCACCAGGCCTCCGACCTGCACCAGGAGATACCGGCAACTTGAGCCCCAAAGCCATACGGGGCAGGACTGCCACCCCAGGAAAGGACAAGGGATTTCAGCAGATGATGACTGTGACAAGTGACTTGAGGGCTTTGGGTCATTGTTCTGGGGCCTGGCGAACACGCCTGGCAGGAGCCCTGAACCCGGACAGTGAGGTCCCGAAGCTGCCAGCCTGGGGTGTGGAGACTCCACATAGAGGAAGTCTCCAGGGCCCCGCCCCTCTAAACTGACTCCCAACTGAGTTGGGGTCAGATAAGACTTTGCGCTGCCTTGGGCTCTAGAAAGGAAGCCTGTACTGCACGAGAGGAAGAAGAGAGGAAGCCCCGCTCAGCCCTCAGCCCCTCCCTCCCTGCCCCTCCCTGCCCCAAAGTAATTCGATCCCCCGGGCTTTGTTCCACCCTCATCTGGCCCCAGCCAAGTCCTGATTTGACAAAGGCCAGGAAAAGAAAATAGCTGAGAAATCGAAACTAATAGGGAAGGGGAGGGACCACTGAGAAGCATCCCAGCTACCCGACCACGGCCAGTCTTCCCTGGACACCATGAACCACACGGTCCAAACCTTCTTCACTCCCGCCAGCACCAGCCGTCCCCCGGACTATGAGATGCTGAAGGAGGAACATGAGGTGGCTGCGCTGGGGGCGCCCCACAACCCTGCGCCCCCGACATCCACCGTGATCCACATCCGAAGCGAGACCTCCGTGCCCGACCACGTCGTCTGGTCCCTGTTCAACACCCTCTTCATGAACTCCTGCTGCCTGGGCTTCATAGCGTTCGCCTACTCCGTGAAGGTGCGTGTGGCCCCGGGGAAGTCCAGGGGGTGCCGGGGAGCCTGGAGCTCCACCTGCCCAGGTGCCGCCTGGGGTGGGGCTTGTGTGTCCCTGTGAGTGTGAGTTTGTGTGCACCTCTGTCCTGTGTGTGCCCACGTCTGTAGCTTTGTCTGAGTGACCTGTGTGTGTGTGTCCTGGGGAATCTGCCCAGTGCAGGTCTAGGAGGAGGCTCCGGGAGGCCGGCTGGCTCAGAGTTAGTCTCCCGATCCAGCAGCCCAGAGCAAAGCTCCCTATAACCCAGTGCCGGAAATGACACCCTCACCTTCCAGACTGGCACCCAGGCTCCCCCAGAAAGTGAGAGGGAACTCGCAGGTGACTTCTCCCCATGGTGGAGAGAACAGCCTGTGCTGGGGCCAAGGCAGAGGGAGGCTGAGCCCCGAGGCTCCTGGAGAGTCTGAGGGCTGGGTGAGGAAGGGGAGGAGTGTTCCCTGATCTCAGGGCAGGTAGGAGCCTGGGGGGAGCCTGAGCCATAGCACGTGGCTCCTACCTGAGGGCTCCTGGTCCCGTCACTGTCTCCTCCGCCCCAGTCTAGGGACAGGAAGATGGTTGGCGACCTGACCGGGGCCCAGGCCTACGCCTCCACCGCCAAGTGCCTGAATATCTGGGCCCTGATCTTGGGCATCCTCACGACCATTCTGCTGATCATCATCCCCATACTGATTCTGCAAGCCTATCAGTAGATCAGAGGAATCATCCCGGCCAGGGGCTCTGCACGGGACCTGTCTCCCACGCACTCCCGCTTCCATTCCTCACCCTGCCCCCAGCCGATCCTGTATCAGCCTTTTTCCCTCACACACTTTTCCACAGTTGTGTTCAATAAAGTGCACATGTTCCTGGTGCGGCTGCGACCTCACTTGGGGAGGGCTCCTGCGGAGGGTCCGAGCCTGGTTGCCGGAGGAGCAGGTGCTCAGGCCTGTGGCTTCTGGCCTCCTGCTGTGGGCAGCAGTTGGGCCCAGGACCCTGGGAGGGGTTCCTGTGTCCTGGAGAGTCTCAGCTCTTAGTCAAGGTGAGCACTTTTCGGAACGTCAGTGCTGAGTCCTGGACACCCTGGGCCCAAGGCCACACTCTCGGCCTGTCAGTGACCCAGGCTGTGGTCTCAACAGAGAGGGAAGGGCCTAAGCCTCCTGTAGGGACATTGAGGGGCAAGGTGGCACCGGCTGCCCAGCTGCTCCCAGGCCCTGCTCTGTGCTGCTGGGGACCTGGCCTGAGTTCCTCAGGTGGAGGGAGCACCGAGCTTCCTGCCTCTGAGCTGTGGAGCAGCCAGTCCTGGAGACGTGGGCAGCGCAGCCCCGTGGGAGGGACGGGGACTTTGTGCGGAGTGCGGCACGGAGGGGTCCCGGGCCTCGTCGCCCCTCCTGGGTGGCCCAGGTGCCTCCTCCAGCCGAGCGGACGTGGTCCCTGCTCCCCCGCGGTGGGGACAGCGGCTGAGGAGCGCAGCCGCCCCCAGCGGAGTGAACTCTACCCGGGTGCGAAGTCCTGCAAAGCGCCCCCCTGCTGGACGTGGTTCCAGCTCCCTCCCCCGGCCCGGTCTCCGGGGTGGCATGTGGGGTGCCCCACGGGCAGCCGCGGTGGAGTTGGGGTTCCGTGCGCGCCGCGCCCCGCCGTCCATCCCGACTCCGGGTGTGGATCGAGCCCCCTCCCGGCCCCGGAGCCGCGCGGTAACCCCAGGGCCCGGGCCGCAGAGGGCGATGGACGCGTAGGAGGAGCCCGCTCCCCTCGGGGGTCTCCCGGAGGTGGCGCTAAGGGCGCACTCGGAAGCGCTCCCGGGTCGGAGGCGGGAGCTCAGCGGCGCCCCTGGCGGCGGCCGGCGCAGGTGCAGCCCGGGCCCAGGCGCGGTGGGCGGGACGCGAACCCGGGACTCAGGCGCCTGGCGGGGACCGAGCCGCTCTCCCTTCTCTCGGGCACGACCCCGCCGGGCCTTTCTGCCTTCCGCCGCTCCCACCTCCCCTTCCCCTCGGGGACCCCGATTTCCGCGTCTCCTGGGCCCCTCGCTGGGCGGGGGTTCCCGCCCGGGTCCAGGACTTGGGGGTCAGGAGCCCGGCCCTGTGACCCCACAGTGGGTCTCATTTAGGTGCCAGGACACAGCCCATGGGTCGCCTGGGGCAGGGGAATTGCAATAAGAAAAGTGTAATTCACGCAGGGCCGGCCGCAGATTTATCCCAAGGCACATCAGTCTCTTCAGAAAAGCTTTTTTAGGGATGATTTGGTGGGTAGGGAGTGCTGAGGGGTCCGGTTGGAGAGGAAGTCTCGGGGAGTCCCACTGTCTTCCTAACCCCGACTGAGTTCTGGGGTGGTGGTGGTAGGACCACGTGAGCCAGGCTGTGGATCTGGGGGCCGCCAGCTCCTCCCTGAGCGCAGGGTCCTTAACGTGTCTCAAACCCTGATCCCGGGTTCTACAGCGGTGACGTCATCCCGGGAGCAATTTGGCGGCTGCGGGTGGGGTCAGAATCTTGTGTCCTTCAGCTGCATGACCCCTAAGCCGTCATTTCTATTCTTTTTTTTTTCCCCTTTTTTTTTTTTTGAGACGGAGTTTGTCTCTTGTTAACCCAGGCTGGAGTGCCATGGCGCGATCTCGGCTCACCGCAACCTCCACCTCCTGGGTTCAGGCAATTTTCCTGCCTCAGCCTCCCGAGTAGCTGGGATTACAGGCATGCGCCACCACGCCCAGCTAATTTTTTGTATTTCTTTTTAGTGGAGACCGGGTTTCACCATGTTGACCAGGATGGTCTCGATCTCTTGACCTCGTGATCCACCCGCCTCGGCCTCCCAAAGTGCTGGGATTACAGGGTTGAGCCACCGCGCCCGGCATAATTTCTATTCTTGTGGCTGACTTGTTAGGCCTGCAGAGGCGGTCTAGTCCCCAGGCAGGAAGGGGGTTTGGTCAACCTTAATGTATAAACTGTTTTTCCCAAATTAGTTTAGCCTAAGCCCAGGGATGAACAAGGACAGTCTGGAGGTGAGGAGCCAGACGGAGTCAGTCAGGTCAAGTCTCTTTCGCTGGCGTGATATTCTCAGTTGTAATCTTTGCAAAGACAGTTTCAGTTGCACGCCTGCCCCTCAGAATCCCGCCTCCCTCTTTGCGCCCTGCAGCTTCTTCCTCCCTAAACTCCCCATGCTTTAAAGACGATTCCAAAATACCTTCCACAGGAAATTCAAACCCCACCCTACTCCGCAGTGATAGTGTGTGGCCTTAGAGAGGAGATTGCAAAGCTTGTGGGGAGTTTGCTTGTCTCGAAGCAGGCTCCATGACCAGCAGTGGCCTGTTGGGAATTGGGTGGAGGGGGGTTGGTGTGCGATTTGGGGGGCCCAGGAGTGACTCCAAGCAAGGGCGAGGGCTGGCTCTTAATCGGAACTGTGGGGTGCTTCTGCAGGCTCAGGGGTCTGGCAGGTCTGGATGCAGATTCCAGATGCCCAGGCCAGATGCCCCTCCATATGTGGATGGGGGTTTAGCCTTTGACTTAGTTTCTTTCCACCGTACCCTAAAGAACTGCCTGAGACTGGGTAATTCATACAGGAAAGAGGTTTGATTGACTCACTGCTCAGCATGGCTGGGGAAGTCTCAGGAAACGCACAATCATGGCAGAAGTTGGAAGGGGAAACATGGCACCTTTTTCACAACTTGGCAGGAAGGAGAATGAAGGACAGCGGAACTATTAAACGCTCATAAAACCATCGGACGTCTAGGAAACTCACTATCAGGAGAACAGCACAGGAAAACCACCCCGTGAGCCAATTCCCTGCACCTCGTTGCTCCCTGGATAGACGGGGATTGTGTGGATTGTGATTATAAAGGAAGATGAGCTGTGGGTTGGGACACAAAGTCTAACCATAGTGTTGTTGTATCGGACCCAGCACAGAAAGTCAACACCAGGACAAAAGTATGCCAAATTGCAGGGTTTATTGCCGGCGACCACGGAGGACTCACCTCTCTCCAACCCGTGGCAGAGAAAGAAGGGTGACAAGACCTTTTTATACCCACAAAACCCCTTGGGAGTGGGGGTGAGGAGTGGGGATGGGAGTGAAAGCTGTCAATCACCTCCTCGGCTGAGACGAGGGTGAGGGGGCTCCAGACGTTCCAAGGGCCAGGGGACTTTTGTCATTCCGATTGCCACCTAAGTGGTTTACAGAGGTTAAGATAAACATTAGTTTATACATTATTTGGACAGGTGTGGGGTCCACAGATTTTTCAGTTGCTTGGCGCCAGGATGGAATTATCTGGGGGTGCTTACTCTGGTCAGTACCGGTAAACAGAGGCCAGCAATTCTGATAGTTACAGATAAGAGAAGGTATGCAGCTTTACCTCTTTACAAAGTAAACTAGCAGTTTACAGAAGCCAAGGTTAGCAGTCATTGTGAGGAGAATGGAAACAGTTTTGTCTTTTATAAAATGGCATTATACAGGTTCTAACCCTAGGCCAGCCATATCACAGTGTCAGCCTCCATGTACGAGCCCCAGGGAGTCTGCAGTCCCGCCTGCCTCAGCTGATCACACACACACACACACACACACACCGCCTGCCACCACCATTATCCCTGATCACCCAGCAGAGCTTCCCCGACATCCACCCACCTGCCATCCTGTTATTATGATAATGTGAACACTCCTCACCCCACCCCGCCATCTTGACTACTCTTACCCACGTGCCATTGTAACTACTTACTGTAACGTACACTCCTTCCCAGTCCCCACCACTGTAACTGATCTCACTCTAACTTCCCACTGCCCGCCCCAAACCACCTGTAAAACCAAATCCCACCGCCCTTCAATAACGCCCTTTTTGGCCTTAGCCCACCTGCACCCAGGTGAATAAACAGCCATGTTGCACACACAAAGCCTGTTTGGAAGGTCTCTTCATTCAAAGCTCCTGTTTTTAACACACAGCACCTTTTTTGGAGCTCGAAGAAGTTTATGTACCTGTGTTTTGGCAAAAATAATAAATGGAGACCAAAGTCATCAGCCCCTCCGTGCCCATTACCAGCATCCTCAGTGCCCACATTCTGCCAAGTTCTCATCTGTGCCTCCATCTGAGATTAGATGACAGCCCACTGTCTTTTCAGATGTTTAGTTAAGACTTATGTTAATATGGGCAAATCCCATCTGTCCAGTTTTGAAAATGTAAAATCACCTTCGGAAAAACTGTCTTAGCAGTGGAATGTGTCTGAGTCACGGGGCATGAAAATATGTTGGTGGTGGCAAATCCGTGAGGGTTTGCAGCCACCTCAACTCTTCCCTCCTCAGAAGAAAGAAATCAGCTGAGGGGCACAAGGCAGGAGAGACCAAGACAAGTTCTTTTCATTGATTTACTTTTTTTTTTTGAGACGGAGTTTCACTCTTGTCACCCAGGCTGGAGTGCAATGGCGCAACCTCCGCCTCCTGGGTTCAGGCAATTCTCCTGCCTCAGCCTCCTGAGTAGCTGGGATTACAGGCACGCGCCACCATGCCCAGCTAATTTTTGTATTTTTAGTAGAGACGGGGTTTCACCTTGTTGACCAGGATGGTCTCGTCTTGACCTTGTGATCCACCCGCCTCGGCCTCCCATTGCTGGGATTATAGGTGTGAGCCACCAGGCCCGGCCTCTTTGATTTACTTTTATTTCTTTTTCATTTTTTAAATTTGAGAGCGTCTTGCTCTGTCACCCAGGATGGAGTGCAACTGAGCCATCTCTACTCACTGCAACTTCCACCTCCCGGGTTCAGGCGATTCCCCTGCCTCAGCCTCCCGAGTAGATGGGATTACGCGTGCCACCACGCCTGCCTAATTTTTGTACTTTTAGTAGAGATGGGTTTCGCCACATTGGCCAGGCTGATTCGATTTCTTTTCCTTGTGATCTGCCTGCCTTGGCCTCCCCAAGTGCCAGGAGTACAGGTGTGAGCCACCAGGCCAGGCTGAGACCAGGCACGTTCTAAAGCAGGAGTGGAAGTTTGTAGAAAAGCTCTGGAGCAGGAATGAGAGGAAGTAAAGTGCACTTGGAAGGGTGCCGCGTGGTGACTTGACCTTTGCCTTGGGGTCTTATATGTTGGCATGATTCTGGCGTCTTGCGCCCCTTCCCCTGATTCTTCCCTGGGGGGCTGTCCGCAAGCACGGTGGCCTGCCAGCACCTGGGAGTGGCTGCTGGACTCACGCGCACGCTCACTGTTAAGTGAGCATCCGATGGAAGAGACGACCCAGACAGGCTTTGTGTGAGCGGCGAGGCTGTTCATCCACCCGGGTGCCAGCGGGCTGAGTCCGACAAGGGAGTCAACGTGGAGGTGGGGGCACAGCAGGCTGTACAGGCTGGGGCAACGACAGGGACGTGACAGCCGAGGGTTGGTTGCTGCTCACTCAGTGGGTTGACCCGGAGGCCGGAACAGGAACCTGCTGTCCTTTGTGGTCTTCCGATTGTTTCAGACTTTCAGGCTCCAGGTAGCCATCTGGAGGCGCACGTGCAGGTTACAGAGTTCAAAATGGCTTGACAACAGGGCTGCCATCTCTGGGGGACCCAACAGTCCCTTGAGGCGTTCTTCCCTCGGCAGCTGAATGCTCCTGGAAGGTCTGACATCAGTTAGACTCCGCCACTCTGCCTCTTACTGCGCACACTGGAGCCCACTCACCCAACTCCTGAGATTTCAGCACCGTTAAGACACGCGCTTTGAATGAAGAGACCCCCAAACAGGCTTTGTGAGGCCATTTATTCACCTGGGTGCAGGTGGGCTAAGGCTGAAAAGGGAGTTAGCGAAGGGCGGTCGGAGAGGAGTTAGTTTTATAGGTTTGGGGTGGGCGGTGGAAGCTACAGACGTTACTTTAGGGTCGTTTACTACAAGCTGGGAGGGGTCGCAGGGTGTGGAGTCAGGAGGCTGGGCCCAGGTCAGTTACACAGTCCAATGGCCTTGTCAACCGGGGCAGGAAAGAAACAACAGAAGAACGGCTCAGGTTCGTGGGGTGCCACAGGGTCTTCCTTCCGGCTACTGCAGCTTTTGTGATTCCAGAAGGCCCTCCAGAGGTGTGTGTGTCGGTCCTGGGGTCGCCATGCTGCCACAGTGCGGGCGACCTTACAATCCGTTTCAGGGTTTTAATCTGTTCAGAGACTGCCTTTCCCTGGTGTTGGTTGCTACCAATTATTATGTTAGAGAAACAGCAACACCCATCTGATCCCCACCCCAGGGGTTGCTGGACATTCCCGATTGGGGTGGGAAGGGCTCTCCTTCCTGCTCAAGCCTGAGGAGCTACCTACAGTGACAGATCAGTGAGAATTATCGTTAACTGTGAGCTGAGCTAACCCACCCCCTCCCCCACAGCTAACCCACCCCCTCCCCCCCAGGTAACCTCCCCCTTCCCCCGGCAGCTAACCCACCCCCTCCCCCCAGGTAACCTCCCCCTTCCCCCGGCAGCTAACCCACCCCCTCCCGCCAGGTAACCTCCCCCTTCCCCCACAGCTAACCCACCCCCTCCCCCCAGGTAACCTCTCCCCTCCCCCGCAGCTAACCCACCACCTCCCCCCAGGTAACCTCTCCCCTCCCCCCAGCTAACCCACCCCTCCCCCCCAGGTAACCTCCCCCCTCCCCCCAAGCCAACCTCCCCCCTCCCCCCCCACCTTGCCTTTCCCTTAATTATTCCTGGTCTTTTTTTTTTTTTTTTAAGAGAAAGGCAATTTTACTCTTCCCAAAAAAATGCCCCAAGAGGGGTTGAGCACAGAGGCACCCCTGGCCACGCACCCCCATCCTAAGCAGGGTCTGAGATGAGGCCAGGCCTGACCTGGGCTTGGGAGAAGCTGACTGGGCTCCCTGTGGCCTTTGGGAGGGAACCAGGCAGGCCTGGGTGTGGGGCTTTGCTGTTAGCACCAGGAGCCGCCCACAGCTGGGCTTGGCGACAGGGCAGCACACGGCCTTGTTGCCTCCACCTGAGAGTCTGGGGAGGGGCTGGTGGCAGAAGGCTCCCTGCGGGAGGTCACCCGAGTGACACTCAAATTCACAGACCCCCTCTGCACCCCCAACCCCTGTAAACATGAGAATGGGCTGGTGACCCACCCCAGCACCTCGGGACAAGATGAGGGTCCGAGATGTGTGGCTGGGCTTCAGGCGGCCCAGGAACTGCCTGGCTTTCTCCTGGTCTTTTGGGCCAAGCTGATCTAGAGAGACATTTAGGCCATTGTTTAAATGACAACAGGCAGCCGGGCGCGGCGGCTCAAGCCTGTAATCCCAGCACTTTGGGAGGCGAGGCAGGTGGATCATGAGATCAAGAGATCGAGACCATC
The DNA here is from genome assembly GCF_049354715.1 of Callithrix jacchus. NCBI lineage: Eukaryota > Metazoa > Chordata > Mammalia > Primates > Cebidae > Callithrix > Callithrix jacchus. The sequence continues at coordinate 131,610,289 of NC_133511.1, read as the reverse complement.
CTGGTCAACATGGTGAAACCCCGTCTCTACTAAAAATACAAAAAATTAGCTGGGCATGGTGGCGCGTGCCTGTAATCCCAGCTACTCAGGAGGCTGAGGCGGGAGAATTGCCTGAACCCGGGAGGCGGAGGTTGCGGTGAGCCGAGATCGCACCATTGCACTCCAGCCTGGGTAACAAGAGCGAAACTCCGTCTCAAAAAAAAAAAACAAAAGACAACAGGCCTTGTTCAAAGTTCAGCAGTTCATCATGATTGAGGACTAAACTCTGATTTTTCATCTTCCCCAGATTCCCATCTAAGGGAGTCATGCCCCCCAAATTCTCCTCAGATGGGTTTTATTTAACCGTATATATCAAGACTGGTTTTCCAACCTGACCCTGGCATAACATCACAATCGGAGGAAGAAAATAAAAATATTTTACCCCAAAGCAAGTTTCTTTGCTATATTTGAAATGGCCCTACAAAGCTGTTCTTTGCGGGGGAAATCTGCATCTGTAAAGAATCTCTGTTAACATAGGTAGATTCTTTTTCTTTCAGACCCTCCCAATCCTGAAGAGATTAGCTAAGGACTGAATAGGAACCCTTTCTCACCTATTGTCCCAGGACAGGCACTGTCAGACTTCAAAAGAACTTTGGTCTCCACATCTTTTTCTTTTTTTGTAAGATGGGGTTTCACCATGTTGGTCAGGCTGGTCTTGAACTCCTGACCTCAGGTGATCCACCTACCTTGGCCTCCCAAAGTGCTAGGATTACAGGCATGAGCCACCACGCCTGGCCCTGGTCTCCACATCTTAACCTCAACAGTCCCTTTCTATCAATCCCAGGCCTTTAGACAAACTCAACCAATCGTCAACCAGAAAATGTTTAAATTCACCCATATCCTGGAACACCAACCTCCCCCCCATCCCCCACTGCTTCGCGTTGTCCTGCCTTTCTGGACCAAACTAATGTTTTCCTTCTTTTTCTATCTATATTTCTTTTTTCTTCTTCTTCTTCTTCTTTTTCTCTTTTTTTTGATAGAGTCTCACTCTGTCGCCAAGCTGGAGTGCAATGACACGATCTCGGCTCACTGCAACCTCTGCCTCCCAGGTTCAAGCGATTCCCCTGCCTCAGCCTCCCAAGTAGCTGGGATTACAGGTGCCCGTCACCACGCACAGCTAATTTTGTATTTTTAGTACAGACGAGGTTTCACTATGTTGGCCAGGATGGTCTCGAACTCTTGACCTCATGATCTGCTGCCTCGGCTTCGCAAAGTACTGGGATTACAGCCGTGAGTCAGCACCCCGGGGCCCAGTGTCTTTCTGGAATGTATTTGATTTATGTCTCCCTAAAATGTGTAAAACCAAGCTACAACCTGACCACCCTGGGCATGTCCCCAGGGCTGTGTCACCGGCCATGGGCTCTCCTGATTGGTTCAGAAGAAACCTCTTCAAATACCTTACAGAGTTTGACTCTTTTTGACTTGATTATGGAGTTTAAGATCAGCCTTTTGAGATTCCCCCCTTTTTTGCGAGCCTGACACCCACGGCTCCCCCTGGACCCGTCAGCTCCTGTGGTCCCTCCAGGGAGAAGCGACTCAGCTCAGGAGGACAGTGTCGACCCCCAGCGCCTTCATCTCCGCCCCAAACGATCAGAGCCCCGCGCCTGCCCCAAACTACCCTTGAAAAAACCCTACCCAGGAGCGTTGGACGAGGTCACCTGAGCACGAAGTCCGTCCCCCGCGCGGTGCGGCCATCGAGTCTGTTCAACCTTTTCGTTTTTTGAAACGGAGTCTTGCTCTGCCGCCCGGGCTGGAGTGCGGGGTCGCGATCTCGTCTCGGGGCCACCCCGGCTCCCAAACCCTTTCTTCACCTCGACGCGCGGGGGGACACGTGAGGCCCCTGACGCCTGCACCCCTGGGCTCCGCGCCGCCCCGTCCCAGTCCCCCCTGGAGGAGGAGAGGCCCGGCGGGGGCCGCCGCCCGCAGGGACCCCGGAGTCCCGCTCGGCCTCCCAGAGCTGCTGGGGAGAGACTCGGGCTCGGGCCTCTCCCGCCCCCGCCCCCGACGGCAGCCTGGGCCCCGCGGGTGGGAACCGGGATCTGGGGGGCCGCGTGGGAACCGCGCTGGGGCCGGGACCGCAGCGCACCCCGCATCTCCGCCTTCGTGTTGCGCGTTTCGACTCTGCGGGTTCGCGGGTCCCGGGCTGCCCCGCGGGGGCCTCCACCTGGCGGGAGCCTCGTCCCGCGCCCCCCGCGCCTGGGCCTGGCGCCTCCTCCCGACCCCCGGCTGCGCCCCCCGCCCGCCGGCCTCCCTGCCTCGGAGCGAGTTCCTTTCCCCGCCGCTCTATCCCCGGGACCCCTGAGCCCGCCTCGTCCCTGGTCAAGCTCACGAAAGCGGAACCCCGTGGAGAGCACGCGCCCCCACGCGCGTCCATGGTACCCCGCGGGGACCCCCAAGAGGACCGGGCCCCCGGAGCCAGGGCGCCGCAGCGGGGGCGGAGGAGGGGGTGGGGCAGTTAGGGGTCGGTCCCCAGGCAGGTCGGTCCCACTGCTGGAAGCCTGAGAGCCGCGATCCCGCGAGGGAGGAGGCGCCGCCGCCACCGTGTGCTGGGAGGCGCTGCTCTGGCCCCGGGACCTCCTGTCGGGGAGAGGGGGAGGGCCCGGCCTGGTGGGCTCCGACTTCAGAGTTTCTGTCGACTCGGTGGAGAAGTCACTGGGTCTCACTGGCCTCTGCAGTCAGGCCGTCCTGGAGGGCCCTTCCCACCCTCAGGTCAATGGCTGCCCTCACCCCAGGGGAGCAGGGAAGATGCCCGCTGGACTGGAGGAGGCAGGGCCAGGACTCAGCAGCCTGATGACCCAGGAAAGGCTGCAGGCCGCCTCCTTCAGCTGCTGCCCTAGGCACAAAGCCCGGTCCTCCCACAGGGCCCGAGCCGCCCACATGTGCAAGACCAGCGCTCCAGCCAGCTCAGAGGCAGGCAGGGTTGTCTCGGCCCAAAGGTGTTCTGGACACAGTGTGTCCTTACCTTGGTGTCAGAGGAATCTCCACCCTGTGGTCCTGGTCCAGCTGCTGCCCTCAGCAGGAGGCCAGAAACCAGCTAAGGCTGAGCAGGCGCCGTCTCCCGGGAAAGCTTTGCAGAGGAGGGATTTGGCTGTGCAGGTGGGCTCAGTCTCAGGACCAGGCTGGGGACTCGGGCAGGGCCCCTCTCAGGTGAAGTGAAAGCGTCATCACAGGCACATGCCATCGCAGACTTTATTAAGCGCCATCACAGACTTTATTAAGCGCCATCGCAGACAGGTGTGTGAAGGTACACAGCTACATCTGGGGGCGGGACCCAGGGAGCAGGACCCGAAACCCCTTGCTGCAAGGTAGGTGCAAGGGCAGCAAGTGGTGGAGTACAAGGGTGGCAGGCGGTGGGCAGCTACAAGTGAACTCTTTGGTTCTGTAAGATCTGTGACACAGCGTGGTACACGATCACAGAGCCAAACACCAGTAACAGGATGAATCCAATGGTCATGATGATGCCCACGATCAGGGCCCAGATGTTCAGGCACTTGGCGGTGGAGGCGTAGGCCTGGGCCCCGGTCAGGTCGCCAACCATCTTTCTGTCCCTAGACTGGGGTGGAGGAGACGGTGAGGGGACCAGGAGCCCTCAGATAGGAGCGACCTGTGCTATGGCTCAAGCTCCCCCCAGGCTCCTACCTGCCCTGAGATCAGGGAACACCCCTCCCCTTCCTCACCCAGCCTCAGACTCTCCAGGAGCCTCGGGGCTCAGCCTCCCTCTGCCTTGGCCCCAGCACAGGCTGTTCTCTCCACCATGGGGGGAAGTCACCTGCGAGTTCCCTCTCACTTTCTGGGGCAGCCTGGGTGCCAGTCTGGAAGGTGAGGGTGTCATTTCTGGCACTGGGTTATAGGGAGCTTTGCTCTGGGCTGCTGGATCGGGAGACTAACTCTGAGCCAGCCGGCCTCCTGGAGCCTCCTCCTAGACCTGCACTGGGCAGCTTCCCCAGGACACACACACACAGGTCACTCAGACAAAGCTACAGACGTGGGCACACACAGGACAGAGGTGCACACAAACTCACACTCACGGGGACACACAAGCCCCACCCCAGGTGGCACCTGGGCAGGTGGAGCTCCAGGCTCCCCGGCACCCCCTGGACTTCCCCGGGGCCACACGCACCTTCACGGAGTAGGCGAACGCTATGAAGCCCAGGCAACACCAGTTCATGAAGAGGGTGTTGAACAGGGACCAGACGACGTGGTCGGGCACGGAGGTCCCACTCTGGATGTTGATCACGGTGGACGTGGGGAGCATGCTGCTGTGGGGCCCCCCCAGCACTGCCACCTCGTGCTCCTCTTTGAGCATCTTCTGGCTTTGGAGAAGGAAGTATTGAGTGAAGGTTTGAGAAGTGTGGTTTTCGGTGTGGAGTCAAGGGCAGCTGTGGTATTCCGTCACTGGGACGGTGCTCAGTGGGTTTTTTCCTCTGTAGTTTCTGTTTCTCAGAAGCGTGTATCTCTTGTAAGTTTCTATTTCCTGCTGTTTATGAATTGGTGAATTAGCCAGGGACCCAGGATCAAATTACTTCATGGCAGAGTGGGAGGGAAGGCTGAGGGTTAAGGAGGGGCTTCCTCATCAGAAACTCAACTCAGGACTGGTCACTTCCTAAGTCTTGGGTTTGGGGGGCCCTGGGGATTTTACCCAGGCTCGGGTTCTCTCCACCCCAGGCTAGAAAGTGCAGGTCTCAGTGTCCCAGTTCAGGGCCCCTGCCAGGCCCCCACTCCAGGTCCTGGAACAATCCCCCCAGAGCCCTCACCTCACTTGTCACAGGCCTCATCTCCTGAACTCCCTTGCCCTTTCCTGGGGCTGCAGTCCTGCTCTATATGGGTTTGGAGGCTAAACCTCCCGGTGTCTCCTGGTGCAGGTCAGAGGCCTGGTCGCCCATGTTGGGCTCGCAAAGCAGCCCTCCAGGCCCAGGAGTGGGGACTCTGGGAGCCCTGACTGAAGACGGGGCTGTGGTGGGACACGGGAGGATTCCAGGGCCTGTGGGGGCAGCTTCAGAGCCCCGGGCACTTCCTCCCTGTGGGTCCCAGCATTGCCCGTGTGTTTGGTTGGGGTGAGTACTGGATGACTTAGGCGTTGAGTCCTGGCCATGCAGAAGGGACCTGGAGGTTTGGCAGAGAATTATCTGCTGCGTGGGGAGGGAGCCCTCGGGCAGAAGGAACCTAAAGGGAAAATCGGAGCCTGAAGGTGGACCTGCAGTTCTTCGTATCAGGTCCCTGAGCTCTCTTTCTGCTTTCTGTTCTTCCTGCTCTAAGTCTGCAGCTACTTCTCTACAGGGATAAAATCCACTGTTTGCATCCAGCCATGTCTTTTCACTGTCTGTGTGAATCGATGAATTCGTATGAGCATCTCACGGCTGGAGTTCTGAAGGCAAAGCTGTACTTTTGCTTGCGTGTGTATCTGTGTGTGTGTGTTTGTGTACGGACACGTGTTTCATTGTGTGCTTTTGGCCACGAGTCACCAAATGTGGCCTGAACTTAAAGAGTACTCATAAATTAAATAATAAACCCAAGTGCTTTTCACATTCATGTGACTTCAGTCTTTAATAAGCTAGCTTTACAGTTACTGGTAATGTTAGACATGCCTTAATAATAGTCAACGCGGATTTTTGTTTGCATTTATTTACTTATTTTATTTTTATTTATTTATTTTTGAGACAGAGTCTCGCCCCGTTGCCAGGCTGGAGTGCAGTGGCCTGATCACGGCTCACTGCAGCCTCCAACCTCTGCCTCCTGGGTTCAAGTGATTCTCCTTCCTCAGCTTCCAAAGTAGCTGGGACCACAGGTGTGTGTCACCAAGCCCAGCTAATTTCTGTACTTTTAGTAGAGACAGGGTTTCACTTTCACCATGTTGGCCAGGATGGTCTCTGTCTCGTGATCCACCTGCCTCAGCCTCCCAAAGTGCTGGGATTACGGGAGTGAGTCACCGTGCCCGGCCTATTTATTTATTTTTTGAGACAGAGTCTCACTCTGTTGCCCGGGCTGGAGTGCAATGGCGCAATCTTGGCTCACTGCAACGTCCATCTCTTGGTTTCAAGCAATTCTCCTGCCTCAGCCTCCCAAGTAGCTGGGATCACAGGCGCGCGCCACCACACCCAGCTAATTTTTGTATTTTTAGTAGAGATGGGGTTTCACCATGTTGGCCAGGCTGGCAGATCACCTGAGTTTGGGAGTTCGAGACCAGCCTGACAACTTTGAGAAATCCCATCTCTACTAAAAACAGAAAAAAATTAGCCGGGTGCGGTGGCGCATGCCTGTAATCCCAGCTGCTTGGGAGGCTGAGGCAGGAGAATCACTTGAACCTGTGAGGCAGAGGTTGTGGTGAGCTGAGTTCACGCCGTTGCACTCCAGCCTGGGCGGCAAGAGGAATACTCTGTCTCAAAAAAAATAAATAAAGAAGAAAGAAAAATTTAAAAATGTCTGGTCCAGGCACTGCCATTGTAGAAAAGTGTAAGGATAAAGACCTGATACAGGATTTGGGTTAAGGGGTCAGGAGCAGCAGCAGATGGCGAGTACCTGGCCTTGGAGATTCTTCATCATCTGAGAAATTGCTCGGGATTTTACCACAGAACTACTGGTGACAGGTCGATGGGTGCAGTGGTACAAAGATGCCCACGATCAGCGCCCAGATGTTCAGGCACTTGGCGGTGGAGGCGTAAGCCTGGGCCCCGGTCAGGTCACCAACCATCTTCCTGTCCCTAGACTGGGGCAGAGGAGACAGTGAGGGGACCAGGAGCCCTCAGGTAGGAGCCACCTGTGCTATGGCTCAGGCTCCCCCCAGGCTCCTACCTGCCCTGAGATCAGGGAACACCCCTCTCCTTCCTCACCCAGCCTCAGATTCTCCAGGAGCCTCGGGGCTCAGCCTCCCTCTGCCTTGGCCCCAGCACAGGCTGTTCTCCCCACCATGGGGGGAAGTCACCTTCGAGTTCCCTCTCACTTTCTGGGGGAGCCTGGGTGCCAGTCTGGAAGGTGAGGGTGTCATTTCTGGCACTGGGTTATAGGGAGCTTTGCTCTGGGCTGCTGGATCGGGAGACTAACTCTGAGCCAGAGCCTCCTCCTAGACCTGCACTGGGCAGATTCCCCAGGCCACACACACACAGGTCACTCAGACAAAGCTACAGACGTGGGCACACACAGGACAGAGGTGCACAAAAACTCACACTCACCACCCCAGGCGGCACCTGGGCAGGTGGAGCTCCAGGCTCCCCGGCACCCCCTGGACTTCCCTGGGGCCGCACGCACCTTCACGGAACAGGAGTTCATGAAGAGGGTGTTGAACAGGGACCAGACGACGTGGTCGGGCACAGAGGCCTCGCTTCGGATGTGGATCACGGCTGAGTTCACACCTTCTCCTCCTTGACCACGTGTCAGGTTTCGGGGAGGCTGCTGTCTGTGAGTGAAGCAGGCTTGGCAAGTGTGGCTCGTGACCGCTGATGTGGCCATCTGTGGAGTGACTTCGGAAGCTGGGCCGGTCCCTTTCAGGTCTTTGCCGTCGTGTCAGAGTCTTGCCCCCCGGACTCAGGGCTTGTGCCTTCTTAGAAGTTCTTGTTTCCTGCTGTTTGGATATTCGAGAATTTGTGTCAGGTCTGGGGGAGATAACGCATTTCTGAACGTGAGGTTATACATTCAGTGCAGGTGAAGCACTGTGGGGTCAGGGGCCTTCCATCCAGGGGCCCATCAGGACAAGTGCCACATGACCCCAACTTCCTTTCATAGGGGTCAGAGGCCTCTGTGAACTTTAGTAGGCCTGAGAGTCCCTCCTCTTACGCCCAGAGCCAGGACCTCACTGCCTTGGCCAGGATGGGGCCTGCACACTCCAGGCTTCTCAAGCCCTCACCGTTCACAGGCCTCCAGTGAGGAAATCTTCCCTTTCCCGGGCTGCCGTTCTGCTCTATGTGGGTTCGGAGGCAGAAACCTCCAAGTGTCTCCTGGTGCAGGTCAGAGGCCCAGCGGCCAGTGCTGCCTGCCCCAAAGCAGCCCTCCAGGCCCAGGCACGGGACGCTGGGGGCGCTGACTGAAGAGGAGGCTGCCTGGAGCCACACAGAAGGTTCCAGCACCTGTGGGGGCAGCCTCAGTGCTCAGGGCCGACATTTGTGACCCCCTCCTTCTTCCTTCCTGGGCCCTGTTGTTTTAAAAGATGCCACAGAGATCGAGGGGACATGAGGGGCAAGGGGGTTTCCTGGACTCAGGGCCACACCCGTAGGGCCTGGGCCCCATGGGCCAAGAGCTTCCTGAGATTACAGCACTTCCTCCTTCCTGCCTCAGTGCCCGTGGACAGGGGTGCAATCTGAGCAGAGCAAGGTGAGTTCTGTGGCATCTGGCCTAAGACAACATGCTGGAAAGTTTCCCTGAAAAGATCTGAATGAGAACTTAACCTCCAGAGAGACCCCTGCGCCTTCCAAGAGGAAGTGGGAGTCACGTGAGGCTGGACGGGGTCCCCATCTCCAGCTCTTCCTTGGTGGGCCTCCTGCTTCCCTGCTCTGCTCTCTGAGGTCCCCAGGGTCCAGTCTCCTCCCCACCATATCCTGGAGCTTGTCCAGGCTGCCAGAGACCTGCCCCTGTGCTGTCTTAGCCTGGACTCAGGTGGCCTGGGCCTCCTCTGTATCTCCTCTGCGGGGCCTCTGGCCTGGCTGCCCTCTGAGGCAGTCCCTGTGACCACCCAGCCCTTGGAACATGGCCAGTTCCATTCTCAAATGCTGTGAGTGCAAAGCTCATGCCGGACTGTGAAGATTTCGTGAGATAAAAAATTTCTTCATAAAATGTCAATATTTCATCAATGGTATTTTTTGTTGATTATATATGTCGAGATAATATTTTGGATGTATTTGTTTAAATAAAATAGATTGCTGGCCAGGCATGGTGGCTCACTCCTGTAATCCCAGCACTGGGAGGCCAAGGCAGGAGGAACACTTGAGGCCAGGAGGTTGAGGCTGCAGGGAGCTGAGATCGCAGCACCGCACTCCAGCCCAGATGACAGAGTGAGACCCCGTCTCTAAAAACGATTAACGGTTAAGTGAAATTAAATCAGTACAAAAAATTTTAAATTAAAATAAAGATGTTAAAACAAATATTACCATTTCCTTTTGCTTTTTTAGAAATGTTGGTACTGGGGGCCGGGCGCAGTGGCTCACGCCTGTAATCCCAGCACTTTGGGAGGCCGAGGCAGGCAGATCACCTGAGGTCAGGAGCTGGAGACCAGCCTGGCCAGCATTGTAAAACCCCGTCTCTACTAAAAATACAAAAAATTAGCCGGGCATGGTGGCGGGCGCCTATACTCTCAGCTACTCGGGAGGCTGAGGCAGAGAATCGCTTGAACCCGGGAGGCGGAGGTTGCAGCTAGCCGAGATTGCACCACTGCACTCCAGCCTGGGCGACAGTGCAAGACTCTCAAAAAAAAAAAACCCAGGAAATGCTGGTACTGGGAGATTTAGAACTGAGCGGGAAGGGCATACCCTGAGTCCTTCCACTGGCAGCATCACAGGGGAGCGTGTGTCCAGAGGTGCGGATCTTGGCCTGGAGAGCCGCCCCCATAAGTCGCCCAGGACTCTGGCTTCCGCTAAGGGGCTCACTTCTTTCTTGAATTAGGGTTGGGTCTCCTGGCCACAAGGGAGCTGCATATTTGAGGCTTGGGTCCTTTGACAAATACGCCTCATGACACAGGACAGGCCTCTGTGCAGAGGGCAGCAGGGGCAGCGGGAGCTCAGGGCCATCAGCCCTGTGTGGGCGCTCCAGGTGGCTTCCCCCCGCCCCTTCAGACACGAAAACTTCAGAAGGTGGTGTTTGTACCTGACCTCTTGGGAGTCTTAAGACTTTTTCCAATGGACGTTTTCCAAGGACAGGCTAATTGTCAGAGACTTAAGAACAAGCTGGGCATCATTGAGAAGACGAATGTTCTGATGGCTCGGGGAAATAATGTTGGTATTTCTGTGAACCTACTCTATTAACACCCAACCAAAAACCGATTTTTAAAAATGTATCTAGATATTGAAAAACATCTCTTCTTCCTAAGTGAAGAAAATAACGTATACAGTGGTCCATTTCCATGACAAAGTGCTTTAAATCAACTTAGGTCAGCAAACTACACAAGGGACAGGATACAATACGAGGCCCCTGCGTGGACCGCGGCGCCTGCTCCCCGGCCTCCCGCGCCCTTCCTCCCCGACACTTAGTCCCCAACCAAGAAGCTTAGTCCGAGATGAACGTTTACCAGCCTGCAAAACAGCTGGCTTTGTCTGTTCTTATCAGCCTGCCCAGCTGCTTAGGTCATAAATCAAATGCACGAAGAGCCCCGGAGCTGGGACTGCAATGCATCGTGGGGGGGGCCACAAAATGCAGCAGGACGACCCTAACGAAAACTCCTAACTTCCCCTGCCCAACCAGGCCACATCCGTCCCGGAAGATCGTGACCCCGCAGTCCTCCGCCTGCCAGGAGCCGGGGAGGGGCCTGAGCGCCAGGGAACCGGGGGTGAGCCTGCCCCCCACACGCCTGCTCTTGCAAGACCATCTTTACATCTCTCACTTCCGCTGTTTTCGGGTCTCTAAGTTCATTCCTTGGGTTTGGACGCGTGAGTTTCTCACAGTAAGGCTCTAGAATTTTATGACTTAGCATTTTAAAGAAAAAGCAAGTCTCCAGGGGCTCTCCTAATGGCCTAACAATGGAGTAAGGAATAAATGGAGTTGTTCTGTTTTCTTTTGATCTGTGGGTGTTTGTTTCTTTGTTTGAGATGAGGGCTCACTCCGTCACCCAGGCTGGAGGGCAGTGGCTCCCTCACAGCTCACCGCGGCCTCAACCTCCTGGGCTCAAGCGATCCTCCCACCTCAGCCTCCTGAGTCAAACACACACCACCGTGCCCAGCTAATGCTTACATCAGGGTTTTAATCCGCAGAGAAGTAACGAGTATTTGAGCATTCATCTTCCACGAAAGCAACCTGAAATGGTCTCTGTGAGTGGAGCCCTGTCTTTATGGAGACTCGGTGTGGAGAAAGAGGCTGCGTCCAGCGGGTGCCTGGCAGGAGCCAGTGGCCAGCTTTGCCAATGCCTGCAGACGGTCAGGACAGATTCAGAGAAGCCCCGGGTCAGAGGGAGGATGAAATGCACCCTTCCCCAAGCTTAGGTTGAACAGCCCCGTGCGGGGTACCCTGGCCTTGCTCTGATGCAGCTGCTGTTCCCGGGGCAGTGGCTCCCTCCCTCCAAGTGTGGCCCCGCCCTCTGCACAGCCCTCCCCGCACCCGCATGGCCTGACGGGGCCCAGATGTACTGGGTCAGTGCTGCTCCCGAGGCTCCAGCTTTTCTCCTGGAACCTTTCTTCCCCAACACCTTGCAGCAGGCGTGAACTCACCTCAAGTGACAAGGTGGTGGCGTCGCTTGAGATGCTGTGGGCATGAGAGGTGGCGCCAAGCAATCTGGCGTGACTCCACCTCCAGTTCCCACCTCGGAGGCCTGGCAGCACACCCCGGGCGCCCCAACCTGGTGGTGGGCGAGGGCGATGCACAGACCCCACACCCTCCCAGGTCCACACCGGAGGGGGTCAGTGGCCGAGGGTGGAACTGCTGGTCACCAGCACAGCCCAGCTCATCCTGGCTGCCTCAGGCCGTGGACCTGACTAATCAAATTGAAGTGTAAAACGCTGATTAAGGCGAGGAGGAGCCGCAGCTCACACCTGTAATTCCAGCACTTGGGAGGCGGAGGCAGGCGGATATCACGTCACTGCACTCCAGCCTGGGTGACAGAGTGAGACCCTGTCTCAAAACATAAAAAAAATTGATGAAATATTTGAAAGAGTTGCACTATCCTCCTGAAAACACAGCCTGGATCCAAAGGGACCATGACAGCTTGAGATTCAAAGTAGCCCTTGGCCTCCCACATCTCTCTGGGCAGGAAGGGAGATGAGGGAGCCACTCAGCTCTCCAGCATCCGCCCTGGTGGGGCCACAGAGGACCGGGGGGATGGGGGGTGTTCCCTCCACCAAGCACAACCCACATCTCTTCCAGGAAGCTGCTCCCCGGGGTCGGAGTCCTCACCCAGCCATCGGGGGACTTTGGAGCCGCTGCAGAGCCTGACCGCTGGGGTCTGCCTTCCTCCCCTCCCAGACCAGACTGTGGAAGCCACCTGTCCCTGCTCCTTGGTTGAGTACTGGGGGCGCGGGCAGCAGACGCTTTATCTTTTCAACTCAGCCCTCCAGCTTGAGAGGAGACGCGGCCAGGCTGAAGGCGGCAACTGTGAACTGTTGAGCTTCGTGTAGCTTGAGGACACGTGGGGCGGGTGCCCTTGAGGAAGCGGGTGTATTTTGCTCACAGGAAGGGCAGCCTTCCAGGTAGCTCGCAGGTGTCTGGATGTGGTTCACCACGCGCCATCGGCTGCATCAGTGCTGTTCACCACGCGCCATCGGCTCTCCTCTGGGCAGATGGCAGGGTTGTGTCCTCCCATGGACTTCTGTCTTGTCGCCTCAGTGACCACAGAGACGCGTGTCGAGGGGTGACCTTGCCTGGGCCTCTGCATGAGGTTGGGGAGCAGAGTCCTCCTTAGGGGGAGTGGCACGTGCCTGGGACGTAATTGTGTGGGGCCATTTGTTACACAGCCTGGCCTGGCGGATGCAGGCAGCCAGTGCAGCCGTCACCTGCCCGTCCTCAGCTTAGTCTCACCCTCACTGGAGATCCTAGCCTTGGCCTCACAGGCTCTCCAGATCTCTTCCTGGCAGAATTTCGGTGATATCAGAAATCTGATTACTGCTGAATCCACTTCTCCCAGTGTTTCTATTTGTGGCTGCCTAGTGTGCATACAGTCTGTGTTGCTGGCCGGGCGCCGTGGCTCACACCCGTAATCCCAGCACTTTGGGAGGCTGAGGTGGGCAGATCGCGAGGTCAGGAGTTCAAGACCAGACTGGCCAACATGGTGAAACCCCATCTCTACTAAAAAATTCAGAAATTAGCTGGGTATGGTGGCTTGTGCCTGTAATCCCAGCTACCTGGGAGGCTGAGGTAGGAGAATTGCTTGAACCGGGACCCGGGAGGTGGAGGCTGCAGTGAGCCGAGATCGCGCCACTGCACTCCAGCCGGGGCTACAGAGCTAGACTCCATCTAAAAAAAAAAAGTCTGTATTGCTGGGTGCATATATTTTTAACTTTTCCCTGTTATGAAATTTAATACATTTACAGCAAAATGTATGAAACATAAAAGTAAAAAACTACCCCACTAGTCAAAAACCGGTGCCTTGCCCTCTCCCAGAAGGTGCCTGTCCCTGCCCAGTAGCGCCCCCTCCATCCCAAGACCAGCACTCCGGACATCTGCGGTGAAGATGCTCTTGCTTTCTGTCAGGACATTAACACCCGGCTGTGGGTTAAACCAAGCTTAATCGAGTGTTGGCTGAACCTAAACATGGTGATTTCGAGCTTCCGACATCTAAGTCCTCGGAACTCCACTGATTAGGGTTTTCTATGGAGGCTTCCTGATGTAGGGACAATTGATTAAATCACCCCACGGGACAGACTCTATCGAGTCCCCCTCCCCTCCCCACAGGCTGAGGATGGGGCTCAAAGTTCCAACCCTCCAATCACCTGGCAACCCGAGCCCCCTTTCCAAAAGGCTCTTCATTGGCATCAACCCCGATGTGGCTGGGGGGGCTGGCTCCACCTTTACCCCCCCTCACTTCGGAAATCACGAGGGTGTCCTGAGCTCTGCAGAGCCAGGAACGAGACCAAACCTGGATTTCTCAGTGCATCACGTGACTACAAGGAAGCTGCAGGAGGGAGGGGCCGATACGACCTTGGAAGTCGGAGTGTGGGCCAAGCTTCTAAGACAGGCCAGAGCTGCATTTGGCCAGTGCTTCCCTAGGACCTCATATGCTCATTTCCGTACTCAGCCCGCACCCACCAGCACCAGGACAGTTCCACTTGCTTGAAAAAGTGTTTGAGTTTACCTTTCATTTCCAAACCCTAGCGGGCATAGCTGGTTTGTCGTCTGGGAAACCCACTGCTGCCTGTGGCTCCGGCTGACCCTCTCCCACACTGTCCTCTCTCCTCACGTTGCCTGCTTCTGAGTCACTGCTGGACACAGAGTGACTCTCGGGCCTGGCGCGGTGTCTCCATGGGGCAGGGTTCCCTGCTGATTCTGTCAGGCACCGAGAATCACCTAAAGTACTTTCAGAGAACTTTTCCATATTTCTGGATTTTTTCTTAAAATGTGTCTCTTATTAAAGCTCTGTCTTTTAATTCATATTTATTATAATAATTCTTCTACAAGGACATCTTTCTGCCATAGTTTTTGTATTTTCTATTTGCCTTACTTTTTTGAGATTTTTTTCTTTTGCTTATTTTCATGAGAGTTTTTTTGTATAACTTTCTAAAAGTTTATATTTATTCATCGATTCAACACACACACACACACATATAATTTTTTTATTTTTTGAGACAAAGTTTTGCTCTTGTTACCCAGGCTGGAGTGCAATGGTGCGATCTCGGCTCACCGCAACCTCCGCCTCCTGGGTTCAGGCAATTCTCCTGCCTCAGCCTCCTGAGTAGCTGGGATTACAGGCAGGCGCCACCATGCCCAGCTAATTTTTTGTATTTTTAGTAGAGACGGGGTTTCGCCATGTTGACCAGGATGATCTTGATCTCTTGACCTCGTGATCCACCCACCTCTGCCTCCCAAAGTGCTGGGATTACAGGCTTGAGCCACTGCGCCCAGCCAGAAATACTTTTAAACAGAGGCCTCTCCCATGAGACAGAACAGCAGGCTCAACAAACTGCTGGGGAGTTTTCTCATGTTAATTCCTCCTCTGTTTTCAGGGCACCGTGTCCACTAAGAACCTGTGAGGAAAAGAAAAAAATGCTGCATCTTCTCCCCTACAGTGGTGGGCACAGTGTGGTCTAGGTGAGTTCCTGTGGTGGTTGTAAGACCCACCCTGTTCATTTGCCCCCCTTCACTTCCTGGCCTTGGCACGCTGGAGCTCCTGGCACTGCACACCCCTTGGCAAAGCCTCCCGTATCCCTTTGATCTCCCCCATCCTGTTGCGTTATCCAGAGTTCAGGCTTTGTGCAACTGCATTTTCCGTCACCGTTGCCCTTGGCATGCACCTTTCTGTTGGCAGAGATTTGCCCTTAAGACAATAACAGACTTCACAAACATTTGCTCCCAGCCCTTCTCCTGGCGCTTGCAGCATTTCCTGGATTTGTGTTTTGTGTTTTTTTGCATTTTTTTCTTTTTTGACTTCCTCCATCAAGAATGTTTTCAATGTAGATGTGAGGGAGAGACACATTCTGAGGCTTTCTTGAAATACCTTCATTATGCTTTTAGATTTGAGTAACAATTTGGCTGCATATAAAATTCTAAATCTTTTTCTTCCTGTTCTGTAAAATATCACCCTATAATCTTCTTTTTTGTGTTAAAACATAAACACAGTAACATTTTTTAAAGTTGATGTGAACAAGCAGTAATTTATGAACTGGGCAGCACCGGACGGCAGAGGAGCACGGCGGGAGCTCTGCAAAGCGCGCGGGAGGCAGACCCCTCCCTGGCAAAGGTGGAGCAGTGGCCTCCAAGCCCCCAGTTAGAGGTTAGTCCACACGTTCTGACTGAGGAAGCTTCAGCTGTGTTTTCCTAGGATACGACCTTCCGAACTCAGTTGGGTTTCAGTTTGCTGATGTAAGAAGTCAGGGCACTGAGGCCTCCTCCATCCGACGGCCTCCCAGGAGGTTCTTCTGAAAACTCCGTCCACCAGCCTCTCATGTATGAGAGCTTGACCAAGAGTCGGACCCGAGCACCACGCGCCGTCACCATCACGGCTTGTGTTTGCCTCTGTCTCAGCACGGGACTTGTAAGTCACGATGTCAGGCTCATCAGAAAACTTTTCTTCTCCCTTTCTGTTGCTCTGATCTCAGTGAGGCCATCTGGTCTACCGCTGTTGGCCTTGAAGATGCGTCTAAGACCCCTGAGATGTCCTGGAACCATGTACTGAAAAAACAACAACAGCCGTAAGACCCGTGAGAGAATACAGTGCCCAGGACCTTCACGACGAGGACCGTCGGGAGAAGGATCTCACGGGACGGCTGCTGCTCTCAGCCAAGCTCCCCGTAAGCCTAAACAGAAGAAAACGGTGGGAAATGGGTAGCACAAACTCAGAGCTACGTCTGTGCGTCCAGAAAGCAGTTAGTGGAGATTTCTAGACCTGAGCTGAAAGCACGTTTCTCTGCATCTTGCCGAACTCCAAACGCACATGAGCAGCGCATGAGGGGTGGCCTCTGAGGTTTACACGTAATTTCCAGCTTCAGCGGGCAACGTTCCAGCAGCCGGGCAGACCCTCAAAGAAAACGAAGAGGGCTAAAACATCATCATGGGTGCACTATAGCCTCCTACTGAAACACAGTTCCTCTCTACCGTCGGCCCCATTTCTACCAAAGATAGTCACAGAAAACTAATTTGTTTGCAAACTAGCTCTAGTCTCATTAAACTCGGCCGGATTATTCACATGTCTGCAGTGAATATGATAGTGATTGATCACATAGTGTTTTTTGTTTGTCTCTTTGTCTTTGTTTTGAGACAGAGTCTTACTCCATCGCCCAGGCTGCAGTGCAGTGGCGCGATCTCGGCTCACCGCAACCTCCGCCTCCCGGGTTCAAGCGATTCTCCTGCCTCAGCCTCCCGAGTAGCTGGGACTACAGGCACCCGCCACCATGCCCGGCTAGTTTTTTGTATTTCTAGTAGAGACGGGGCTTCACTGTGTTAGCCAGGCTGGTCTCAAACTCCTGACCTCAAGTGATTCTCCTGCCTCGGCCTCCCAAAGTGCTGGGATTACAGGCGTGAGCTGCCGCACCGGCCAAGCACACAGGTTTTTTGAGAGTCTGCTTTGCTAGAACTCTTTCTCTTTTTGAGATAAGGTTCACTCCGTCACCCAGGCTGGAGCGTGCAATGGCATCATCACAGCTCACTGCAGCCTCAAACTCCTGGGCTCAGGCGATCCTCCCACCTCACCCTTTCAAGTAGCTGGGACTACAGGGATGTGCCACCATACCCACTTTATTTATCTTTTTTATAGAAGGGGTTTTGCTATGTTGATGGGGTGAGTTTCAAACTCCAGGCCTCAAGGAGTCCTCTGATCTTGGTCTCCCGAAGTGCTGGGATTACAAGCATGAGCCCTCACCCCTGGCACTAGAACTATTTTGAGGGGTGGGGGTTAGGGAAGGTGCTGCTCAGCTTCCCAGGCTGGAGTACAGGGGCGTGATGGTGGCTCACAGCAGCCTTGCCCTCCTGGGTTACGGAATCTTCCCACCTCAGCCTCCCAAATGGCTGGGACCACAAGCAGGCGTCATCACACCTAGCTTTCTTTTTCAGTAAAAACAATCTCGCCATGCCCAGACTTAGAACTTTTTTTCGAGACGGAGTCTCGCTCTGTCCGGGCTGGAGTGCAGTGGCGCAATCTTGGCTCACTGCAGCCTCTGCTTCCTGGGTTCACATAATTCTCCTGCCTCAGCCTCCTGAGTAGCTGGGATTACAGGTGCACACCACCACACCTGGTGAATCTTTTTGTATTTTTAGGAAAGATGGGTGTGGGAAGTAGAAAAGTTCCTCTTCAAAGTTTCCTTCCTTGTTAAAGAGTAAATCACAAGTGTTAGAAAGATTAGTTTGTTTTAAAGACTTTCTTCAAAGCCATCTTGCTTTTTGCTAGCAGCTCTCTGTCAAGCCCCATCCTAGGTAGCTGTCAGACACGCGCACAGGCACGTAGGACATTCTGCGTCCTTGTGCTTTAACCAAGGTATTTGTGCTATTACTTTTCTAAGTGTTTTCACGAGCAGCTTCCTTCCTTATTTGAACTTCCTCTTTTCCTCTGTCCTCCATTTAGAAGAGTTTTAAATATGAGCCAATCAGGTTCAGTTTTAGATTCTAAGATCTGGCTCCAACCAGAGATCAGACACAGCAGTAAGGACGACCCTCAATGCATAAGGGATAAATACGTCTGCTTTTCCTTCATTCGCTGTACTCTCGTGGGCAGACTGCGAGGTACCTTTTCTACAGGAAGTCAAGATTGCCTTGCTGAGAGATCCTTTGTCCCAATGCTGACTTCTTTGTGGCACCGAAAATTTACGTAAAACAATGGCGTTTTGCTGTGTTGGCCAGGCTGTTCTCAAACGCCTGACCTCAGGTGATCCTCGTGTCTCGGCCTCCCAAAGTGTTGGACTTACAGGTGTGAGCCACCGTGCCCAGCTACAACTTTTAATGCAGATTTTTAGATTTGACTTTTAAACCTCTTGAGCCTAGGAAGCCATGCCACTCCATCAGACCTTGCCTGCAACACTGTGTCAGTCCGTTTTCATGACACTGATAAAGACAGACCGGAGACTGAGCACGTCACAATACAAAGAGGCTGACTTGCAGCTCACGTGGCTGGGGTGGCCTCACGACCACAGAGGAATGCAAGGAGGGGCGTCTCCTGTGGATGGCGCAGGCAGAAAATGACAGCACGTGTGCAGGGAAAGCTCCGTTTTCTTTAAAAAACCATCAGATATTGTGAGACTCATTCACTATCAGCAGGACAGCTCAGCAAAGACTGCCCCCATAATTCCATCACCTCCCACTGCATTTCTCCCACACCAATGTGGGAATCATGGGAGTATAATTCCAGATAAGGTTTGCGTGAGGTCATAGCCAAACCATTTCAAATACTGATAGATTGGGGTGAGTTACTCTCTTCTTGAGGTCCTCAAAACACTTTTGTTTTGGCCGGGTGCAGTGGCTCATGCCTGTAATCCCAGCTTTTTGGGAGGCTGAGGCAGGTAGATCACCTGAGGTCAGGAGTTCAAGACCAGCCTGGCCATCATGGTGAAACCCATCTTTAAAAAAAAAAAAAAAGGGCCTGGCGCAGTGGCTCACACCTGTAATCCCAGCACTTTGGGAGGCCGAGGCAGCTGGATCACAAGGTCAAGAGATCTAGACCATCCTGGTCTACATGGTGAAACCCCGTCTCTACTAAAAATACAAAAATTAGCTAGGCATGGTGGCGCGTGCCTGTAATCCCAGCTACTTGGAAGGCCGAGGCAGGAGAATCGCCTGAACCCAGGAGGCGGAGTTTGCAGTGAACCAAGATCGCGCCATTGCACTCCTGGCGCCTGGCAATAGAGCGAGACTCTGTCTTAAAAAAAAAAAAAAAAAAAAAAAACAAAACATAGAGAGCCATCGATGTTTTACATTAAAAGTTATTTTTTAAAAACCGTAAAACCATAGTCCTTCCTCATCAGATCACTTAGTCACGTGTAAGTAATTCTCTAATTGTGTTTTTTTTTTTTCCCTGCAGGATAATTCTTGTTCTACTTGATTTTCTTGAGTAGTTTAATGAATCCATCCTTCTTTTCATGAGGATGAATTTCTCACATCCTGGAAATTCTCACACAGTCCTACATTGTGATCTTGAAGTTATCAACAATCTTACATATTGGACTATACATTTCCTTGAAGACACAGCACTTTAGGATTATACTTGCTTGCAAAACTTTCAGGAAACCGTCAGAGTAAAACAACTAACTCTCTGTGGATAACAAAAGACTTAAAAATAGCCATAGGCGGCCGTGCTCCATGGCTCACCCCTGTAATCCCAGCACTTTGGGAGGCCGAGGTGGATCATGAGGTCAAGAAATTGAGACCATCCTGATCCACATGGTGAAACCCCATCTCTATTAAAAATACAAAAAAATGTAGCTGGGTGTGGTGATGCGTGCCTGTAGTCCCAGCTACTCCAGAGGCTGAGGCAGGAGAGTTGCTTGACATCAGAAAACGGAAGTTGCAGTGAGCCGGGATCGCACCACTGCACCCCAACTTGGCGATAGAGTGAGACTCTATCTAAAAAAAAAAAACAAACTAGCCATAGGCCAGGCACAGTAGCTCATACCTGTCATCCCAGCCTCCAGGAGGCTGAGCTGGGTGGACGGTTTGAGCTCAGGAGTTTGAGATCAGCCTGGACAACATGGTGAAACCCTGTCTCTACAAAAAAATACAAAAATTACCTGGGCATGGTGGAGTAACTGAGCTGCAGTCTCAGCTGCTTGGCAGGGTTGAGGGAGAAGAATCACTTGAACCCAGAAGGCAAAGGTTGCAGTAAGCCAAGATCACACCATGGCACTCTAGCTTGGGCGACCAAGCCAGACACTGTCTTTAAAAAAAGTAGCCATGGGCAAATACCTGATGAGAGTGCCTTATGCTGCTCACTCCTGGTGAGGACGTTGGTGAGGACACTGCTCACTCCTGGTGAGGACATTGATGAGGATGCTGCTCACTCCTGGTGAGGACGTTGGCGAGGACACTGCTCACTCCTGGTGAGGACATTGATGAGGATGCTGCTCACTCCTGGTGAGGACGTTGGCGAGGACACTGCTCACTCCTGGTGAGGACATTGATGAGGATGCTGCTCACTCCTGGTGAGGACGTTGGCGAGGACACTGCTCACTCCTGGTGAGGACATTGATGAGGATGCTGCTCACTCCTGGTGAGGACTTTGGTGAGGACATTGGCGAGGATGCTGCTCACTCCTGGTGAGGACGTTGGCGAGGACACTGCTCACTCCTGGTGAGGACATTGATGAGGATGCTGCTCACTCCTGGTGAGGACGTTGGCGAGGACACTGCTCACTCCTGGTGAGGACATTGATGAGGATGCTGCTCACTCCTGGTGAGGACGTTGGCGAGGACACTGCTCACTCCTGGTGAGGACATTGATGAGGATGCTGCTCACTCCTGGTGAGGACGTTGGCGAGGACACTGCTCACTCCTGGTGAGGACATTGATGAGGATGCTGCTCACTCCTGGTGAGGACGTTGGCGAGGACACTGCTCACTCCTGGTGAGGACATTGATGAGAATGCTGCTCACTCCTGATGAGGACGTTGGTGAGGACGTTGGTGAGGACACTGCTCATTCCTGGTGAGGACATTGATGAGGATGCTGCTCACTCCTGGTGAGGACATTGGTGAGGACACTGCTCACTATTGGTGAGGACGTTGGTGAGGACATTGGTGAGGATGTTGGTGAGGACACTGCTCACTCCTGGTGAGGACATTGATGAGGATGCTGCTCACTCCTGGTGAGGACTTTGGTGAGGACATTGGCGAGGATTCTGCTCACTCCTGGTGAGGACGTTGGCGAGGACACTGCTCACTCCTGGTGAGGACATTGATGAGGATGCTGGTCACTCCTGGTGAGGACATTGGTGAGGACATTGGTACGGACACTGCTCACTATTGGTGAGGACATTGATGAGGATGCTGCTCACTCCTGGTGAGGACTTTGGTGAGGACGTTGGTGAGGACATTGGCGAGGATGCTGCTCACTCCTGGTGAGGACGTTGGTGAGGACACTGCTCACTCCTGGTGAGGACATTGATGAGGATGCTGCTCACTCCTGGTGAGGACATTGATGAGGATGCTGCTCACTCCTGGTGAGGACATTGGTGAGGACACTGCTCACTATTGGTGAGGACATTGATGAGGACTCTGCTCACTCCTGGTGAGGATGTTGGTGAGGACATTGGTGAGGATGTTGGTGAGGACACTGCTCACTATTGGTGAGGACATTTGGATATTTCTGTGGCATACAAGATTTTTACATAATAACTGGGATTGTGACTGATACCATTGTGTTAGAATGTACCAGAGTTCTGGGAATGTCATACAATTTCCAGAACACTTACATTAATAACATATATTCACACAAGTATAACACAAGAAGGACGCACAGCACCTTCCTGACAGGGCTTCCCGCGTAATTCAACACATCAAATGAGCCTTCTGAGTTTAACGTCTCTCTTTTTACAAGAAAAACACCAAATCATTTTGAAATATTCCAGAGGCCTATACAGAAAATTCCAACATTTGATTGAGGTCAAGAAAAACATAATTTAGAATTTGATTTTGGGAATTTGGTCAGAAACCATCAAATGGTTTAAACCAGGGATCCAATCTTTTGACTTCCCTGGGCCACACTGGAAGAATAATTGTCTTGGGCCACTGAGGGATCTGTGGGGATCGCTCCCGCGTGAGGCCCCTGGGAAATGGGCCTCACCATACGGTGAGCTTGAGCCCGGACACAGATCCCTGGTTGGGGGAGTTGAGCTGAGGGAAAGCAGGAACCGAGAGAGGGACTATGTTTGTCCGACCTACCCTCTGCGGGAAGACTGGGCTCATTGGGAAAGAAACCGGACCGCAGGCTAGAGGAAATTTCTTAAGTTCAGGCTTTATTGAGAGGAAAGAGCCTCCGGGCAGGCCAGCCGGGACGAAAAGGAAAAATGGCCGCGCCGCTCAGAGGGGCAGGGTTGTTTTATAGGGGGCTGAAGGGCTGGGGGGTGGGGAAGCCAAAAGCCGAGGTGGTGGGCAACTGTTGGTCAGTTTGAACTGCTGGGCGGCAAGCTGGGCGGCGGGAAGCTGGGCGGCGGGAGGGCTAGGGCCGGTATGTAAAGTGAGAGATAAGGGAGCCTCTTTGTGGGGGAGGGAAAGAGAGAGAGAGAGAGAGAGAGCTTTTGCGGTAGGGGCGGAGTTTTCCAAACATTCCCAACTCCTTAAAGAAAAGAAAAAGAGGGGGTCAGGGCGTCGGTTGTCTCTCTAGCTACTTCCTGCTGACAAGGGTCGACGGGGGGTTCTGAAGAGGTCTCTTTTCTTAAGGAGCCTGGATGTTCGGGGAGAGGTCCGTTTCTTGCACTCGTTCAGGGTAGGGTTGGAGCAGCATCTGGTGGATGGTGGCTCGAGTCAGTTCTTGAAAGCGCCACTGTAGGAACTGGAGAAAGCAATAAGTAAGATTAGGCAAACGGCTATTAGGGGCCCAAGCAATGGGGACAAGAGGGTATACATAGAGGAAGACCACCACGCTGTGGCTTCAGCCGAGAACTTCTGACTCTGCAGGTTAGTTTTGAGTTTCTGGGGGCTCTCGATTTGGGTTTCTACTAGGCCGGATTCATTGATGTAGTAACAGCACTCTTCTTGTAGGAAGATACAGGTCCCTCCTCGTTCAGCAGTGAGCAGGTCTAGGGCTCTTCGGCGGCGATGGGGAGTTTGCAGCATCTGGAATTCGGCTGGGGAATATATAGGGAGTCGAGGGACTAGGGTTACTGGGAGGCATAAAAGAGATGAGGAAAGACTAATGTAGAAAAGAGGTGGGGATTACTAAAAAAGAGTGGGTGAATGGAGTAGAGTTATATGAGCACATGAGTGGTGGGGTTTGGTAGGGGATACTCGGGGTCCCGTCGATTCCCATGACCGAGACCTGGGAAGGAGTGAGACAGCCAGAATAGGAAGGAAGTGCGGAGTAGGTAGCCCCCATGTCTTGTGACCCTAGGCTCGGCGAGGGTAACCAGAGTCGGTAAGCCAGGGCCCCACTAGTCATCTAGCAGCCCTAATAGACTGGGGAACGGAGCTCCCTCGGAGGTCGGCTCCTGGCAAGCAGGCTCCTCCCTACTGAGGGTGACCGCCGGCTGCGTAACGCCAGTGTGTCTGTTTTGAGGAACCGGCACCCTGGGGAAGCTGGGGCAGTCTGACTTCCAGTGTCCCGGGAGGTGGCAGATAGGGCAAGGCTTAGTTGGTGGCCGTGGTTGTGGACAGGCTCGGGACCAGTGTCCTTCCTTTCCACATTTGAAACATGCCCCTGGAGGGGCATGGGTTTCGGCCTTGGGCTTCTGGTTCCCTGCTGGCCTTAGAGCCGCCACTAGGGCTTGGGTCTGGAGGGCAGCCTTCTGCTTCATGCGAGTTTGGCGGGCAGCCTCAGCCGCATCTTCCCTGGCATTGAATACTTTAAAGGCCATTTTTACCAGGTCTTGGATGGGAGTCTCTGGCTCCTCTTCTGCTTTTTTTAGTTTCTTTCTTATGTCGGGTGCTGATTGGGAGATAAAGTGGGAGGCTAATACAGTGGCCCGGTTTTGGGAGGCTGGATCTAGTCGAGTGTATCGGACTAGGGCTTCTTATGTTTGAGTGAGGTATTGGAATTCTTTAATATAGGTGGACGGGTCGGCTGAGAAGGATCCTAAACGTTTCTCAATTTGGGACAGGTCTTGGAGTGAGAAAGGAACATGGACCCTGACTAAACCTTCCACGCCTGCTACTTCTCGGAGTGGGACCAGGATAGCTGGCTGGTGGGAGCGGGTGTGGGCCGCCACCGGAGAGGCAAGAGGAAGTGCGGCCTCTGAGGGAGGGGGCTCGGAGGGAGTAGAGGGAGAGCGAGGCATGGCCTCTGAGGTAGGAGGTGCAGAGGGAGTGGGGGAAGGGCGTGCCGTTGATGGCGACTGGTTGCTGAGATTGGCAGGAGAGGACAGATGTTCAGGCAGATCCTCCGGTGAGGAGTAGGGAGGGGGAGAGGTAGTGGAGGAAGATTTACGGGTGGTTCAAGATAAGGGGATTTGGTAGGTGGAGCAGGAAGAACATAGGTCGGGGTGGGTACGATGGTCCCAAAAAGCCTGGACGTAAGGAATTTCATTGTCCTTGCCCGCGCGGCGACAAAAATCGTCGAGATCTCGGAGGGTGTTGAAATCAAAAGTGCCAGTCGGGGGCCAATGTGACTGGTTACTGAGTTTGTATTGGGGCCAAGCCACCTGGGACAGGAAAACAAGCTTTTTCTTTCTGAGGGTTTGGGAATATCCCAATTTGGTAAAATTTCGCAGCAAGCACCCGAGGGGGGTGCTCAGAGGTATTTTGGACTCCGAATTTCCCATGGCAGGCGCAGCTACAGACTCTCTGGCATGGATGGGCAGATGCAACGAAAAGGCGTCCCCGTTCGTTGCAAATTCCCCGGAGTACAATTAAGTACGGAAAGGGAAGCGGTCAGAGGGGCGTCCCCCATCTGGCGGCTGTCCCTCAGAAGGCTCCTGGAGCCGGAATGGAAGACTACCTTGGCTCGGCTGAGACTAGGCAAGGAGTCCGTGTGGAACGCCGGAGAGGGAGCAACTGCACCGTGCCGTAGGAAGAGGAGACGGGAAGCGGGGGAAGGCAAAGCAAGAAAAACTTGGCTTACCTTAATCGGAACGTGGAGGTGGCAGGGCCAGTGTTGGGTAGGTCGGGGAGGGGGGCTGTGGCCGGGCCAAGGGCCTCAGCTCCCGTCCCGGGTTTCGGCACCATTTGTCCGACCTACCCTCTGCGGGAAGACTGGGCTCATTGGGAAAGAAACCGGACCGCAGGCTAGAGGAAATTCCTTAAGTTCAGGCTTTATTGAGAGGAAAGAGCCTCTGGGCAGGCCAGCCGGGACGAAAAGGAAAAATGGCCACGCCGCTCAGAGGGGCAGGGTTGTTTTATAGGGGGCTGAAGGGCTGGGGGGTGGGGAAGCCAAAAGCCGAGGTGGTGGGCAACTGTTGGTCAGTTTGAACTGCTGGGTGGGAAGCTGGGCGGCGGGAAGCTGGGCGGCGGGAGGGCTAGGGCCGGTATGTAAAGTGAGAGATAAGGGAACCTCTTTGTGGGGGAGGGAAAGAGAGAGAGAGAGAGAGCCTTTGCAGTAGGGGCGGAGTTTTCCAAACAATGTTATTCTAAATAATTAATAGACATTACTTTATGGATATGAGGACTTGGGAGGCAATGTGTCCACTTTTGGCTTCTTATGGTTTATTGCTTGATTGTGTTCATTTTGGACCCTTGTTACCTTCATTGTAAAATATTAACTTAAGTATTTACACTTGGTAACTTACTTACCATAGCTTACAGGGTGTAACTGTAAATTACTTACCATAGCTTACAGGGCGTGACTGTAACTTACTTACCATAGCTTACAGGGCGTAACTGTAACTTACTTACCATAGCTTACTGGGTGTAACTGTAACTTACTTACCATAGCTTACAGGGCGTGACTGTAACTTACTTACCATAACTTACTGGGTGTAGCTGTAACTTACTTACCGTAACTTACTGGGTGTAGCTGTAACTTACTTACCGTAACTTACTGGGCGTAACTGTAACTTACTTACCATAACTTACTGGGTATAACTGTAATTTACTTACCATAACTTACAGGGCGTGACTGTAACTTACTTACCATAACTTACTGGGTATAACTGTAACTTACTTACCATAACTTACTGGGTGTAACTGTAACTTACTTACCATAGCTTACAGGGCGTGACTGTAACTTACTTACCTTGACCTATTGGACGTAACCTATTTACTGGAAGTAACCTGCTTGCTGGGCGTAGCCTACTTACTGGGCTTAACTTACTTACTGGGTGTAACTTGCTTACTGTAACTTAAGTACATTAATCTGGTGTAAACAACTTATAACTTCAGAAAAGTATATAATGAAACACATTGCAGAAATAAAATTGCTGCATGAGCACAGCGCATGTAGCCCTCCAGACCTCGCCTTTTCTATCTCCTTTTTTCCGGCGCGCACTCTCTTCCAGGTTTGGGACCCTCTTGCTGGATGAGATTCCCGGGCTCGCGTTCGGTTACAACAGCTGGCGCCCAACGTGGGGCGAGTCAGTTCACAACGGGCCGCACATAAAATACACTCACACTAACAATACCTGATGAACTAAAGAAAAACCACACAAAAAATCTCAGACTGTTTTAAGAAAGTTCAGGAATTTGTCTTGGGTCTTATTCAAGGCTCTCCTGGGCCACATGTGCCCTGAGGGCTGCAGGTTGGATAAGCTTGAATAGACTCGCAGGTCTCTGTGAAACAACACTTAGTTATTCATTCAACCAGAGTCGTAATTCAGAGACCCCAAAGGCAAATACAGAAAGTTATGTCATTGTCAAAAAAACCCTTCCCTCTCTTAATAGAGAGAACTCAGTTTTCAAGTAATCAAAGACCTAATAAAGACAAAGAGAAGCACAGGAAATTATCCTGATAAAATAAAACATCTTTATTTCCCGGGTCAATTCCTTAAAGGTAAAGAAAAACCTTTACAATGTGCTATTAAGAGGAGAAAACATTATCTTTTTTTTTTTTCTTTTTTGAGACGGAGTTTCGCTCTTGTTACCCAGGCTGGAGTGTAATGGCGCTATCTCGGCTCACCGCAGCCTCCGCCTCCCGGGTTCAGGCAATTCTCCTGCCTCAGCCTCCCGAGTAGCTGGGATTACAGGCGCGCACCACCATGCACAGCTAATTTTTTGTATTTTTAGTAGAGACGGGGTTTCACCATGTTGACCAGGATGGTCTCGATCTCTTGACCTCGTGATCCGCCCACCTCGGCCTCCCAAAGTGCTGGGATTACAGGCTTGAGCTACCGCGTCCGGCCAATTTTTTGTATTTTTAATAGAGACGGGGTTTCACTCTGTTAGCCAGGATGATCTCAATCTCCTGACCTCATGATCCACCTGCCTTGACCTCCCAGAGTGCTGGGATTACAGGCGTGAGCCACCACAGCTGGCCAAAATTACTCTTTAAAATAAAACAAAAAACACATCTTCAGCTGAGCGTGGTGGCTCATACCCGTAATCCCAGCACTTTGGGAGGCTCAGGCGGGTGGATCACCTGAGGTCGGGAGTTTGAGACCAGCCTGGCCAACACGGGGAAACTCCATCTCTACTAAAAATACAAAATTAGCTGGTCATCGTGGTGAGTGCCTGTAGTCCCAGCTACTGGGGAGGCTGAGGCAGGAGAATCGCTTGAACCTGGGAGGCAGAGATTGTGGTGAGCCGATATCCTGCCATTGCACTCCAGCCTGGGTGACAGAGCGAGACTCCATCTAAAAAAATAAACAAAATAAAATTTAAATTTTTTGTTTTTTTTGAGATGGAGTTTCACTCTTGTTGCCCTGGCTGGAGTGCAATGGCGTGATCTCGGCTCACTGCAACCTCCGCCTCCTGGGTTCAGGCAATTCTCCTGCCTCAGCCTCCCGAGTGGCTGGGATTATAGGCACACGCCACCATGCCCAGCTAATTTTGTATTTTTAGTAGAGACGGGGTTTCACCATGTTGACCAGGATGGTCTCGATCTCTTGACCTTGTGATCCACCTGCCTCGGCCTCCCAAAGTGCTGGGATTATGGGCGTGAGCCACCGCGCCCAGCCAAAATTTAAATTTTTAAAAAAGTAATCCTCAGTGTTGGAGGAGGGGCCTGGCAGGAGGCAACTGCATCATGGGGGCAGCTTCCCCTGCTGTTCTCAGGATAGTTGGTGAGTTCTCAGATCTGTTGTTTAAAAGTGTGTGGCCGCTCCCCCTTCTTTCACAAGACGTGCCCCTTCCCCTTTGCCTCCTGCCATGACTGTAGGTTTCCTGAGGTCTCCCCAGCCATGCTTCCTGCACAGCCTGAAGTACCATGAGTCAATGAAACCTCTTTCCTTTGGCCTTTTTTTTCTCTCCAGACAGAGTCTCCCAGGCTGGAGTGCAACGGTGTGATCTCAGCTCACTGCAGCTTCCACCTCCCAGCCTTAAGCAATTCTCTTGCCTCAGCCTCCCGAGTAGCTGTGACTATAGGTGCACGCCATCATACCTGGCTAATTTTTGTATTTTTAGTAGAGACGGAGTTTCACCATGTTGGCAAGGCTGGTCTCAATCTCCTGACCTCAAGTGATCCGCCTGCCTCAGCCTCCCAAAGTGCTGGGATTACAGGTGTGAGCCACCGTGCCCGGCTGAAACCTCTTTTCTTTATAAATTACTCAGTCTCAGGTAGTTCTTTGTAGCAATGAGAGACGGGACTAATATGTGGGCTCTCACTATGTCACCAAGGCCGGTCTTGAACTCCTGTGTTCAAGCCTTCCTCCCGCCTCAGCCTCCCAAAGTGCTGGGATCGCAGGCATGAGCCATCACTTCTGTTTCTTTTATAGAAGTAAATTTCTCTTACAAAAGGGTCTCAAAATAATTGGATCAAAATGAACTTTATGCCAGAGTAGCATGTATGGGGTCTCCTTTGGCCAGATCAGAGGCTTCCCAGCCCTGCATATGCTTTTAAACTCGATCACTGAGTTCGGGGTGGAGCCCAGTGATGAATGGGCAGGCATTTCCCATTCCTGGAATTAGCCTGAATGGACTGGGATATACTTCTAAGTCATCAGCGAGTCTCTGGGACGGGGAAATCTTTCACTATTGGTCTGAGCTCAATTTTAACCAAGGTGTACATGTGGTTAAGGAAGGAAGGCCTTTAAGGTGACACGTGCCTGTAGTCCCAGCTACTCGGGAGGCTGAGGCTGGAGGATCCCTTGAGCCCAGGAGTCCTGGGCTGTAGTGTGCTATGCTGATCAGGTGTCCACACTAAGTTCAGCATCAATATGGTGACCTCCGGGGAGCGAGGGACCACCAGGTTGCCTTACGAGGGGTGAACCGGCCCAGGTCAGAAACGGAGCAGGTCAAAACTCCAGCGCTGATCAGTAGTGGGATCATGCCTGTGAACAGCCACTGCACTCCAGCCTGGGCAACGTAGCGAGACCCCGTCAATTAAAAAAAAAAAAAAAGAAGGCAGGCCTGGTTGGTCTAAAGGCCTAACATTATGAAGGTTGGGCTAACTTTCTCTTTGTCTCTGGGGTATAAAAGTTACTGAGCAAAACAGATAGTTCAGAGTAATCTGGCCGAGCAAGGTGAGGAGAGAGGACTCACCTGTGCTGAGTCACCAGACGGGCACCTCTCCTCATTGCCCAATCGGTGCTTCAGTTTTCCACTTGCCTTCTCTGCGGAGTCTCTTAGGGAGGCAATTTTAGATTCATTTAGTCTTTCAGCAGCCTGTGCAGCCAATCAAAAAATTGTTCAGGCATGGCGGCTTCCGTCTGTAATCCCAGCATTTTGGGAGGCTGAGGCGGATGATTCACTTGAGCTCAGGGGTTCCAGAGCAGCCTACAACGTGACGGAAACCCGTCTCTACTAAAAATACAAAAAGTTAGCTGGGCGAGGTGGCGCATGCCTGCAGGCCCAGCTACTCAGGAGGCTGAGCCTGAGAATCGCTTGAGCCTGTGAGGCGGAGGCTGCGGTGAGCTGACATCACGCCGCTGCACTCCGGCCCGAGTGACAGAGTGGGACTCTGTGTCAGAAAAATTAAATTTAACAATGCATTCCATTTTCTCTTAGTTGATCTGGATTCCATCTTTTCCAGTGCACGCTACAGATGAACAGCTTTGTTTACATCACCGCTTACCCACTCACCAACCTCTCTAGACAAGTTCAGGTTGTCAGATGGAGGAATCTCAGACTCCTCGGATTCAGATAATGTCACTATTCTGTCTTCCCAAATCCATACCTGTCTGAAGATGCCTCCCGGGCCCCGTCCAGCTTCTACAGGTCTCCTTCTAGGCCCAGTCCAGTTCGTGACACATCCAGTTTGACACGAGAACTTGTCTGGATTTTTTTTCTCAATTAAAGCTGGAGATCTCAGGATGAACATTGTGGAGGCTGCATCCAAGACGGATCTGCTGCTGGTGACGTCCGAATCAGCAGCAAGCAGGCAGAGAGCGCAGAGGCGCGACGGGCAGCCACACCTGATTATCCATCACTCCCAGGCCTTCTGACTGCCAGGAGGACACTCTTTCAGATCTCACTTCTGACACCTGAACCGCTAAAAGATAAACAGACAACGGAAAATTTTAAAGTTTATTTTAGCCAACAACAATTCTTGAATTGGGCAGCACAAAACTACAGGTAGTTCAGGGCTCCCCTGAAGGGACATAAGGGGAAAACATTTACAAGGTACACATGGAAGGAAAACTTATATTAAAAAAAAGATGGGTTAAATCAAAGCAGGAGCTTCAAAGTCCCTAGATTGAAGCTGTGTTTTCCTAGGATCTAACTACTGTGTTGAGTTTGAAGTCATGTTTGACAAGGTTGTGTCTTCCTAGAATCTAACCATTCATGCTAAGTCGGGCTCCAGTTTGCCTTTCTAAGAGCTCAGGGCACTGGAGCCTCCTCAGTCTGACGGCTCCCAGTTGATTATTTCAGCATGATTTGCTGAGAAGTCTGCTATCCAACTACTTCCCGTTCTGTGGTAGGAGATCTGTTTTTCCTTTCTGGAACTTTCTCTTTGAAATGTAGGTTGTTTCTTATCTTGCCTCTTTGGAGCCTTTCAGTCTGAAGCCCTTCGTCTTTCCTTAATTCTGTGTTAGCTTTATTATTTATTCAGGGGTTTCTTCCTCCCCCGTTTTTTTGCGCACCCTTCTAGAACATGTAATACTGACACGTGTGCACCTCAGCCTCTCCCCTCCTCTCTGCTCTGTGTTACATGTCCCATCTCCTTATCTTCCATGGTAATTCCCAGGACCAGGACCAGTCAACAGCTCTGTCAATGCAACGTCTGCTCTTCAGATGGGATTGTTGTCCTTTTCTGGTTCTGGTCATCATAGGACTGACAAAAGCCAGCACTTCTGTCGGAGTCTGTCTGAGTGGCGGGGGAAACCCTATCACTTTCTGAGGGCTTCGTCTGTACCAAGCACAGTACTAAGTGCTTTACCTAGTATATTTCACACTCACAACAACCTGACGACACAGGTGCTATTGCTGCCCAACTTTCCAGAAGGGAAAATGGAGACACAGAGAGGTTAGGTAATTTGCCCGACGTCACACAGCTGAGAAGCAGCAGAGGCTGAACCAGGACGCTCTGGGACCTGCTCTCTTGGTCCCTGTGCTGCTCCGTTTATTCCACCTTTTGTATTATTTCATCCAATGCACTTAGTATTGATTATTCTCTGACTTTTTATTTTGAAACAATTTAGGACTTACTGAAAAGCTGCAGGAACGGTACGGACAGCTTCTGTACCTCCCTCACCAGCTCCCTCAGCTGGAAGCATCTTACGTGACCGTGGTGTAGTCACCAAAGCCGGGAAATCAACATCGGCGCAGTACCAGTGAGTGACGACCTTATCCGAATTTCACCCGTGTTTTGGCTGATGCCCTCTTCTGCTCTGTTCCATTTTGAATTCTGCTGTTACTTCTCCCAGCCTCCTGCGGCCTGGGACAGTTCTTCAGCTTTTCCTTCAATTTCCTGATCTTAACACTTTTAAAGACTGTCCGCCAATCACCTCGTAGAATATCTCTCAGTTCATGTTTGACGTTCTCTCATTTGGGAAAAACGTTATGCATTTTTGGCAACCATACTACAGAAATGGGCTGGGCACGGTGGCTCGTGGCTGTAATCTCAACAATTTGGGAGGCTGAGGCAGGAGAGTCGCTTGAGTGCAGTTTAGGACGAGTCTGATCAACGCAGCAAGACCCTCTCCCTACACTAGCACTATTAAACAGCCCAATGTGGACGCACATGCCGAGCTACTCGAGAGGCCGAGGCAGGAGGATCACTTGAGCCCAGCCGGTCGAGGCTGCAGTGAGCCATGATCATGCCATTGCCCTCCAGCCTGGGTGCCAGAATGAGACCCTGTCAAGAAAAAACAAACAAAACAGAAATAATGCTGGGCTCTTCTCAGTGCATCCTATATGGAGTTGATGATGTGGGTACATTTGTTACAGTGATGGTGACTTCCATCAGTGAGGAACGTGGCACCTGCTGATGTGGGTACATTTGTCACAGTGATGGTGACTTCCATCAATGAGGAACGTGGCACCTGTGATGTGGGTACATTTGTTACAGTGATGGTGACTTCCATCAGTGAGGAACGTGGCACCTGCTGATGTGGGTACATTTGTTACAGTGATGGTGACTTCCATCAGTGAGGAACGTGGTACCTGCTGATGTGGGTACATTTGTTACAATGATGGTGACTTCCATCAATGAGGAACGTGGCACCTGCTGATGTGGGTACATTTGTCACAGTGATGGTGACTTCCATCAGTGAGGAACGTGGCACCTGCTGATGTGGGTACATTTGTTACAGTGATGGTGACTTGTGTCAAAGAGAACGTGGTATCTGATGAGTGTTTCCACATACAGTTGCTATCTGCTCCAAGCGGATAATAAGTATATTAGAGAGATACTTAAAGATTATGCGAATTGTTTTTCTTCAAACTTTTCCTCATAAAAGTTAGCATCCACCAGAGCACATTGTCTCCGGCGATGACTATCGTGGTGTTTGCCTGACGGCGATTCTCTGCTTCCTTTTCCATTAGCATTAATTGCAATTCTACCGTAAGGAAGACCCATTTCTTGGGCCAGGCATAGTGGCTCATGCTGTAATCCTAGCACTTTGGGAGGCCAAGGTGGCAGATCACCTGAGGTCAGGAGTTTGAGACTAGCCTGGCCGACATGGCAAAACCCCTTCTCTACTAAAACTACAAGAATTAGCCGGGCATGGTGACACGCTCCTGGAGTCCCAGCTACTCTGGAGGCTGAAGCAAGGAGAATCACTTGAACCCAGGAGGCGGAGGTTGCGGTGAGCTGAGATCGAGCCACTGCACAGCAGCCTGGATGACAGAGCCAGACTCCATCTCAGAAAAAAGAAGAAGAGCCATTCTCTTCACGTAATGGCTTAGATCCGTGTGGACTTGGAGATGCCTATTTCACTTTGTGGCTTGAAATCCAACGTCATCATTATATCGCTGTTGACATTCAGCCGTGGCTATCAGGATTCCCTTTGCACCTG
This sequence comes from Callithrix jacchus, assembly GCF_049354715.1. Lineage (NCBI taxonomy): Eukaryota > Metazoa > Chordata > Mammalia > Primates > Cebidae > Callithrix > Callithrix jacchus. Next base: position 131,576,858 of record NC_133511.1, on the reverse strand, counting down.
TGTGCAGGGGGGAGATCCCATAAGCCTATTTCCATGTGAGTAACGAAGAAGAAAGTAATTAGAAAGTTATTATTCATGTGTGATCTCAGTTATTCACAGGTGATCTGCATTCCTTCACTAATGCCTCTCAGGTCAGAAGTGTGGACCTGGCGTGACACTGTGAAATGAATGACACTAAGGCAAGATGCTCTAAGCCCTCTGTCCCACCTGCATAAGGGCTGCTGGAGGGCGCCTCGGCTGTGGGGCAGCACCAGCTCTGGGAAAGCGCCCGCTGTTTAGCCAACTAGGGGAAGAGACGTCCAAGATGGCCGAGATGACGCCTTCCTGGGGAAGTTTGGAGAAAACGTTGCTTCTCCGAGCTCTTGTGACAAGGCCTGACGGCTGTCGGGGAGACCCGCAGACATCCGGGGGCTTCACTGTCTCTCTGTGAGGCTGCGCTTCAGTGCGTCTACGCTCATGTTCTGCTTCTGCACCTGGTTCCTTTTTTCTTGGAAAAGATAATCAGTAATAGTAAAATAAATCGTCATGTTTTAGTTCTTTCTTGGTAAGTATGGGAAAAGGGCTGATTCTTTATGGGAAAAGGGCTGATGCTTTATGCTCCTCACCTCACTTTGGGGGCCAGAGATTCCTGCGCCCCTACCTTGCCATACCCGAGTAAGTCAAGGAATGCGCCACAGTCTGAGATTGAATTATGAGTCCTTTATTATGCCGGTGACTGAGAGGTGGCTGACACCCAAAATTCTCTCGGCCCCTAAGAAAAAGTTAGGGGGGTCTTCTATACCCCAGTTTTAAAGGGGGAGAACCTAGCTGAAGCAAACTTTTCACAAATGCAGAGTAAGCAAAACGTTAAAAGATAAACTAGAACATGAGAAATATAACAGTGCCAGGTGCGAGGGGTGAAGCTGTCATGAAAGATGCACGACTTACAGATAACGGGGGCACTAGGCGCTGGGCGCTGGATGGCAGCTGCATTCCCAGGCTCTGCTGGTGCCACTTCACTCAGCCTCTTACCAACAAACGCATTCCTGGAGGTGCCCAGTGTCACCCGGCCCCAGCTACACACTCAGTGGTGGGAAAATGACTAAAACGCAGAAGCTAAGATGGAGTCTGTCCAGCTCAGGAAGCCGACATGAAGCCGGAGCAGCTTCTACTCTGAGAAAGAGAGAGTTAGTCTTACCTGGCAAAAAGCAGCTTATCACAACCTGAATGACACGTGATGGCCTTGACCCTGTCCCTGCCACGCCCCATCCACCCGGCCCCCAGTCTCCGACCACCAAAGCGACGCCTCTCCGTGTCCTGCCCACAGATTCTCAAATCGATAAAGTGAGCGCATCGGCACTCGGGGCCACTGCTGGTCTCCGCGACTTGGCTGTTCGTGGACCCCGGGCCCAAACTCGGTTTCTCTATCTCTGTGTCTTGTGTCTTTTATTTCTACAATTTCTCCTCTCCACGCCAGCTCACAGAACCCTGCAGGACCGGACCCTGAACTGTGGGCTTTCCACAAACCTTTATTGGTTATTTTTTTTTTTGTCTGTTTGTTTTAAGTACTTCTTTGCTTTCTGTTACTAAAAGATACTCCAGGCCCCTCTTGTATATTTCTTGCCCCAGGCCCAGAATCACCCATTTCTCCCAGGAGCCATTATTCCTTTACTGCAGAATATCGGATCGCGGAGTCTGGGTGCTGCAAGTGTTCATTGAAACCGGGTCTGATCGCCTTCAGCAAAGACAGACGGAAGCAGGAGCAAGTGCCCTGACGGGTGGGTGCAGACAGGTGCTCACAGGTCTACGTGCCTCCTCCTGTGTGTAGATTGGAAAGCATGGCTCCTGCTGCCGTCTTGGATCTCCACACAGCACAGCAAGGCCTGCTGCAGCCTCCCTCCTTCCTTGTTTGTAACTTCTCTAACAGTGAGAAATACAGCTTCTATTTTTTTTTTTTTTTTTTTTTTTTTTTTTGAGACGGAGTTTCGCTCTTGTTGCCCAGGCTGGAGTGCAATGGCACGATCTCGGCTCACCGCAACCTCCGCCTCCTGGGTTCAGGCAATTCTCCTGCCTCAGCCTCCTGAGTAGCTGGGATTACAGGCACGCGCCACCATGCCCAGCTAATTTTTTGTATTTTTAGTAGAGACGGGGTTTCACCATGTTCACCAGGATGGTCTCGATCTCCTGACCTCATGATCCACCCGCCTCGGCCTCCCAAAGTGCTGGGATTATAGGCTTGAGCCACCGCGCCCGGCTGGACATTTTTATTTTTAGCCCCTTTCCTGTGTAGAAAAATAAAAATGTGACTTCCTGCTGGCGTTCATTTAATTTTACATGAACATGCTCTCTGAGGCATGTTGGACACGGTGCTCGGTGCCTCAAAGAACAATCAGCACTGAGACAAAGGATCTTTCAGCAACATGACTTTTACTTCCTGGGCTGCAGGGAGGGGACCCTCACCAGCCATCTTGCCGCAGATTACAATGAACAAATGTACCCCTTACTCATTTGGGGTCATCCCTACCGCTGTGTCTGATTTTCATTGGTGGGAGCCAGACCCCACCATCTAAACTAAAACCCCATTGGCTAATAACATAAAACTTTTCTTAGACAGGTAAAGGCAGCGGAGAGCTGGGACACACCTGTGAGCACGTGCAGCACAGATACCGTGGTGAAAATACAAGGACATAGAAGGTGCCACGTGCCTGCAATCGTGGCATGTTAACAGCTACATAGGGTAGGGCTTCACAAAGTTATTAGCACATTTATTCCTCAACAGGAAAGGAAACTTTAAAAAGGAACTTTTCTACTTCCCACAAGGCTGAAGAAAATCGGACTGATTTTCAACGTGAAAATAAAATATAACAACTGTTCTTGGAGTTATTTCTTTCTTCTTTCTTTTTTTTTTTTTTTTATTGGAGTTATTTCGACACAGACCTAATGCCAGGATCATCTGAATCATCAGAATCATTATTTTGGAAAAACTAGAGTCATGAGATGAATCTCCCGGCAACATTAATATCTCCTGTAGGAATGTGGTGATCTTGGATTTGGCATTTTGGGCAACCGAGAATGACGATATTTTGTCAATGGAAACACCGCTACTAAAAACAGGATGCCATAGACAGAACGTTGTCTTTTCTTTCCAAAGCTGATATACGAGGGTGTTGTAGAAATAACAGTAAGAGCAAGACGTTTCGTGGCAAAGGTATCTCAGGGTAAACGCTGCAGGCGCACAGGCTGGGGCGAGTATCTGGGGCGGGCAGGAGGGGGTTACGCACAGAGCGGGCATCGACGTGTCTTCTCCACAGAGCGTGCATCGACGTGTCTTCTCTGTTTTTCCATGCAGCTTTGGGTTCTTTATCCCTTGATTGTTTTGATTTTGGGGACGGTTTCACTCTGTTACCTGGGCTGGAGTGCAGTGGCGCCATCACAGCTCACTACAGCCTGGAAACTTCCAGCCTCCAGCGAGACTCCAACCTCGGCCTCCCGCTGGGATTACTGGCATCCGCTCCCACACCTGGCCCATTCCAACTTCCATAACCCGACCAACCCTTACACTTCTATGTTCTGGTCCCCAGAAACTCTCTTTTCCAACCCCAGACGGTCTTACCCTCCCCCGGGAAAAAGGCTTTGGGTTCCCAGCAGGGGACTGGGTAGAGGGACTCAGGCCCTTCAGTGTTGAGGACCGGGCAGAGCTCCCTTCGGCCAGCCCACCTCTCCTTAAGCAGACTTCCCCTTAGTCCAGTGAGAGATGGGGCTCTTGTCCCACAGCCATAAAAATTCAGGCTCACAGACAATTTGAATAGTGGGTAAGACAGGGTTTTACCGGGTGAAAAGGAAGGACGCTCTCCAGGACAGAGTCCCTGCTAGAATGCCCTCCACCCCCACAAAGGGCCCAAACTTCCCAAGGCTCCACCTCAGTGGGCACGCTGGCTGCAGTTTCCAGGGACCCTCTCCCAGGGGGCTGTCTCATTCTCTCCTCCATGGAAGTCCATCTAACTGTGGGAACCAAGAGAAGGACAAAGACCGATCTTAACTGCTTCCTGCTGACGGGGTGTGGGGGTCACTGTTTTGGGGAAACAGCAGCCAGAGCTTTTCTAGAGGCTGATCTAAGGGTTCCTGGCAGAAGGGGCCATTGTCAGAGGCTCCAGGGCATGACTGTTTGGAGTCTGGAGGCCTCAAGACAAGAGCAGACGGGTTATTAGAAAACATATATCAAAAGAGAACCAGGGGAAGGGGAAGGCCAGCTCAGCACTTCCAAGGCCTTCTACCAGTTTGCCTGGGAGAGGTAGGCTGAAGCACAGCTGGTAAGAAACGTGACCCGTTTGCCGGCACGGCGGGCTTCTCGGTTCCCTTCCCCTGATCCCCGTCCTAAGCCAACCAGCTTAAGGTCTGGGAAACTCTTCTGGGTTTGGAGGATGCATCTGAGAGGATCATCCCACAGGATGAAGACACAGTTACCTGTGAGTGAAGAGAACCGAGGAGGGGAGAGGAGAAAAGAAAGTGCTTTTTCTTTTTCTTTTTTTTTTTTTTTTTTGAGACGGAGTTTCGCTCTTGTTACCCAGACTGGAGTGCAATGGTGCGATCTCGGCTCACCGCAACCTCCATCTCCTGGGTTCAGGCAATTCTCCTGCCTCAGCCTCCCGAGTAGCTGGGATTACAGGCACACGCCACCATGCCCAGCTAATTTTTGTATTTTTAGTAGAGACGGGGTTTCACCATGTTGACCAGGATAGTCTCGATCTCTTGACCTCATGATCTACCCCCCTCGGCCTCCCAAAGTGCTAGGATTGTAGGCATGAACCACTGTGCCTGGCCCTTTTGTTGTTGTTGTTGTTAATCAATGAGAGCTTGTTATGTTGCTCAGGTTGGCCTTGAACTCATAGCCTTGCCTCCTCAAGCACCAGGACAACTGGCCGGAGCCACCACAGCTCCCAGAAGGTGCTTTTTCAAAGCAGTCCCAGGAGTCCAGGAAGCATTCAACCAGGGCACAGGCTGAAGACGAATGGCTGCCATCTAGAGAGAGAGGAGAGGACGTTGCTGGCTCCTTCTCTTCTCAGCACACAGCCGGGTAAGTGAGGGAAGGAAGGAGGAGCACCCTCTTTCCCTCTTTCATCCTTGTATCCCCGAGTCCCAGTGAGCTTGGCAGGTGCCATGAATACCAAAAGCGGCTTGCACCCGTGCAGCAGGGGGGCCTAGAGGACAGGAACTGGCCGCTCTCACCTGTCTCTTTCCCACCTCCTGTCACTAGCCTTGAATTCCCCAGACCTCATTGGTGTCATGGATAGTACCATGGCCTTTATCCACGAAACGGGAAGCTTGGGCTGGGCTTGATCGAGAGGAATCAGCCACACTCGCCTCTGCTGTGCCTTTTAACTTCCTGTGCCCCTGGATCTCTCAGATCCAGTTTTCTCTCCTAGGGCTTTGACCTAAAGCTTGGAATTGAGTCTGGGACAAAAAAATGCCTCTCAGAGGGCGCTGCAGGGACTCCTTATCATAAGGTAAATGCTGAGGTGAAACTGTGGAACTGAGTCCTCCTCCAACCAGAGAGAGAAAGGGTGCCTAGTGACACCAGGTGAGCGGTGGCTGTGGTCGAGTTCACCAGGACCTGGGTGCCTGGTGACACCAGGTTAGCGGTGGCTGTGGTCGCACTCACCAGGATCTGGGTGCCTGGTGACACCAGGTGAGCGGTGGCTGTGGTCGCACTCACCAGGATCTGGGTGCCTGGTGACACCAGGTTAGCGGTGGCTGTGGTCGCACTCACCAGGATCTGGGTGCCTGGTGACACCAGGTTAGCGGTGGCTGTGGTCGCACTCACCAGGATCTGGGTGCCTCATGACACCCAGGTTAGCGGTGGCTGTGGTCGTGCTCACCAGGATCTGGGTGCCTCGTGACACCCAGGTTAGCGGTGGCTGTGGTAGTGCTCACCAGGATTTGGGTGCATGGGACTTGGCCTTTGTCAGCTCCCTTGGTGTTACTTTCCCAAAAGGAAACCTCTGGGTCATGGGCGCCCTATTCATCCCCATCGCCTGGTAGGATCCGCAGAATAACTGCTCAGAACTAGAATATTGATCATTTTCACATTACCTAGCCCTTTTGTTCCTTTTGAGCTACAGCGGGAAGGTTCTCGGAACAAGAAACATTAGCCTACAATGTAGCCAAAGATTACGAGGCAGCTGTGAGTTCAGAATTGGATGCCGAACGTTTGATAGGTGGTAAGTTTTTAAACATGATTTCTCTCTGTCTCTCTCCAGTCCCCACTTTGGATAAAAAATCACATAGGACTGCATGGTTTGCACCATAGACCTCACTGTTACACTTGGCCTGATTCCATCAAATACGGCAAGAATCATTATTCTACATGCGCCATTTGGATTGGCTTCCATGAAAGTTCATTCCGCAAGGACTCTCAGATACGCCCTTTTAACATCGAGCCCAACATGAGTTTGTACCTCAAACACCCGAAAGGTGGGTGATTCCGTCCTCTTACGGTCCCCTAAGAAACTTGGAGCTCCTGGACCTGTTAGAGAGTGACATTCTTTGCTGACCGCAGCTCAGGAGGCCTGGACAGGGACTGTGTAGATGAAGGGCCTAAGGTCAGTGTCCCCACTGGACTTTTACCGGCTCTGAGTTGAAACTGACTCCGGAAGAATCCGCTTCCAGTCAAAGCCTTGGTAAAACAGCCACTTTCTTTTTCTTTTCTTTTCTTTGTTTTTTTTTTTTTTTTGAGACGGAGTTTCACTCTTTTTGTTGCCCAGGCTGGAGTGCAATGATGTGATCTTAGCTCACTGCAACCTCCGCCTCCTGGGTTCAAGGGATTCTCTGCCTCAGCCTCCTGAGTAGCTGGGATTACAGGCCTGCACCACCACGCCCGGCTAATTTTGTATTGTTAGTAGAGACGGGGTTTCTCCATGTTGGTCAGGCTGATCTCGAACTCCCCACCTCAGGTGATCCACCTGCCTCAGCCTCCCAAAGTTCTGGGATTACAGGCGTGAGCCACCGCACCCGGCCACAACCATGTTCTCCAAGTGCGTCCTGTTGAGAAACAACGGTGGAATCTCATGGCACTGAGGCAGATGATTGTGTTGCCATAAGAATCCTCACAGCGGGCTCGCTTGGTTCCCTTAGTCCCGAGTGCTCACCCACTGCAGCTTCCTTTCCCGTGCAGACATGGCTTCAAGCACCACCACCACTGTCGTGAAGATTGGAATAATTGGTGGAACAGGCCTGGATGATCCAGAAATTTTAGAAGGAAGAACTGAAAAATATGTGGATACTCCATTTGGCAAGCCATCTGATGCCTTAATTTTGGGGAAGATAAAAAACGTTGATTGCGTCCTCCTTGCAAGGCATGGGAGGCAGCACACCATCATGCCTTCAAAAGTCAACTACCAGGCAAACATCTGGGCTTTGAAGGAAGAGGGATGTACACATGTCATAGTGACCACAGCTTGTGGCTCTTTGAGGGAGGAGATTCAGCCCGGCGATATTGTCATTATTGATCAGTTCATTGACAGGACCACTATGAGACCACAGTCCTTCTATGATGGAAGTCATTCTTGTGCCAGAGGAGTGTGCCATATTCCAATGGCCGAGCCGTTTTGCCCCAAAACGAGAGAGGTTCTTATAGAGACTGCTAAGAAGCTAGGACTCCGGTGCCACTCAAAGGGGACAATGGCCACAATTGAGGGACCTCGTTTTAGCTCCCGGGCAGAAAGCTTCATGCTCCGCACCTGGGGGGCAGATGTTATCAACATGACTACAGTTCCGGAGGTGGTTCTTGCTAAGGAGGCTGGAATTTGTTATGCAAGTATCGCCATGGCGACAGATTATGACTGCTGGAAGGAGCATGAGGAAGCAGTTTTGGTGGACCGGGTCTTAAAGACTCTGAAAGAAAATGCTAATAAAACCAAAAGTTTACTGCTCACTACCATACCTCAGATAGGGTCCATGGAATGGTCAGAAACCCTCCATAGCCTGAAGAATATGGCCCAGTTTTCTGTTTTATTACCAAGACATTAAAGTAGCATGACTGCCCAGGAGAAAAGAAGACATTCTAACTTCAGTCCTTTTGGGAATTCCTGCTTAACTTGAAAAAAATATGGGAAAGACAAGACATTATGTGTATTAGAGGCTCCTAAATGACTTGGACAACTTCAAAATACAGAAGAAAAGCAAATGACCAGTAAACATGGGAAAAAAATTTTACATTTTAGGAAAAACAAAACAAAAAACACACCATTTTCTTCTCCCCACTCTTAAATTCGCAACGATGAAGGGTAGAGGGTAATCTCTATTTTCCTATCCTGCCAAAGAATATGAGGAAGAAATGGGACTTTTTGGTTATTTAGTGATGCGACTGTAAATTGGTACATTATTTCTAGAAAGCAATTTGGTAAAATGCATCAAAAGGCTTAAAAATACTGGCATACTTTGTGCTGGGAACTCTACATCTAGGAATTTCTCTTTAAAACCGTATCAGAGATACAAACAATTATGTATAAAGAAGCGTGTTTAATAATGATAGTGATAAAAGCAAATAATTAAAACAATCTGAATACCAAGCAACTGGAGATAAATTATGTCTTAGTTATAATTAGATTGTGAATCAGCCAACTGAAAATCCTTTTTGAATATTTTACTATCCTAAAAAGATATGGTTGCTCTATATATGAAATGAAAAAATGGATATGGTAGCATTTTATAGTACTAGTTTTGCTTTAAAATGCTGTATATATATATATATATGCAAAAAAAAAACCTCAAAAGAAATATATATAAAACCTTGTTATTGTATTTGGGGGAGGGATACTGGGATAGTTTTTATTTTCTTTGACTCTTTCTGTGTCTTCACATTTTTCTACAATGAATATAGTCAAATAGTAAAGTTGTTGTAAAAATAAAAATGGATTTAGGAAAAAAAAAAAAAAAAGAATCCTCACAGCTTCCAAATTCTGTGGGTAACATCCCCAGGGGCACCAAGGAAGGAGAACTGTGCAGACCCCGGCACAATGAGTGCTTGAAACATAACTCACTGCTTATTATATCTAGCTTGTATATATATATATATACAATCATACTTAGTTCCATATACTCTTTCTATATAATCATACAGGTATTGCAGTCGGAGCTGTACCGACACATTCAGTGCTGATTTATATAATCCTCCCATATAACCACATAGTACTTCATAGCAGGAGGAATGCCTAGAGCAGTCACAGAACAGAAGCAGACATGGGAAAACAGCCAGACCAGGACGAGAACCAAAGGCCCCGGCGGTGGCGTCCCTGCCTGAAAGGGCACACGCTGTATGGCAGGCCTGGAGCAGGAGCCTCCCCTCCTGATAGAGGAGCTGTGGCACCTGCATCCAGTTCCTGTGGAAAGTCGGCCTCAGGCCTGAGATCCTGGAAGTAACCGAGGGAGAAGAACCCTCTGGTGTGACCAGTCACGGCGGCTGTTCACCCTGTCGGTCTTTTCTCACTTCTGTGCTAGCTCAAATCATCATCCTGTAAAATATCTTAGAGAAGAGCACAAGTCTGTCAGCTCCCACCGCAATGGCGTACAGTATCCTTCTATTAGAAACCCTTTGAAGGCTCCAGCCCCAGGTAAGAAGTGTTGTGCATGACGCCTGTTTCACACGGCCCACCTCCTTGCCTCAGTGACCTAATGGGTGGACCCCTTTTCTGTACACGACCCTCTACTACTGAGCATGGCACAGTCCCCTACTGTGCACGGCCCACCTCTCTGCCCAGGTGACATAATGGGGTGGCCCCTCACTTGTGACTCACATGATTATGTATACCCAATTACTAAGCCTATAGATGATCTTGCTTATGACCCTGCCCCATGCTTGTACCTAATAAATACAGACACTTCTGGGCATTTGGGGCCTCGCCTGTCCCCGCTCACAGGTGGCGTGGCCCCCGAGTCCAGCTGCTCTTCCCCAGTTCTTCAGTGTCCTGTCTCTCTACTTCTTGGATCCTGCACCTCAGCACAGCATAAGGGACACCCCACAACCCTGTGGGGCCAACAGCCCCAATCTGGCACCCAACGTGGGGAACCAGATGGAGAGAAACAAATACGCTCCAAATTTTTTAAAAGTCCGTACATCATTCAAAGTAAGTTTCCTTGACTCTGAAAAACAAAACCAGGATCAGCAACATTCCAACAAAAGTTGAAAAGGTGGCTTCAGCGTTCTCAATTCTGTCCATCTAATAACTCTGGCATTTGTGAACATGTCAGCTCCTCATGAGTTCTGTATATTTTTCTTTATTCTAATGTTACAATCTCCAAAGTTACCAGAAGCCCACATTTGAGGGCACCTGTTAAGCTCCTATAGCTTATTGCAAACCATGTTTTGAAAAGGATTAAAACCCCATGTCTACTAAAAAAAAATACAAAAAATTAGATGGGCGTGGTGACGCACGCCTGTAGTCCCAGCTACTCAGGAGGCTGAGGCAGGAGAATTGCCTGAACCCAGGAGGCGGAGATTGCGGTGAGCCGAGATCGCGCCATTGCACTCCAGCCTGGGTAGCAAGAGCGAGACTCCGTCTCAAAAAAAAAAAAAAAAAAAATTCCACAGTTTTTCCACCACGACTTTGAACCTTAGCTTTTCCCTAATTTAATGAAAAAAAAAAAGAAAAAAGAAAACAAATCCTTCAATCCAAGGCAAAAGCTTACATTTCCACACCTTCTTATAACCTTTTCCTAAAAGACACATTTTTACCATTCCGACACACCTGGCATGTAAATCTATCTCTAGTAGTTTCAATTAGCTCCTGGTAATTTTTAACTTTGAGGTAAAGCCTGAGAGTCATTTCTAATCGTGTGCTCCGTGCGGCCAAGATCTGTGGTCTTAGTTAAGGGTGTATTCGTTCCATATGTCTCCAGGCCTTACCGGTTGTGAACCCAGCAACTCCAGTCGTTCTCGAAACCCAAGAAGCAGTTTGTAACCTCAAAAGACTCAGCAAATCTTGCATCTTACCATAGTTTTTCGGATTGTTTTATTTATTTATTTTTTGGGACAGAGTCTCGCTCTATCACCCAGGCTGGAGTGCAGAGGTGCAATCTCTGCTCACTGCAACCTCTGCTTCCTGGGTTCAAGCGATTCTCCTGCTTCAGCCTCCTGAGTAGCTGGGACTACAGGCGCGCACACTCCCATCTAATTTTTAAAAATTCTTTTTAGTAGAGATCGGGTTTCACCATGTTGGCCAGGCTAGTCTTGAACTCCTGACCTCAGCCTCCCAAAGTGCTGGGATTACAGGCATGAGACACCACACCCAGCCCTGTTTTTATTTATTTTTATTTTTTTATTTTTTGGAGACGGAGTCTCCCTCTGTCACCAGGCTGGAGCACGGTGGAACAATCTCAGCTCACTGCAACCTCTGGCTCCTGGGTTCAAGTGATTCTCATGCCTCAGCCTCCTGAGTAGCCGGGACTACAGGCACATGCCACCATGCACAGCTAATTTTTGTATTTTTAGTAGAGACGGGGGTTTCACCATGCTGATCAGGATGGTCTCAATCTCTTGACTCGTGATCCACCCGCCTCAGCCTCCCAAAGTGCTGGGGTTACAGGCATGAGCCACGGCACCCGGAACCCTGTTTTTTTTTAATTGCATTTTAGGTTTTGGGGTACATGTGCAGAACATGCAAGATAGTTGCATAGGTACACACGTGGCAGTGTGTTTTGCTGCCTTCCTCCCCTTCACACACATTTGGCATTTCTCCCCAGGCTATCCCTCCCCTGCTCCCCCTCCCCACTGTCCCTCCCCTATTCCCCCCAATAGACCCCAGTGTGTAGTGCTCCCTTCCCTGTGTCCATGTGTTCTCATTTTTCCTCACCCGCCTATGAGTGAGAACATGAGGAACCCTGTTTTTATTTCTTAAAGTCACATGAGCTGAAAGGTACCACAGCTTTTAACTTTAAATCCTATTAGATCCCAGTGCTTGTCCTTCTTTAGGTGGTTAGAGCTCTTTTTGCAGACGCCACACTCAGTACACGAACGAACAGGCAGAAGGAAATGCAGTCACTGGGTGGGGCCTTTTAAGAGACCAGGCTGGGAAAACCCGCAGAGATCAAACCGGAAAGAAGCTTATTCCCTAAGGCCGGCTCCCTAACCAAAGCCTTGGCATGGAGTTACAAGCCAGGCCCTCGGGATGCAAAACAAGATGGAGACTTGATTTCACAACCAAATCTTTGCTGGAAATATAAACAGTGATAGTTGTAGCTGGGGCGGGCAGTGGCCTACCCTAGTAAAACATCTTCTAAAAGAAAAAAAAAAAAACTTAAAAAGTGATTTGCTGGCCGGGCACAGTGGCTCATGCCTGTAATCCCAGCAGTTTGGGAGGCAGGTGGATCACCTGAGGTCGGGAGTTCAAGACCAGCCTGGCCAATATAATGAAACCCCGTTTCTACTAAAAATACAAAATTAGCCAGGCATGGTGGTGCACGCCTGTAGTCCCAGCTACTGGGAAGCTGGGGCAGGAGAATGGCTTGAACCCTCAAGGACATGGGAGCTGAGAGGCGAAAGAAAGAGGCTGACAGACCCAGTTTTTTAGAAAGAAGCAATTAGTGGGGACTTGGAAACAGAAGATGCTGCATCCCTGCTCAGCTGCCTCCCAGAGACAGGGCTGGCATTCCATAGGGAATTCACCTAAAGGCAGGATTTATGGTAAGTACATGAATCTAGAAATCTCAGAGGTGGTCCAGGAAGTCATTAATTCAATACAATTTATGTATCATATACAGCAATAATTAAAGGGCAATTATGAGCTAGGAATGGTGGTTCCTGCCTGTGGGCCCAGCTTCTCGGGAGGCTTGAGCCCAGGAGTCTGAGGCTGCAGTGAGCTGTGATCGTGCCACTGCGCTCCAGCCCGGTGACAGAGGGAGACCCCCCCGAAGCAAAAGGGGGCCATGGCAGTTATGTAGCCTAGTTATTTGTTGACATGCACCCCCCTTCCCCAGTTCTCAGGCTACAATGTCAAGATGGCAGAGACCAGACTTCCCACCAGAGCGTTAAGTAGTCCCTGGTTCCCGCTGGGTATCCAACAACTGTCAGTCACAAACCTTAGATAGAAGACGCTGTTTCTATGGTTTTCTTTTTATTTGTTTAAATAGATATGTTGCCCAGGCTGGTCTTGAACTCATGAGCTTAGGCAATCCGCCCGCCTTGGCCTCCCAAAGTGCTGGGATACCAGGTGTGGGCCACCACTCCCGGCCTCTGTGGTTATTTTCTATGTTGACTTTTGGTAAAATCTGAGAACATAACACAGATTTCCTGAGGCTGGGCGTGGTGGATCACACCTGAATCCCAGCACTTCGGGAGGCCAAGGCAGGTAGATCACCTGAAGTCAGGAGTTTAAGACCAGCCTGGCCAACATGGCGAAACCCCATCTCTGCTAAAAATACAAAAATTAGCCAGGCCTGGTGGAGCGCTTATCATCCCAGCTACTCGAGAGGCTGAGACATGAGGCTCACTTGAACCCAGGACGTGGAGGCTGCAGTGAGCCACGGTCTGCAACTGCACTCCAGCCTGGGTGACAGAGCAAGACTGTCTCAAAAATAAAAAAAAGAAAAAAGAAGATCTATTGATTCCTTAGGGATACTAGCCTTTTGTCTGTGGCATATATTTTAAATACCGTACCCCAATTTATCAGCTGTCTTTTGCTTTGTATGTGGCGTTTCTGTCGTGCGAATTGTTTAAAGAATCTATTTATGTAGTCAGACATATTACTCTTCTCCTTTTTTGCGTCAGGATTTTGGATCTGAATTAGAAAGCTAACCCTACAAGGATGTTAATCAGAGTTCTGCCCCTGTTTTCCTCTGGGTGGTCTCTGCTCTTCCATTCAGACTCCTGATTCGTGTGTTCTGTTGCAGGTACGTGTGAGGTGTGGATCTGATTTTGTCTTTTCCCAAAGGCTATCCGGTTGTCCCAGCACCATTTACTGAAAAGTCCATCTCCATCCTGTGCGCCAAGTTCCCGCTGCGTTTTGGTCCCTGGCACCTCCTGTTCCCTTCCTCTGGCCCGCGTCTGTTCACGCCCCAGCGTCAGAGGCGTGTGAAGCAGGGCAGCTCCATCTTGAACAGGAGCTGGGTAAAGTGAGGCTGAAATCCCCTGGGTGAAGGTGGCGGTCAGCACAAGATACAGGTCATAAACAGCCTGCAGTAAAGAAGCCGGCAAATCCCCCCAAAACCAGGATGGCCACGAGAGTCAGCGCTGGTCTCCTCACTGCCACGCTCCCACCGGCACCGTGACGGCTTACACATGCCGTGGCCACGTCAGGAAGTGACCCCGTGTGGTCTAAACAGGAGAGGCATGAATAATCCCCCCCTTGTTCACAGGAGCAAGGAATGGTCATAAAAAAGGGCGACCAGCCGCCCTGGGCTGCTCTGTCTAGGGAGCCGCCTTCTTCACGCCTTTGCTTTGCTGATAAACGTGCTTTCACGTTACAGACTCGCCCTGAATTCCTTCCTGCACGAGGTCCAAGAACCCTCTCTTGGTGTCAGGATCGGGACCCCTTTCCTGTAACATCTTTCTGGCGACCACAGAAGAAAAACCCCAGACCCAAAAGCTAACTTAGGGAAGGTGCTGCGGTCCAGTGACATATTTCTGGCGACCACAGGAGGGACTATAGGGAGGAACCCCCTGACCTAAAGGCTAACTTTGGGTAAGTGGGGGTCCGGTGACATCTTTCTAATGAGCCCTGAAGGGACACACACGCACGTGCATGCACACACACACACACAAACACACACACACAAAGAGAGATGGAGCAAGAGAGACAGCAAGAGCGGGGTGCGGGGAGGCAGTGAGGGAGAGAGGGGTCAGAAGCCTGACTGGTAAGAAATTCTTGCTGGCATGCCAGGCTTCTGGGTCCTCTTTTGTGGGTAACACCCCCCATGGGCACTGAGGAAGGAGAACTGTGCAGACCCCAGGCACTATGATTCGCCAGAATAATCAGAAGAGTTTGTTTCAAAGATGATTCCAAGGAAACGTTCGATATCTACATTCTACTGTTGTCAATTAACTTTCCTTTTTTCTTAAAGGTTATTCATTTATGATTAACTTTTGTTAGACATTATGCCTTCATAACTAAATGCTAAAGAAATTATAAAACAGGCTAAGAGCTGAATAGTGACCAAGTGATAGACATTGTCCGTTCTATCTTCAGGGATGAGTGGACAGTCCCCAGCGTGGACATTCACGAACTTACTTTCTTTAACTGTTTTAGTGCAAATATTTTCTGTTGTTTTGTTTTTATACACCAAGGAGATCTTGTTCTTCCATAAATGTCAGGGGTGATAAAGGACATGGACACCGTCTGTATCAACCATTTTCATTCCGTCCTTGTTCTCTAATTCTGTATAAGGTAGAGAAGGATCAGGAAGTCTAATTATTTCCTAATTAACGTTTGCTCCCTCAGGGGGATACCAAAATTTATTCCCTAGCTTATAAGCTACCCAAGGAAGCCCCTGGGCAGTGGGAAGTAGATTTCTAAGTTTTTGTTCTTCCCTTATTTTTCTTAATTCTGGGAATAGGTGTAGGGGTGACTGGCTCCTGGAGTATTTCCACCTGTTGCAATTCAAGCATAAACTGCTTTACGTCTCTTAGTGAATTTAGGGTCTTTCCTCAAGGTATCGACTATACCGTGGCGACATCTGGGGCCATCAGTAGTAATGGGGATTTCTGAGGTGCTAGGAGTGTCGGTGGAAAATTGGGACTCTAAAGTGACATCAGCCGAGTACACAATTTTTTGATTAGCAAGAAAAATGATTAAGCAGATGATTCCCAAGCACCCACTATCCACCCAAGAAATTGCAACCCCATGCCTCGTCCTTTTCCAGGAAAGTCTGCCTCTAAGCTCGTCTCCCCATATTCAGACTTTGTCAAGCAATATGGTGGGAAAAGGACGCGACATCTCCCATAAATATCTTTTTTTTTTTTTTTGAGATGGAGTTACCCAGGCTGGAGTGCAATGGCGCGATCTCGGCTCACCGCAACCTCCGCCTCCTGGGTTCAGGCAATTCTCCTGCCTCAGCCTCCCAAGTAGCTGGGATTACAGGCACACGCCACCGTGCCTAGCTAATTTTTTGTATCTTTAGTAGAGACGGGGTTTCACCATGTTGACCAGGATGGTCTTGATCTCTTGACCTCGTGATCCACCCGCCTCGGCCTCCCAAAGTGCTGGGATTACAGGCGTGAGCCACCGCGACCGGCCTCTCCCATAAATATCTTAAGAGAAGAGCACAAGTCTATCAGCTCCCACTGAAATGGCTTACAGTATCCTTCTATTAGAAACCCTTTGAAGCCTCCAGCCCCAGATAAGAATTGTCACACACAACACCTGTTGCATGCAGCCCACCTCCTTGCCTTGGTGACCTAATGGGGGTGGACCCCTTTTCTGTACCTAACCCTCTACTACTGTGCACGGCATGGCCCCCTACTGCACACGGCCCACCTCTCTGCCCAGGTGACATAATGGGGTGGCCGCCTTGCTTGTGACTCACGTGATTACGTCTGCCCTGTCACTAAGCCTATAGATGATGACCTCACTCACCCCCCTGCCCCCTGCTTGGACCTAATAAATACAGATGCTCTGGGGCATTTGGGGGCTGCCACTGATCTCTGCTCACAGGTGGTGTGGCCCCCCAAGTCCAGCTGCTCTTCACCAGTTAGTTCTTTAGTGTCCTGTCTACTTCTCGGATCCTGTACCCCAACACAGCATAGGGGACACCCCATGACCCTGTGGGGATTCCACAGCCCTACACTTTTGCCAAGTGGGCCTGGTGACCTGGCTGGCTGCGCCACAACACAAACGAAAATGATCTCGTTCCGTTCTGGTCAGAGCAAAATACGTGTGACAAAACAGACGTGAGCCACTCTGCCTGGCACCCAGCGTCACACTGGCAAGGCTCAAACTTGCCCCCGGCCTCGTCAACCCAACCTCTGTTTCAACATGTGTTCTCTGGGCAAGATGGTCTCTCTGAGGGATAGAAAATGTAAAAAAGGGAAAGGAGACAGAGAAAAGCATTGCCTGTGGCAGGGTGGGGAAGGCAAAACACCCAGGGAGGCCAGAGAAAGCGCCCCCGCCCCCGCCATTGCAACGACACCGAGAAGTTCAGGCAGCTGCTGTTGTGAGGGGTTTTTTCCAGCAGTCCCGTCAGCTCTCAAGTTCCCCCTTTTGCGGGAGGAGAAAGCTCCCGATGTCCCACGATCCTGTACATGCCTAATTCTGTCACCCACCGCTGTCAATAAAGAGTGCCAGGCGGACTAATCCAAGAGCACAGTTAACACCCCTGGTGCCAAGCCATTCTCAGCCGAGAGGGACTTTTCCAAGAGGGGCCTCTGAGCCCCTGAATCTTAGAAGGGACTCTAACCAACCCTCCTAAGTGGGCCTTCTAACCCAAGGTGGGTCAAGCATCCTTGTCTTTTATAAAGAGGGGCTGTCACTCTCTCTGTCTTAGGAGAGACTCTGCCTCCCTACATTGAGCATCTCACCCAATCCCATCCTCCATCTGATACCCCAGCATGGCCCAGGACCCCAGCACGCGCCAGGACCCCAGCACGCACCAGCGTCGTCCAGTCAGTGCTGAGTCCTCCTTCCTTTGGGTTGTGGCCTCCTCAGTATCGTCCCTTCAGGACTCACTAGAAAGATGTCACCGGACCCCCACTTACCCAAAGTTAGCCTTTAGGTCCGGGGGTTCCTCCCTATAGTCCCTCCTGTGGTCGCCAGAAATATGTCACTGGACCGCAGCACCTTCCCTAAGTTAGCTTTTGGGTCTGGGGTTTTTCTTCTGTGGTCGCCAGAAAGATGTTACAGGAAAGGGGTCCCGATCCTGACACCAAGAGAGGGTTCTTGGACCTCGTGCAGGAAGGAATTCAGGGCGAGTCTGTAACGTGAAAGCACGTTTATCAGCAAAGCAAAGGCATGAAGAAGGCGGCTCCCTAGACAGAGCAGCCCAGGGCGGCTGGTCGCCCTTTTTTATGACCATTCCTTGCTCCTGTGAATAGGGGGGGATTATTCATGCCTCTCCTGTTTAGACCACACGGGGTCACTTCCTGACGTGGCCACGGCATGTGTAAGCCGTCACGGTGCCGGTGGGAAGTGTGGCAGTGAGACCAGCGCTGACTCTCGTGGCCATCCTGGTTTTGGGGGGATTTGCCGGCTTCTTTACTGCAGGCTGTTTATGACCTGTATCTTGTGCTGACCGCCACCTTCACCCAGGGGATTTCAGCCTCACTTTACCCAGCTCCTGTTCAAGATGGAGCTGCTCTGCTTCACACGCCTCTGACAGAACAGTCTGTGCTGTTTCGCCACCTGGTCCAGCCAGGACACTCTTCATCTCTCCACTCTCCCCAGGACGCCCCTAGGTCTCTGAGCCTGGGAGCCACGGTGCTCACCTTGGAGGCACGTGGAGTCCATTTTCCACATTGTGTGGCTGAGGCCTGGTGACACCGTGGCAGGAAAACAAGGCCGGAGGCAGGGAACACGGGGTGGATTCAAGGCCGGAGGCAGGGAACACGGGTGATTCAAGGCCGGAGGCAGGGAACACGGGGGTGATTCCAGGCCGGGGGCAGGGAACACGGGGGTGATTCCAGGCCGGGGGCAGGGAACACGGGGGTGATTCCAGGCCGGGGGCAGGGAACACGGGGGCGGATTCCAGGCCGGGGGCAGGGAACACGGGGGCGGATTCAAGGCCCGAGGCAGGGAACACGCGGGTGATTCAAGGCCGGAGGCAGGGAACACGGGGCGGATTCAAGGCTGGAGGCAGGGAACATGGGGCGGATTCAAGGCCGGAGGCAGGGAACACGGGGCGGATTCAAGGCTGGAGGCAGGGAACACGGGGGTGATTCAAGGCTGGGGGTAGGGAACACGGGGGTGATTCAAGGCTGGAGGCAGGGAACACGGGGCGGATTCAAGGCTGGGGGCAGGGAACACGGGGGTGATTCACACCCCAGCTATGATGGAAATAACCTCTCACGGGCACACGACCAGGACATGACTTTATAAGTTGACTTCATCCTCTCCACTTACGTAGGGCACACGCCACGTCACCAGTGGAATCTTCTAGAGGCTATCTAAACTCCCCAAAGTTCTGCAGCGGGGACTGTGAGCCCCACACGCTGGCTGCTCCCACACTGTGGAATGCACTTTCATTTCCAATAAATCTCTCCATTCCTTCCTTCCTTTGTGTGTTGTGTCCAATTCTTTCTTCAATATGCCAAGAACCTGGACACCCTCCACTGGTAACAATATGAAATTCAGATTCGCCCAGTAACTCTGTGCCCTTTTTAGAGAAGGGAGACCTTGGGTGTGTTCCGTTACCTCTAGAGGGGCTCAATGGTCCCCCCGGCTGGGAGCAGAAGGCCCAGCCCGAGCAGCTATTGGGGGGCTGCACCTCACCCCCAGGCCGAGAGAGCAGAAGCAACTCAGAAAGATCTCTTTCTAAACAAATAAAAACCCAGATTTTTTTGGCTTTTTGTTTTATGTTAAAAGCAAAGTATCAGACTGTGACGAGGCACCCACGTTTTGGCTCAGACTTACTGCGGAAGAACCGGCAAAACACTGCGTGCCCAGGCAGGTTCCCGCGGAGAAACCCTGACTGCTGTCCGGGGCGGGAAGCCCATCCCGACTCTGCGGACTGTGCCAGCAAATCAGACGCCCCAGGCAAGCGCCGGCCCCAGAGGCCGGGTGAAAAACCAGCAGTGAGCTGTTGATCAGACACAGGGCAACAGGACACTTTTTCATGATGAAATTCTGGGTTTTTTCCCTGAGGTTTGTTTCCTGGAATCTTTCTGTTTTGTTTTCCTCTTCCCAGTATTTTTGGACTTCAACTTCGGTTCAACTTCTCTGGGGTTGAGCTTGGCGGGAAAAGAAAGGGATCAATCTTTTAGTGTTTGTTTATTTATTATTTATTTTTATTTTTTTAAAGAAAAAAAAGGAGATAAGGAGAGGAAGAAAGAGGAAGAAAAAGAGGGAGAGAGAACAGGAATATTGCTTTATTCTAAAAATGGGTATTAATAATGGCCGATCAATATTTTGTGTATTTAAAGTGGAGAGCTCTATAAATATTTATTGTTTACTTGTTCCGGATCTGAGTTCAAGTCCTGGATATCCTTATTAATTTTCTGTCTCGTTGAGTCTAAATCTCTTTATGAGTCGTATGTATCTGGGTGTTAGGGCCGTTAGCTCTGATTGTTGCATTGATCCTTTTACCACTGTATCTTTGTTGCTTTGAAATCTATTTTATCAGATGCGAGAATGGCAACTCCTGCTTTTTGTCTGTTTATTTTTGCTCTCCATTTGGTTGGTAAATCTTTCTCCAACCCTTTAAGTCTTTGTATATCTTTGGATGTTAAATGGGTCTGTATGTAGCATATCATTAGGTTTTGGCTGTGTCTTTTGATTGGGGGATTTAGTCTATTTAAATTTAGGGTTACTGCCATTTGATGTTAACTGGCTATTTTATCCATTCGTTGATGTAAATTCTTCTTTATGTTGATGCTCTTTACTTTTTGGTGTATTTTTAGAAAGGCTAATACTGGTTGTTCTTTCTATGTGTAATGCTTCTTTCAGAAGTTCTTGTAAAGCAGGCCTGGTGGTAATAAAATCTCTGAGTACTTGCTTGTTCATAAAAGATTTTATTTTTCCTTCAATTGTGAAGCTTAGTTTGGCAGGATATGAGATTCTAGGCTGAAAGTTCTGTTCTTTAAGGATGTTGACTATTGGCCCCCACTCTCTTCTGGCTTGTACGGTTTCCGCTGAGAGATCTGCTGTAAGTCTGATGGGCTTCCCTTTGTGGGTAACATGACCTTTCGCTCTGGCTGCCCGTAGTATTTTCTCCTTCGTTTCAGCCCTAGTGAATCTAAGGATTATGTGCCTTGGGGTTGCTCTTCTTGAGGAATATCTTTGTGGTGTTCTCTGTATTGCCTGGGGTTGAATAGTGTCCTGCTTTGCTAGATTGGGAAAGTTTTCCTGAATAATACCCTGCAGAGTATTTTCCAGCTTGGATTCATTCTCTCCCTCACATTCAGGTACACCTGTCAAACGCAGATTAGGTCTTTTCACATACTCCCATATTTCTTGGAGACTTTGCTCATTCCTTTTTATCCTTTTTTCTCTATTCTTGTCTTGTCGTTTTAGTTCATTAAGTTGGTCTTTGACCTCTGATATCCTTTCTTCTGCTTGATCCACTCTGCTATTTAAACTTGTGCATATTTCACTAAGTTCTCGTGTTGTATTTTTCAACGCTGTTAGTTCATTTATATTCCTCTCTATATTGACTATTCTTTTTAGCATTTCGTCAAACCTTTTTTCAAAGTTCTTAGTTTCTTTACATTGGGTTAGAACAAGTTCTTTTAACTCCCAGAAGTTTCTTATCATCCACCTTCTGAAGCCTACTTCAGATAATATATTCTTTTTCTTTTGAGACAGAGTCTTCATCTGTCACCCAGGCCGGAGTGCAATGGCACGATCTTGTCTCACTGAAACTTCCACCCTCAGGGTTCAAGTGATTCTCCTGCCTCAGCCTCCCAAGTAGCTGGGACTACAAGCGAGCACCACCACTCCCAGATAAATTTTGTATTTTTAGTAGAAACAGGGTTTCACCATGTTGGCCAGGCTGGTCTCAAACTCCTGACTTCGTGATCCACACACCTGGGCCTCCCAAAGCACTGGGATTACAGGTGTGAGCCACTGAGCCCAGCCAAAGGGTGTATATTCTAAGTTGGCATTCCAAATTGGTATGCATTTGACTAAAGCATAACTTCTATTACACTGAGCTCAACAGTGTGAAGAACAATCTTGGGTGGAAAACAGGATAGGAAGGGAATGGGGGCTCAGAACGTAGGGAGTCAATTTCACTGCGTCCAGGGACGGCCTTCTGGAAGCCTGGCTGGCCGCGGGTTTAAGCGGTTGAGAGAACACGAGGCTGCGCCTGGAGCTCTGGGCTGGGAGGTGGGTGGACTCCAGGAGCCTGGGGGGGGGCTCTGCCCCTGCAGAAGCAGCGTGGTCTGAGCTTCCGACGACCCGCCAGCTGGGGGTGACCGGCCACAGCTCCACGGAGGCCGTCAGAAGACACGAGCCCGGCTCAGAGGCCAGGACTGCGGACTTCCCACGCAGGGAGGTGGCCAAGGGGACCGCTTCTGCTCCCGCGGGAGGCCTGGGGGGACCGGGGCCACGCAGGGGGTGGCGGCAGGACCGGAGCCTGGGCAAGGACTCTGCCCCAGACACGGGCTGCCACGCGGGGTTGGTGAACAGCACTGGCCTTAGCGCTGGGGAAGCCTTCAGGGCTGCGCGCCACGAAAACATCCCCAACCCGCGGCCCGTCACGGGGCGGGGCGTTTGCAGCCGGAGGAAAACATCAAGGCGCGGCCGGGAACCGTTGTGGGGGCGCGTTTCCCAGCGGTCCCCGGAGAGCGGCCGGGCGGGGGCGGTGCGTTCCCACGGTGGGGGCGGGTCTGCGTCTCGGGCCCCCAGCGCCCCCGACCGCGCGGAGGAGCGTCCGTCCTGGGCTAGAGCCCCTTCCTTCTCCGCAGGGCCGGGCACAGGGGGTCCCGCCCCCCCAACCCCGTCCCACCCCCTGCGCCCCCGTCGCGACCACAGAGGGCTCTGGCGACCGGCTCCCACGCGGCGGCCCCTCCCCGCTTCCGGCCCAGGTGCGGTCGTCACTTCGGGGAAACGGAGAAAGGGCATCGGGGGCGGGGTTCGGAGGCTACCAGAGCATCCCCCCCACCCCCTCCTTCCGGGGTCCTGGAGGTGGGGACCTTCCCGCCACTGCGAGCCCCGCCCCAGCGGAGCCCCCTGACCTCGGGCGGCGCGGGACCCACTCAGATGTCCCCGGAGCCGCCCGCTGACCCCGCCCCCCCGCCCCGCCTCTCCCCCCTCCCCGCCTCTCCCCCCTCCCCGCCTCTCCCCCCTCCGCCTGCCCCGGCCCCGCCCCTCCCCGGGCCCCGCCCTTCCTGCCCCGCCTCTCCAGGGCCCCGCCTCCCCAGGGTCCCCCCTCTCCCCTGGCCCCGCCTCCCAGGGCCCCGCCCATCCCCAGGGCCCCGCCTCTCCCCCGGCCCCGCCCACGAGAGGAGCCCGGCCAGCTCTGCGCGCGCCTCCTCGGCCGCTTCGGGCCCTGCGTCGCCATCTGGTGGCCTTGCCGGCAAAACGCGCCCGCGGGGAGGGGACGAAACGGGGCCCGGGAGGCGGGGGGAGGCGGGGGGAGGCGGGGGAGCCGCCGCGGCCTTCGCCCCCGTCCCATTACCCCTGGGACGCCCCCATCCCGTTACCCCCGGGACCTCGGATTCTGGTCCTGTTGGTCCCGAGCATTTCTCGTCCGACGAAGCCGCGTTAGGAGGATTCACGGGACCCGAGCGGGCGTTCGTTTCCGCTGCTGTCCGGTTCTCCGGGGCGGGTGGAGGGGACCCCGCGGAGACGCAGGCTCGGGCCCCAACAGCCCAGGGCCCGTCTCATTCTATCAACAGAGAGCGGAGGCGCCCAGGGCGCTGGAGCCGCGAAGGCCGCTGGGTCCCGGGGTCCCGGGGCCGCCCCCGGGAAAGGAGGCTGGGGGGACACTCGGGGCAGGAACCGCCGAAGGCGCCTCAGCTGCCCCTGGGAAAACCAACCCTAAACAAGTCGAAGGACCCCAGGACTGATCAGGCAGGTCAGGGCCCGGGGGGTGCCCAGGAGGGGCCGGTGCGCACCCCAGGGAGGGCCGGATGGAGGGGCAGGGCCAGGCCTGGGGGCTGCGGGGACCCAGGAGCGGGCCTGGCTCGGGCGAACGTCCGACCTCCCGCCGCCTCCGCGCGGCCTCCCAGGGCCACAGGCCGGTGCCCTCTCGCAGCGAGGGGCGCGGGGGCTCGGGCGCGGCAGACACACGGGCGGCGCCCACCCCGGTCCCCCGACCTGCTCGGCTGCCTGCGCGGCGGCCCCAGAAGCCGCTCCCCCTTGGAGGGCCGGTCAGGGCCCCTCCGCAGGGACACGCGGGGCTCAGGGGCCGCTGCGCGCCTCGCCCGGCAGCTGCACCCTCAGCTGAACCCACTCGGCGCGGCCCGGGGGCTGCAGGTCACACTCGCCGGCAGGCGGGACCCCCGCCCCATCCCTGCGTTTGTCCTTGGCCGGGACCCTGACTCTGCGCCCCGTGCGTCACAGACGAGCACAGACTGCATCTCCCGTGACCCCAGCCTCCTTTCCGAGGTCCCGACCACCCAGACGCAGCAGGTGCTTCTCCTGACTCGGCAGGGAAGAGACTCAGGCGCCCCTGACCCGTGCGCATGGGCGCCCCCCCCACCCCGCCCGGGCCTACTGATCCAGCCAGGGCTGGAGTCCTGGCCTTGTCTCACCCTGCTGCCTGGACCCAGGAGTCGGCCCCACCCTAGGACAACCCCGTTTTTCTGGGGGCCCAACAAGACACGGAGGAGATTCGGGCAATTATTCCTGACAGTGTGGCCGCAAGGCAGCCCCCATCCCCAATGGCCAGGCGTCCGAGACCCACCCACCCTCCCAGGGCACGGCCGCTCCAGTGGGGTCTGTGGTTGAACCTGCTTTGCACCTGGTGCATTGGTTAGACCCAAGCCACAGGGCAGCGTCACACTGAGCTGTGCGGCCTCCACTGCTGGGCGTGGCGTGTGCCCGTAATCCCAGCACTATGGGAGGCCGAGGTGGGAGGATCGCTTGATACCAGAGTTAGAGACCAGCCTGGGCAACATAGGGAGACCCTGTCTCAATGAAAAATACAATTAGCTGGGTGCGGTAGGGGCAGGTGCCTGTAGTCCCAGCTACTCAGGAGGCTGAAATGGGAGAATTGCTTGAACCCAGGAGGTCGAGGCTGCAGTGAGCTGTGTTGGCATCACTGCACTCCAGCCTGGGCAACAGAGCGAGAGTCTGTCCCTCTCCCCTCGCCCTGCAAAAAGAGAAAGTTACCACGGAAACGCATGCAAGGAGAAATGGATCAACTCAGTAGGCCTGTATCAAAGAAACTGAATTGTCTGGGCGCAGTGGCACACTTCCATAGTCCCAGTTACTTCGCAGCCCGAGGCCGGAGAAGCACTGCAGCCCGGAAGTTTAAGTCCAGCCTGGACAACAGAGATACCCCATTTCTTTAAAAAAAAAAAGTGGGGGGGGAAGAAAGTAAATAAATAATAATCTTCCAAACAAGAAACAAGCAGATGGTTCCACTGGTGAATTCTATCAAACATTTAAGGGAGAAATGATGCCAATTCTCTACAATTTCTTCTAGAAAATAGAAACAGCAAAAACACTTCCTAACTCACCCTAAGCCCAGCATTACGCTAACAAAACCAAAACTAGGTAAAGACAGAAGAAAGGAAGTCTGAGCGTCAGTGCAAAAACCTTGAAAAAATGTTAACAAATCGAATGCAACAATGTATAAAATGAATTGTACACAACTACCAAGGGGTTTACTCCAGCTGTGCAAGCCTGGCTCAACATTTGAAAATCAATCAATGTCATCCTCTTCATCAATGGGTTTCTGCATCTGTTGATAAGATCATATATATGATTTTCCTTGTTTCGTCCACAGATGGAGGATCAATTGCGGCGGAAAAAGCAGCAGATGCAGTTCAGTCCTCATTTGTGATTAAAACTCTCAAAAAGCTAGAAATAAAAGAAAATTTCTTCCACTTGATAAAGGTCATCTACCAAAAAAATGTGCAACCAACATCACTCTTAACGGTGAGGCTGTGTGGATACTGTCTCCTAAGACACAGAGGAAGCCAAGGCTCTCCCCTCTCACCACACTTTATGGTGAGGCTGTGGATTCTGTCTCCTAAGACACAGAGGAAGGCAAGTCTCTACCCTCTCACCACCCTTCATGGTGAGGCTGTGGATTCTGTCTCCTAAGACACAGAGGAAGGCAAGTCTCTCCCCTCTCACCACCCTTCATGGTGAGGCTGTGGATTCTGTCTCCTAAGACACAGAGGAAGCCAAGGGTCTCCCCTCTCACCACACTTCATGGTGAGGCTGTGGATTCTGTCTCCTAAGACACAGAGGAAGCCAAGGGTCTCCCCTCTCACCACCCTTCATGGTGAGGCTGTGGATTCTGTCTCCTAAGACACAGAGGAAGCCAAGGGTCTCCCCTCTCACCACACTTCATGGTGAGGCTGTGGATTCTGTCTCCTAAGACACAGAGGAAGCCAAGGCTCTCCCCTCTCACCACCCTTCATGGTGAGGCTGTGGATTCTGTCTCCTAAGACACAGAGGAAGCCAAGGCTCTCCCCTCTCACCATTCCTAATTATCCTCGTTGCACTGGAAACCCAGGTTGATGAAATAATACAGGAAAAGGAATCAAATGTATATAGGTTGGGAAGGAAAAAGTAAAACTGTCTCTGTTCGCAGATAACAAGACTACCTGTATAGGAAATCCCAGCTAATTAACTATGAAACTCCTGGACCTAGTGAGTCATTATAGGAGACTGCAGGATACAAAGTTAATACACAAAAGTCAATTTCTTCCCGTGTACTAGCAATGAACTATGGGAATTCAGCATTTAAAACTCAATGCAGCCGGGCGCGGTGGCTCACACCTGTAATCCCAGCACTTTGGGAGGCCGGGGCAGGTGGATCATGAGGTCAAGAGATCGAGACCATCCTGGTCAACATGGTGAAACCCCGTCTCTACTAAAAATACAAAAAATTAGCTTGGCATGGTGACGCGTGCCTGTAATCCCAGCTACTCAGGCGGCTGAGGCAGGAGAATTGCCTGAACCCAGGAGGCGGAGGTTGTGGTGAGCCGAGATCGCGCCATTGCACTCCAGCCTGGGTAACAAGAGCGAAACTCCGTTTAAAAAAAAAAAAAAACTCAATGCAAATGACTTACTATAGCTTGCCTTGAGAAAAAAAATTTTAAATAAAAACTTAATGCATTTACATTAGCACAATAAAAGTGAAATACGTAGGTATAAATGTAACAAAATATGTACAGGAACTACATGAAAACAACTACAAAACTCTGATGAAAGAAATTGAAGATCTAAATAAATGGTGAGATAGTTTGTGTTGGTTGATAGAAATTTAATCAACCAACTGATACCCTGTTAGGTATCAGTTCTTCCCAAGTCGATCTATAGATTCGATACAATCCAAATCAAAATTCCAGCAAGTTGTTTTGTGGCTATTGACAAACCGATTCCAAAGTTTATGTGAAAACTCAAACACTCAGAATAGCCAACACCGTACTAATAAATAAATAAATAAGAGAACTGACTTATTATAAAGCTATAGTAATCAAAACAGCCTGGCATCAACAAAAGAACAGACAAATAGATCAATATAACAGAACCGGGAGCCCAGAAATAGGTCCATACAAATATAGTCAACTGATCTTTGAGAAAAGAATAAAGGAAATTCAATAAAGAATGATAATCTTTTCAACAAATTGTGGTGGAACAACTGTACCTCCATATATGGAAAAGTGAATCTAGACAGACTTTACACCTGTCACAAAACTTAACGAAATGGATCACGGATCTAAATGTAAAATGCGAAACTACAGAGCGCGATAACACGGGAGACGCTTTAGGTGAGCTTGGGTTTAGCAATGACATTTTTAGGTCCATCATGAACATCCACGAAAGAAAGCGAGTTGGCCTTTATTAAAATTAAAAGTTCGGTTCTACGAAGCACAGTGTTCAGACAATAAAGAGATGGTGACTCATCTGTAATCCCAGCTACTCAGGAGGCTGAGGCAGGAGAATTGCCTGAACCCCAGAGGCGGAGGTTGCGGTGAGCCGAGATTTTGCCATTGTACTCCAGCCTGGGCGGCAGAGCAAGACTCTGTCTCAAAAAAAAAAAAAAAAAATGGTAAAACTGTTATGTATGACACTGTCTCCCAGGCTGGAGTGCCGTGGCACGATCACTGCTCACTGCAGCCTTAACCTCCTGGGCTCAAGCAGTATCCGTAGCTCAGACTCCCCAGTAGCAGAGACTATGGGTGGGCACCACCACACCTGGCTAATTTTTGTGTTTTCTGTAGAGATGGGATCTCATCATATGCCCAGAGTGGCCTTGAACTCCTGGGCTCAAGCAGTTCTCCAGCCTCAGCCTCCCAGGGTGCTGGGATTACAGGAATGAGCCAACACACCCAGCCTCAAAAATTTTGAATAATAATTTAGGAGGGCAGGGAATCCCAGGAAAGAATGTGCCGGACGAGGAGGCTCAGGCCTGTCATCCCAGCACTGTGGGAGCCGAGGCGGGCGGCTCACACCTGTCATCCCAGCACTGTGGGAGGCTGTGTGTCATCTCACCACTGTTACCATGCACACACACACCACATACACACATGCACCATGCAGACACCACAAACATACATACACACATTCACCATACACAGACATACACATCACATACACACATACGCTCATACATAAGCACCATGGACACACATATACATACCCCCCCACACACCACATACACACATGCACCATGCACACACACCACAAACACACACATTCACCATGCACCATGCACAGACACATACACACCACATACATACACACATACACTTATACATAAGCACCATACACACACATATACATACACCACACACATATACACACACATACACACCACACACATACCACACATATGCACACATATGCCCCCCACACACGACACATATACCACACATATACCCCACACACAGCACACACATACATACATCACACACACCACACATATACCACACATATACCCCCCACACACCACACACATACCCCACACACACCACACACTTATACACACACATACACCACACACACATACACACACACACCACATACATACCACATATGCACAAGTATACCCCCCACCACCACACACATACATACATCACATATACCACACACACACAGGCACACATGTATGTGTGTGGTATATGTATGGCTGTGTTGGGTGTGTGATGTGTGAGTAGGTGTGTGGTGTGTATGCATGCATGTCTGTGTGGGGTTCTGGTGTGTATGTATGGATGCAGGCGTGTATGTATTTGTATATGTATGCTGTGTATGTGATGTCTGTATGTATATATATATACACACATACACACACCACACACGAATATAGACATACACACACTACACATACATACTTCACACACACCACACACACACCACAAATATGCACACATATACCCCCACACATACTCCACATACATACATCACACATATCACACACATACACATATACACACACCACACATATGCACACATATACCCCACACACACTGCACATATATACACAAACACACAGCACCCACATACATACATCACACACACCACATACACACACACACCAAACACATGCACACTATACACACCACACACATACACCACACATATGCGCACATATACCCCACACACACCACATACATATACACCACACACATATAGACACACATACGCCAATATGTGTGTCTATAAATAAATCAATGGCATAGACACCACCCCTCAGGAGAGGCAGAGTCCCTCCGGGGCCCTCACTGTCCTTCCAGAGCGCGCCATGTGGAAGGGGCTGGGCTCCACCTGCAGAAACCCTGGGAGCTGGCGGACCCATCCAGGCACGGAGGAACGTGGTCCAGACGCGGAAAGGACGTCAGGGAAAGCACATGAGCAAATCTGAACAAAGTGTGACTTGACTTAGTTAACAATGTGTTAATATTGGTTCATTAATTGTAACAACTGTACCAGACTGAGGCAGGGCGGTGATAACAGGGGGAGCTGTTGGTGGGGATGGGGAAGCTCTCTCACTTCTGTGCATCTCAAGCCCTCCGAAAAATAAAGTCCATTCGTCTCTTAAAATGAGAAACTGACTATGTTGTCACGCCCCCTCCTCCCTATTGTGAAAGGCACAGATGAGGGGTCCAGGGTGTTGCAGTGGCCCTGGAAACGGGGTCTCCGCCGGCCCCAGCATGGCAGGACTGGGGGTGGCACCTCATGTCTACAGACAGGCGGGTGTGGCCACAGAAACGGGCAGTGCGGCCACCACAGAAACCCAGGAGCTGCTCACCTGTCCCGGTGCCCCTAGGCTGGGGGCTGCCCACTGAAGCCTCCCCTGATGTGTGTCGTAGAAAACACTCTGGGCCTGTGTCAGTCAGCTCAGTTTGCCATTACAAAACACTGCAAAACAGAAATGCACTTTCTCGCCTTTCTGGCTGCTGGAAGCCTGAGATCAGGGAGCCAGCAGGGTCAGGTTAGGAGGACGCTGCCCCACGTGGGCTCCATCTCACCGTGTCCTCCCACAGCCTCTCCTCGGGTGTGCATGTGGGGGGTGGGAGAGAGATGGAGAGAGACACAGATAGAGGGGGAGACAGAGAGTTGGGAGAGAAAGATGGGGGGAGAGACTGAGAGAGAGAGAGATGGGGGAAGGACTGAGAGAGAGAGATGGTAGAGAGAGAGGCAGAGAGATGAGGAGAGAGACAGAGACAGGGAGAGACAGAGAGATGGTGGAGAGAAAGAGAGGGAGACAGAGAGATGGGGAGAGAGACGGAGGAGAGACTGAGAGAGATGGTGGAGAGAGAGAGGGAGAAATAGAGATGAGGAGAGAGACAGAGAGGGAGAGAGACAGGGAGAGAGAATGGGGGGTCAGGGGAGAGCATTGGGGGAAGAGGTACATGAGCTCCGGGCTCCCCTATTATAAGGGCAGCGACCGCCTCCTGGAGGCCCCACCCTCAAGACTTCATCTGACCCTAATCACCTCCCAGGTGCCACCCCCAAATGCCATCGCACAGGCTTAGGGCTTCAACCTGTGTGTTTGCTCAGCCCACGAGGAGACGCCTGGGACCTTCACAGCAGGGCTGTGGCCACTCCGCCATTTCCATTCTGAACCAGTCCCCAGAGAGGGAGAGAGACACAGCAAGCCAGGCTTTTCGGGACTCGCTGGGCACGGCCGTTGACTCCACCGTGGTCTGCCGGGCAGAGCAGGGGCTGTGGCAGTCAGGAGACCTGGAGCTCCAGCTCAGGTCTGTCTCTCGGCAAGGCCAGTGAGCTGGAGTCCCGCTGTGGCTACTCCCCAGTTCCAGAATGCACCATGGCACAGCCATCCTCAGAATCCCACACTGGTCCCCTGACCCATGGGGTGAGGGCTCTCGTGTTGGAAAAGGCCAGACGGAGGCCACAGAGCTGCCTCTACCCAGGAAAATAGTCAAGATCAGTCCTGCCTCCCTGGGGAATGACAGAGATTAGTGCTTCCGTTGAGGACCTGGGGACACACGGGCTGGCGATTCCACACAGCCCCATTTCCCTCCCTGATGTGGCCTGTGCAGAAGGCAGGTGGATTCTGCAGGACAGGGAATGACTGTAAGAATAACCAGATGGTGATGACCGTAACTTCTGCTCCTGATATGGTTTCAATGAGCAGCAAATCCACACGTCCCTTGAGGCCTCGAGCACAGCGATTCATGGGGAATGACTTTGTCTCCATGCCTGAGAGTGAAGACCGTTGAAGACCCTGCTTTCGACGGCTAGGTCAACAACTCACGTTGACTTCCTTCCCTCCAGGGACACCGGCTCCCCGCTCAGTCATCCTCTGGTGACGGGAACCCACATCGCCTTCCCTTGCACGGGCATCACTGCCCGTTCCTGGGTGGCATCATGCGAGCTGAACTCGCTGAGCAGAAGGTAGTCCCCGCCCTCAACCCCTCCCTCGAACATCTGTAAGCCAAACGCCTGGGGCCAGCGCCTCCCACACTTCCAGGGACCCAGCGGTCCTTCCTGTCCCAAGCACAAGCCCCGTGGCTACCTGCAGTCCCTTCTACCACGAAGAGAGACACATGATGCCTAGTACTGTAAGTCCCATGTTATCTGGGAGGCAACCTTGGCCTCATTTGGGGGTGCTGCTCCACTCCTTAACCTGAGACAAGAGGAGGCCTGCTGGTGGCCAAGGACCACAGGGTTGCTCTGCCACTTACACCACGTGGCCCAGAGATGCAATGGAGCTTGAACTGTGTGGAGCTTCCGGCTGGACACCTAGTTGATCCCTGCACTGACCTACAGTGAAGCATTGCCATCCTCTGGAGAGAGGTGTCCTGGGGTCCACTATCTGGACAAGCTGTCCCAGCCCCCCCACCTGGAGAGAGGTGTCCCGGGCCCCCGCCACCTGGAGAGAGGTGTCCTGGGGTCCACTATCTGGACAAGCTGTCCCAGCCCCCCCACCTGGAGAGAGGTGTCCCGGGCCCCCGCCACCTGGAGAGAGGTGTCCGGGCCCCCCCCCACCTGGAGAGAGGTGTCCGGGCCCCCCCCCACCTGGAGAGAGGTGTCCCATCCCCACCACCTGGAGAGAGATGTCCCGGGCCCCGCCACCTGGAGAGAGGTGTCCGGGCCCCCCCCCACCTGGAGAGAGGTGTCCCATCCCCACCACCTGGAGAGAGGTGTCCCGGGCCCCACCACCTGGAGAGAGGTGTCCTGGGGTCCACTATCTGGACAAGCTGTCCCAGCCCCCCCACCTGGAGAGAGGTGTCCCATCCCCACCACCTGGAGAGAGGTGTCCTGGGCCCCGCCACCTGGAGAGAGGTGTCCCGGTCCCCCCCCACCTGGAGAGAGGTGTCCCGGCCCCCCCCCACCTGGAGAGAGGTGTCCCGGGCCCCGAAACCTGGTGAGAGGTGTCCCATCCCCCGCCACCTGGAGAGAGGTGTCCCCGCCCCCGCCACCTGGAGAGAGGTGTCCAATCCCCCGCCATCTGGAGAGAGGTGTCCCGGGCCCGCCACCTGGTGAGAGGTGTCCCATCCCCCGCCACCTGGAGAGAAGTGTCCCCGCCCCCACCATCTGGAGAGAGGTGTCCCCGCCCCCACCATCTGGAGAGAGGTGTCCCCGCCCCCACCATCTGGAGAGAGGTGTCCCCGCCCCCGTCATCTGGAGAGAGGTGTCCCAACCCCCGTCATCTGGAGAGAGGTGTCCCAACCCCCGTCATCTGGAGAGAGGTGTCCCAGCCCCCACCATCTGGAGAGAGATGTCCCAACCCCCGCCACCTGGAGAGAGGTATCCCGGCCCCCGCCATCTGGAGAGAGGTGTCCCAACCCCCGCCACCTGGAGAGAGGTGTCCCGGCCCCCACCATCTGGAGAGAGATGTCCCAACCCCCGCCACCTGGAGAGAGGTATCCCGGCCCCCGCCATCTGGAGAGAGGTGTCCCAACCCCCGCCACCTGGAGAGAGGTGTCCCCGCCCCCACCATCTGGAGCGAGGTGTCCCCGCCCCCACCATCTGGAGAGAGGTGTCCCCGCTCCCACCATCTGGAGAGAGGTATCCCGGCCCCCGCCATCTGGAGAGAGGTATCCCGGCCCCCGCCACCTGGAGAGAGGTGTCCCCGCCCCCGTCACCTGGAGAGAGGTGTCCCGGCCCCCCCGACCTGGAGAGAGGTGTCCAATCCCCCGCCATCTGGAGAGAGGTGTCCCATCCCCCGCCACCTGGAGAGAGGTGTCCCCGCCCCCGCCACCTGGAGAGAGGTGTCCCATACCCCGCCACCTGGAGAGAGGTGTTCAATCCCCCGCCATCTGGAGAGAGGTGTCCCAGCCCCCACCATCTGGAGAGAGGTGTCCCCGCCCCCACCATCTGGAGAGAGGTGTCCCCGCCCCCACCATCTGGAGAGAGGTGTCCCAGCCCCCACCATCTGAGAGAGATGTCCCAACCCCCACCATCTGGAGAGAGGTATCCCAGCCCCCGCCATCTGGAGAGAGGTATCCCGGCCCCCGCCACCTGGAGAGAGGTGTCCCCGCCCCCGCCACTTGGAAAGAGGTGTCCCATCCCCCGCCATCTAGAGAGAGGTGTCCCCACCTCCACCATCTGGAGAGAGGTGTCCCGGCCCCCACCATTGGGACAGAGCTGCCAGGCTCCCACCAGGCTCCAGATACTAAGGAGGGCCAAGGGCTACATTCAATTTTTTTTTTTTTTGACAGGGTCTTGCTTTGTCGCTCAGTCTGCTGTGCAGTGGTATACTCAGGGGTCTGCTGCCTCGACCTCCCAGCCCTCAGCAATCTTTCTGCCCCAGCCTCCCAAGTAGCTGAGACTACAGGTATGTACCACACCTGGCAAATTTTTATATTTTTTGTAGAGATGGGTCTCCCTATGTGGCCAAGGCAGGTCTCAAACTCATAGGCTCAAGCGATCCTCCCACTTCCACCTCCCAAAGTGTTGAGATTATAGGCATGAGCCACCATGCCCAGCCCCACAGGCCACGTTCTAATGCCTGGGCTGCCACCGTGCCCAGCCCCACAGGCCACGTTCTAATGCCTGGGCTGCCACCGTGCCCAGCCCCACAGGCCACGTTCTAATGCCTGGGCTGCCACCGTGCCCAGTCCCACAGGCCACGTTCTAATGCCTGGGCTGCCACCGTGCCCAGCCCCACAGGCCACGTTCTAATGCCTGGGCTGCCACCATGACCAGCCCCACAGGCCACGTTCTAATGCCTGGGCTGCCACCATGACCAGCCCCACAGGCCACATTCTAATGCCTGGGCTGCCATCATGCCCTGGGTGCTGTCAGACCCACCCAGCCACAGCAGATGCCATCGACAATAGTGGTCTATGCGTGGTCAGCTCAAGCAGGTCCTGGGGACCCCGTGAAGCCAGTGGAGGAGGTTGGTTGTGAACAGGCAGCTCCCCCAACTCGGCCTCGTCTCTCTGAAACACGTCATGGGTGGTGAGGAGTTGCCTAGACCTGCAGCAGTGAGGACTTCCGGTCCCCGCACAAGTCACATTTGTACTGACATTGCCCAATCCTTCTCCCTGCATTGTTCGTCTCCCAGTTCCTGCTATCACACACAGAACATGTTCACAATAGTTAACTAGACATTTCGTCTCAGTGTTTGTGCCATCCAACCCCCAGGCATGCTCTTCGCAGTGTCCAGTGTTAAATGCTCTTAGAGAAACTGAGCAGAGGAATGAGGATCTTCTCGACTGCGGATAAAACGGCACGAACCTTTTGCTCAGTCCTGGTTGGAATTCTTGCATCGTATCAAGCAGAAGCATGAGTCTGAAGTTAAATGTGGTTTTAAAAAGGAGTGTGTACCAGTCAAGAGGGGGATCCTGCCAGGTTGTTCTAGGCAGGAGACCTTTTCCCAGAACCTTTCCCTCTGTGGCTGGCTCTGACAGACGTGAGGCAGTGGCCATTCTCTGGAGGGTGGCCGTGGCCACCGGGGTAGCATATGGAGCAGCCTTGTCTGGCAGATCCCAGCTCGCCCCTCCATTGCACCTACTATGCTTTGGATCCACAGAAGACACTGCTTGGCTGTGGACCCATCAAGTGTCCCAAACAGTCTCTCCCAACATTGCCAATGCTTGCCTTCTAAGGACGCTGTTTACGGGTGCGGCCAGACGCTGCCTCCCCAGACAGCGAACCCTGGAGCTGAAGCCGGCCCCCCCCCGTCACCCGTCTCATCTCCTTCACGTCGCTCACCACTAGCAACGTCACCATATGTCCACTTGTGCGTCCTTGCTTGTGACACATAAACTCTGTGAAAGAAGGGTCCTTTTCTGTCTCACTCACTGTGTCCCCTAAGTCCCTGGCTGGTCAGAACACTACAATACGAGATAGTGTCTGCTGGCTGGCTGGATGTGCCTAGGATGGGGCGCCAGGCAGTGAAAAGAGGGAAAGCAGTAGATGCACAGCAAGACAGATACCTATAAAAATACGGGGCTCTTAAGTACTTTCAGAATGAAATACGTAAGAGAAAGCTATTGGCCGGGTTCAGCGGCTCACCCTGTAACCCAGCACTTCGGAAGCCCACGGTGGGAGGGTCACTTGAGCCCAGATGTTTAACGCCAGCCTGGGCCATATGGCGAGACCCCAGGTCTATAAAAAATACAAAAAATTAGGCTGGCATGGTGACACGTGCTAGTCCCAGCTCCTCATGAAGCTGAGGTGGGAGGATTGCTGGAGCCCTGGAGGGGTCCAGGCTGCTGTGAGCCTGTGTACCACTGCACCCCAACCTGGGAGAGTGAGACCCTGTCTCCAAAAGGGGTGGGGCACTATATTTCAATGAATATGCAGATAACGTAAATACCAGTGGCCCGAAGGCGGGAGGTGATGGGCTGGGGGAAGCCTGGGGAGATAAAGGTTCTGTTTAAGGGCAGCTATGAACAGCAGAGGTAACCAACTTGCTCCTGAGCTCTGCAGTTAGGAGAGGAGGTTGGAGGGGATGGAGGATGGAGTCGAGGGTTATATTAAAATAAGAAGGCAACTCTGGGCAATCTTCCATCGTCAGGTGGGGTCCACATGCCCACAACCCACAAACTTGGGTGGCCACGACGCCATGTGGCAAACCTGGAGAGGTGACTCCAAGATGCTTCACTCTGTGCTCTGCACCAGGCGGCCTGCCCCGCCAGCTGGGCGTGCAGGTGCTCTGGGCCAACGGCCCTGGGCGCCCCGCCATTCCAGCCGAGGCCTCTGGATGGCTCCAGCCTGTCCCGCGGAGCCGCCCGGCCACTCACGTCCTCCCCCTGGAGCCCAGCACCCCGGGGATCGGGGAGGAGCTGCCCTGAGTGCCCCAAGCTCCTGACCCACAGGACGCTGTTGCTGGACAGCACGGAGCGGGTGGTTTGTCGGACACCGGTTGTCTCTGGAGACAACGGAGCAGACGAGGGAGAAGCGAAGGGTGGCGCTGGCAGCTGGGCAGGGGGCGTGCTGGGGGGACCGAGGGGACTAGCAGGGGTTGGTGCGGACCAGGGAAGAACCGGCAGGAAGTGGGACAACGCCCGGGCGAGAGGCACAGAACCGTCAGGCCGCGCTCCGTGGGGTGGAGGCGGCCGGCTGGGCCCCTCCTACGGCCGGGACAGCCTCGGCCCCCGGGGGTCCAGCCCTGAGGCTGAGATCCCTCAGCGACTCCCACCCCGTGCTTGGGGCCCCCCAGCCTCTGTCGCCGGCCCTGTCCCCCGCATTCCCCGCCCCAAGCGCCCGGCTCCCCTTCTCTCCCTCCTCCGTGTCCTCCGCTCCGGTCCGGGTCACGCTGTTTCCAGGCTGCCCCGACTCCCGGCCGGGCCGTCCCCCTCCCCCGCAGCCCCCGCGGTCCCCAAACCCCCGCGCCTCCCAGCCCTCCGGCGCAGCTCCGCGGCCCAGGTGGATGCGCGCGCCCCGCACCATGCACCCGGCCCGCACCCCGCGCCCCGCCCCGCGCGCCGCCATTGGCTCCCCGCGGCCTGGCTCGGGCCGATTGGCTCCGCGCGCTGCCGGGGCCCGATTCGCGGTGGGCAGCTCCGCGGCGCGGATGCTGCTCGGTCCCGCCGCCGCCCCAGGAGCGCGGAGCCGGGAGCGGCCGGGCGGGGCCGGGCGGGGGGCACCGCGAGGAGCCGCCCCCGCCGCCCACCCCGGGCCCGCGGCCGAGGGCAGCCTGGGGGTCGCGGCCGCACCGGGCTGCCGCGGGCGGCGGACAAAGGACCATGCGGGGCCGCGGGCGCTGAGCGCGGCGGGGCGGGCCGGGGATGCGGCGCGGGGCGGGCGGGGGCCGGGGGCTGCGGCGGCGCCGCTGAGCTGGGCCGGGGTCGGGCGCGGCGGCCGCGATGCCGTGGCTGCCGGTGAAGAAGCTCCGCAAGCAGGTGAAGCTGCTGCTGCTGCTGCTGCTGCTGAGCTGCGCCGCGTGGGTCACCTACCTGCACCTGGGCCTGGTGCGCCAGGGCCGCGGGCTGCGACAGCGCCTGGGCGACGGGCGAGGTACGCGCGGGGGGCGCGGGGGGCGCGGGGGGCGCGGGGTCGCGGGGGCGCGGGCGGCGGGGCCCCGGCCTCCCCCCCCCAACGCGGGTATCGGCTGGGCCCGACCCGCCCGGAGCCCCCGCCCGGCGTCCCCAGCTCTGCGATTTGGGGGGAGGGGGCGCGGCTCGGCTCGGCCCGGACGCCCGATGACGTTGGCGGTGACGCGTGCGACCCTCTTTAGGATGGTCCCTGACTCCGGGTTCTGGCCTGGATCCGGCGGTGAGGGGGCTAACGGTGGGCTTCTGGGGAGGCCGCTGCCTCCTCGGCCCTGCTGAGGCTCATGAGAGGCCTTCTCAGGCTTGGCCTCTACCACCTGCCCGCTTAGCAGGGCCTCAGTTTCCCCGCGTGCTGGGGACCCGGGCTGGGGCACGGCAAAGTGGCCGGTGCAATTGGAACGCTTCCTGGTGGGGGTGCCCTCAGTGAACTGTGCCACGGTTCTGGGGATCCAGGTGTGGGGATGGGCCCAGCCTGGGGAGCCTGAAGTAAGCTCTCCCAACCCACAAGCAGATCGTCCCCTGGGCCAGCGGGGGAGGGCCTCTTGGAGATGGTGATCTTTGACACACCTTTGGGGGAAAGAGGATTCCAGACAGGAAGGCGAAGATGAAAGCTGGGGGGAAGGGGCAGATTGCCCCCTCCCGAAGGAGGGAGGGAAGTACTGTCCCAGAGTGGGAGAGACCCCAGCTGGCTGCCTCTGAGCCTCTCCAGGGACTGGGTGTCCTTGCAAGGGCAGAACAGTGACACTGGCTGGGGACACCTGGGCTGCTCTACCTACCAGAGCCCCTCTGTCTTCTCTTTCTGTGCTGGGATGCTGGGCCCCACACAGGCCAAGGGTCTGGTTCTTGTCCCAACCCACATACCTCACGGCTGCCGCATCCTCAGGGGACCCCCCGACACTGCTGAATCCCTAAGAGAAGCCTCAACCCAGCTATCAGCAGACGGGGCAGGGTCCACAGCTGACCCAGCGACACAGAACAAAACCAGCGCCCCCCCCCCCGCCCCCAGTCACCCTAGCAGGTGCCTCTGGTTTTCTGAGCAGCCAGAGGTCTAAGCCCAACCAGGTGGGGGCGGAGGCAGAGGAACCCCTCTTCCAAGGACCCCTTGAGGTCAGGGCCACAAGCAAAAGGAGCCTGACAGTGCCGGGGGGGAGACAGACCCTTCCCAGGTCTGCTGCCTGTGGACCTCTCCACAGCCTCCCCACTCGAGCCTGGGCAGGCCTCTGTGCTCCAGCCCTCTCCACCTCCTGGACCTCCCTAAGCTGAGGGCCTAGACATTCTCACTGCGGCTCCAGGGGGACCTGAGCGTCTAAAGGGAGGCTTTGCTTCACCCCAATTCTGCTCCTCCTGCTCCTCTTGCCCAAGGACACTCAAATCCAGGGCCACGCCTGGGCTTCAGCATCCATGCCTGTCCCTCAAGCCAGACTTGGAGAGGCAGTACTGGCTTTCCTTTCCACAGTCTCTGGCACTAAGCATGAGTTCCCAGTTCTGGTAAGGGAGGCAGACGTGAACACTCCAGCACACAGAAAGGCTGAGAAGGCAGGGAAGTCCTGGGGTCTTCCTGGAGGCAGACCCACTCAATGGGAAGGGCCAGATGGGACTGCATGTGGGTGCCTACACATGCCAGCTGGCGCACCCAGCTTTCCTTCCTCACACCAGCTGCAGGTTGGGAAAAGCCTGGTGGAGGGCTTAGGCCGGGCCGCCCCAACAGAGGTGAGGTGTGGAAGAAGCTGCCTCACCATGGGGTGGGTCATCCTGTGGCAGAGGAAGCAGATGGGAAGGAGAGGCTTTAGTGCGGACACCACCTCCCTGCCCTGCTCCAGCCATGTGGGTCCCTGCCCTGCTGACCCCAGCAGCAGGTGGAATGGCCTTGGCGAGAACCTAGGCCCCAGACAGACCTCATGTGCCACCTGCAGACGGCGAGAAGCTGACCAGCGTGACCGACGGCCGGGGTGTCCACGCTGTGCCATCCACACAGAGGGCGGAGGACTCTAGCGAGAGCCGTGAAGAGGAGCAGGCGGTAAGCAGGGCCTTGGGAAGAACGGGTGTGCATAAGCTCACAAGACCCCGAAGCCACTCATGTGTTGGTGCCTTGAGAACCTGTCTATTCTGGAGGGCACGGCAGGGGGGTCAGAAGACACAGGACATGTGGGTGGTGGACGCGTCATGCCTCGTTGGTGTGTGCTCCAGCACCAGGCATCCGGTCTGAAGCTGTGTCTCGGGGCTGCAGCAGGTGCACAAATGTGCTGGCGGGTGGTGTGTGGGGCAGCGGAGCATCTTCTTGGGCTAGAGTGACCAGTGTGTCTGAGTGTGTGTGCCAGGTGCCATGCATCAGGCTTTGCCTGGCTGTGGGCTCTTGGGCTTCGAGGGCCGTGTGGCTGCAGTTGAAAGGGGTCTTTGTGAAGATCTGGCTTGGGGTATGTGACCCCTTCCCTGCTCTTTCAGCCCTGACCCTGCTGCCTTTTCTCTCCTGCAGCCGGAAGGTCGGGACTCAAACATGCTGTTTCCTGGGGAGGGCAGGAGGCTGCCACTGAACTTCACCCATCAGACACCCCCATGGCGGGAGGAGGTGAGCTTGCTTGGCTTGTCATGGGCTGGGAGGTGGGGGCGGGGGCTGGGGGTGGCGGCCGTGCAGTGGGTAAGGCCCTCCCATCCCCAGTACAAGGGGCAGGTGAACCTGCATGTGTTCGAGGACTGGTGTGGGGGCGCCGTGGGCCACCTGAGGAGGAACCTGCACTTCCCGCTGTTCCCTCATGTGAGTGCCGGGATTGGGGGTGCAGGGTGGGCAGGGAGTGTTGGGGGCTTCAGCAGTAACAGTCACTGCTCCCCCCCAAGACTCGCACCACTGTGAAGAAGCTGGCCGTGTCCCCCAAGTGGAAGAACTATGGACTCCGTATTTTTGGTTTCATCCACCCAGCGAGGGATGGTACGGGGGTGAGGGCGCCCTGGGAGGGGGGTGGTGTCCTGAGGCCCCACCCCCCTGAGACTAGCCTTGTGGACTAGGAGATGTCCAGTTTTCTGTGGCCTCAGATGACAACTCGGAGTTCTGGCTGAGCCTGGATGAGAGCCCAGCTGCTGCCCAGCTGGTGGCCTTCGTGGGCAAGGTACCCCCACCCCAGCCCCATCGTCTTCCTGGGCCTCCTGCAGCTCAGTCACCTGTCCTTCCAGCCTCTTGGGAAGGAGGACTGGATGGGTCTGGTGTCCCCAAGGAGAGAGTGAGTCCCCCAACCCCTGCTCTGTCACCCTCTAGACTGGCTCTGAGTGGACAGCACCTGGGGAATTCACCAAGTTCAGCTCCCAGGTGTCCAAGCCCAGGCGGTGAGTGACGGGGTGTGCATGTGCGCATGTACTCACGTACTCGTGGGAGGGGGCTGCCCACTGTCTCCTTATCCTGTGCACACTTGCACACATGCTCCCAGACCAGCTGCCATCCTCCTGAGGACCAGCCCTGATAGGTATGGGAGCTCCCCACCCCTTCCCTGGCTCCCCGATTCCCTGGCTCCCCCCTCCCCCGCCCTCCCTTACCTGGCCCCCCCTTCCCTGGCTCCCCCCTCTTCCCTGGCTCCCCCACCTCACTGGCTCCCCCCATTTCCCTGGCTCCCTACCCCTTCCCTGGCTCCCCCACATCACTGGCTCCCCCCTTCCCTGGCTCCCCGCTTCCCTGGCTCCCCTCTTTCCTGGCTCCCTCCAGCTCCCCTTTCCCTGGCTCCCCCACCTCCCTGGCTCCCCCCTTCCCTGGCTCCCCCATCCCCCCTTCCCTGGATCCCCCCCCACCTCCCTGGCTCCCCCCTCTTCCCTGGCTACCCCACCTCACTGGCTCCCCCCATTTCCCTGACTCCCCCCTTCCCTGGCTCCCCCCCTTCCCTGGCTCTCCCCCTTCCCTGGCTCCCCCCCTTCCCTGGATCCCCCACCTCCCTGGCTCCCCGCCTTCCCTAGCTCCCCCACCTCCCTGGCTCCCCACCTCCCTGGCTCCCCCACCTCCCTGGCTCCCCTCTTCCCTGGCTCCCCCACTTCCTGGGCATGGTGGGCTCAGCCCCTTCTCCTCGCGTCCCCAGGCTCATGACATCCCGGAGGTACTACTTTGAGTTGCTGCACAAGCAGGACGACCGTGGCTCGGACCATGTGGAAGTGGGAGTGAGTGCGGCCCCCACTCCCCCCATGCCCCCCACCCACAGAAGCTTCTGGAGGCT
Organism: Callithrix jacchus; assembly: GCF_049354715.1. Taxonomy (NCBI): domain Eukaryota; kingdom Metazoa; phylum Chordata; class Mammalia; order Primates; family Cebidae; genus Callithrix; species Callithrix jacchus. Next base: position 131,535,017 of record NC_133511.1, on the reverse strand, counting down.
CCACTCCCACCTCCTCCCTGCAGGACAACGGCAGTGGGGTCCCCATCCCAAAGATAACAAAGCAGATGGTCAGGGCTGTGGGCCTGAGGTCAGGAGGAGAGTCTGCTCTGCCCTCTGGGGGGGCTCGTGTGGCTTCCCTGAGGAGTCACCCTTGAGTAGAGTCTTGAGAGGACACAGGCATTCAGTAGAGATGTGGAGGCAGAGAATTTGGGGTACGGTGCACAGCAGGTGACTTCCCGACCACGAGAACAGCGAAGGAAGGACCCAGCTGAGGAACCACGTCTTGGGGACTAGGAGGGATCTGGTGGCCAGGGCAGGCGGGGCCTGGGCACCCTGGACAGACAGAGCTTTGTCCTGAGAATGAGGCCATCGGATTTGCATTCCAGGAAAAAACCCTGGCCACAGAATGAGAGAGCCTGGGGGAAGGATTTTTACTGTAGCCTTTGGTCCTTCATCCCAGGGAGGTGGCCGGGATGGACGGGGGAGGGGAAGGGGTGACAGCAAGGCAGGGCCTGGAGCCTCGGGTTGTGGGGGGCTGCGCCACGTTGCCTGTGTCTGGTGTGTATGGGGCGTGTTTCACCCCAGCTCAGTTGGGCAGAGGGCCCAGGCTGGAGACAGGGGGTTGGGGTGGTCTGTGTGGAGGCCCCAGGATGAGGTGAGAATAGCCCCTGAAGCCCCAACTTGGTGGGGGGGTAGAGAAGTCTAGTGGAGGGGCCGCCAGGCCTGGCCCTTAGAGGCTGGCAGTGACCTCTGGGAGTGGGTGGTGTTGGAAGGCCCGGAGGGACTCAGGAGGGAGGAAAGGAGGGAGGAGGAAAGGTGAGGAAGGTAGCGTGGGGTCTGGCCCTACTCCCAGGGCCCCTCAGCTTTCGGGGCCTCCTTCCCCAGCTTCCCTGCTGCCCCTTCCTGCAACCCTGGGACCCCTCTGCCATCTCCCCTCCTGCCTCCTTTAAGGGACTGGTCCTAGGAGTCCCCCCGCCCTGAGCCAAGGTAGACCCTTTCCTCCCTGGACCCAGCCACGGCCGCGCCCGACCCCCACCCTCTCTGCCCCTCAGTGGCGAGCTTTCCTACCCGGCCTGAAGTTCGAGGTCATCGACTCTGCTCACATCTCCCTGTACACAGGTGCGACAGCTGCCTCTGGGGGTGTGGGGCCTCTCGGGATCGGGCATAGTGGAGGAGGGGGTCCAAGCACTCCTGGGAACTCCTCTGCCCCCAGATGAGTCAGCCCTGAAGATGGACCATGTGGCCCACGTCCCCCAGTCTCCAGCCAGCCACGTAGGGGGGCGTCCGGCGCAGGAGGAGACCAGCGCAGACATGCTGCGGCCAGACCCCAGGGACACCTTCTTCCTGAGTGAGACGGGGCCCGCGCAGGGTGGAGGGGGTGCCTGCCCAGCCACCCTGTGACCGCCCCTCCTGCAGCACCGCGCGTGGAGCCCTCGAGCCTGGAGGACGTGCTGGAGCCCTGCGCTTACGCCCCCACCTACGTGGTCAAGGACTTCCCCATCGCCAGATACCAGGGACTGCAATTTGTGAGTGCGGCTGGGGACCCCGTCCTGTCCCGTCCCGTCTGTCTGGGACTCCACGCAGCCCCATCCAGCCCCGTGGGAGGCCTGCCCTGAGCCCCGCCCCCAACCCCCACCCCCAGGTGTACCTGTCCTTCGTGTATCCCAACGACTACACCCGCCTCACGCACATGGAGACCGAGAACAAGTGCTTCTACCGCGAGTCTCCGCTGTACCTGGAGAGGTGGGCGGGGGCGGGGGGGGGTGGGGGGGAGGGGTGGGCGGAGTGGGGCGGGGCTCGGCTCTGATGCCCTACCCGCCCCAGGTTTGGGTTCTACAAATACATGAAGATGGACAAGGAGGAGGGGGACGGCGACGAAGAGGAGGAGGTGCAGCGCCGAGCCTTCCTCTTCCTCAACCCCGACGGTGAGGGTCCCCAGTGCCCCCGGCTCACACCCACCATGCGCGGAGCTTCTAACCCGCGCTTCCCGCAGACTTCCTGGATGACGAGGACGAAGGGGAGCCGCTGGACAGCCTGGAGCCCACGGAGGCGGCCCCGCCCAGGAGCAGCCCCCCGTCCCCCGCCCCGCCGACCCCTCCCGGCCCCCGGGACGACAGGACCCCCAGGCGCACCCGGGCCCTGAGCTGGGCCGCCCGGGCCGCCCGCCCCCTGCCACTCTTCTTGGGCCGAGCTCCTCCCCCGCGCCCTGCCGCGGAGCAGCCGCCCCGGACACCCGGGAAGGTGTACGTGACCAGGGTGCGGCCGGGACAACGGGCCTCCCCCAGAGCCCCGGCGCCGCGCGCGCCCTGGCCGCCCTTCCCCGGCGTCTTCCTGCGCCCTCGGCCTCTGCCCAGAGTGCAGCTGCGGGTGCCCCCGCGCCCCCCACGGCCTCACGGCCGCAGGACCGGCGGCCCCCAGACCACAAAGCTGCGGCCTCCAGCCCAGGCGCAGGCCACCCCCGGGGGCCGGGAGAGCCAGGCGCGCACGCTGGGACCTGCGGCGCCCACGGTGGACTCGAACTCGTCCTCCGAAGCACAGCCCGTGACCTCCTTCCTGAGCTTGTCTCAGGTGTCTGGGCCGCGGCTGCCGGGGGAGGGCGAAGAGGAGGAGGAGGGGGAGGACGACGGGGCCGAGGCCGCGTCGGAGGACAGCGAGGAGGCCGCGGGCCCTGCGCTCGGACGCTGGCGTGAGGACGCCATCGACTGGCAGCGCACGTTCAGCGTGGGCGCCGTGGACTTCGAGCTGCTGCGCTCGGACTGGAACGACTTGCGGTGCAACGTGTCGGGGAACCTGCAGCTGCCGGAGGCGGAGGCCGTGGACGTGGTGGCTCAGTACATGGAGCGGCTCAACGCGCGCCATGGCGGGTATAGGGGGCGGGGATGGCCGCGGAGAGGAGGGCCTGGCCTGGGTGGGCCCCTCAGACCTTCCCCAGGGCTCAATGGTGTCCAGGCCTGGGTCTGATGTACCACCCCCACCCCAGGGAAGCCCCAGCTTCTCCTCTTCCCTCCGGCTTTCCTGACTGCCCAGAGCACTTGTCTAGCCTCAGGGACCTTCCTGGAGCCCCACCCAGGGCTGAGGTCCCATCCTTGTACCTGTAAGCCTCACTCTGTCACCCTGAACCTGGGCACAGGGATGATGAGTCCAAGCTGCAGAGATCCTCTCAGTCTCAGTTGCTGGACAGATGGCCTCATCGGGGCCCCACACCCCTCCTCCTCTCCCCTGGCAGTACCCCTAGTGCTCCCAGATGCTCAGGGCCTGACTGCAGCGGAGGGTGCAGGGCTTCTGCCCCATGGGCCCCTCTCATCTCCCCAGGAATCTAGTGCTGACCCCACCCCCAGAGGGCTGTGGAGGCAGGAGTGGGGAGCCTGATTTTGCTTTGGGGAGGTGCTGTGGACCTACAAGAAGGGTCAGTGTCTCTTGTGCCAGCCTTGAAGGCAAAGTAGGAGCCGCACAGTGAGGACAGGCAAAGGCCGGGGCAGAGGATGGAGACAGAGCCGCGCGGGACTTTCTCTTGTGTGTGATGGAAGGTTGTGAGCAGGGCAGGAGTTGGCCCGTTTGGGTGCAGACAGGTGGTGGCTGACAGCCTGGAGCCCTGGGGAGTGGGTGCTGGATTCTGGTTGGCTGCTAGGACACGCCTGCCTTTGCCAGGTCTCAGCTTCCTGAGAGCAGCTCGTCATCCCAGGGGGGCCTCGTGGGATGGTGATGGTTTCAGCCCCACCTTTGCCCACCTGGATGTGGAGCAATGGTGTAGAGACACCAAGAGTGTTTGGGTCGGGGGTCTCTGACTGTTGGGCCGCGGGGGACATAGGAAGGACAGGAGTTGGAGGGGGGTGTCTGGACCCCTTAAGGGTCACACAGGTGGGCGCCCCCGTAAAGCGCACTGACTGCTGAGGGAGGGCATGAGGCCGACTGAAGAGGAACCTTAGTCTAGGGCAGAGTTCTGTTTTCTCCAGATTAGGAGAGCAGAGTGGAAGGAAAAGTCAGGTTCTCACTGGGGCAGGAATGAAGAGGAGGGGCCAGAAACGGCTTGAGCAGTGCAGCAGCCTCCTCCACGCAGGGGTTAGAATCGGCCTGGAGCTGCTGCCTGGGGAAAGGCATGGGGGGCTTCTCAGAAGAGGTGACCTAGGGCCTCAAAGAGGAGGGGCTAGGAAGGCTGGGACAAACATCCCAGCTTGAGGACACTGAAGGACAAAGGAGAGGAGACAGTGGCTGTGCCTGAGGAGCAATCTGCTGAGGATTGAAGGCCGCAGGATAGAAACTGCTTATGGTCCTAGAATGCTGCAGAAGCGCTTGGAACCTGGTCCCATGGGTGGTGGCAAACTCCTGAAGGTTTCTGAGCAAGGGGGTAACTGGACAGGCAGGCATGTCATAAAGGTCACCTGGGACGTGAGTGGTGGCCAGGAGGCCTGCTGGGAGTCAGGGACAGGCCTGGGCTCGGTGCCCCAGGCTTGCCCCGACCCGGGAGAGGGTGGCTGGAAGGTGGACCTGCCTGCTGGGCCTGCCTGGAGGGGCAGGAGCTGTGCCCAGGAGCTCACAGCCTCCCCCACCGCAAGTTAGCTGAGTTTCTGTGGCCAGGGGGTGCAGGCTCGAAGCCCTCTTACGGGGCTGACCACCGCGCCTTGCAGGCACTTCGCGCTGCTGCGCATCGTGAACGTGGAGAAGCGCCGGGACTCGGCGCGAGGGAGCCGCTTCCTGCTAGAGCTGGAGCTGCAGGAGCGCGGGGGCCGCCGCCTGCGACTGTCCGAGTACGTCTTCCTGCGGCTGCCGGGAGCCCGCGTGGGGGATGCAGACGGAGAAAGTCCCGAGCCCGCTCCCGCCGCCTCCGTGCGCCCCGACGGCCGCCCGGAACTCTGCCGGCCGCTGCGCCTGGCCTGGCGCCAGGACGTGATGGTCCACTTCATCGTGCCAGGTTCGCAGGGCAGGCTGTGGTTTCCGGGAGACCCCCAGGAAGAATGTGACCCCACTGACCAGGAAGGGCGTGGGTGTCAGGGACCAGGTTTTTTGGAGCTGGGAGGCCCCAGCTAGCAGCCGGGTCGGCTCAGCAACCCCCTGTCCCCCCATTTCTCCTCCAGTGAAAAATCAGGCACGGTGGGTAGCGCAGTTCCTGGCGGACATGGCCACGCTGCACGCGCGCACTGGGGACTCGCACTTCAGCGTCGTCCTGGTGGATTTCGAGAGCGAGGACATGGACGTGGAGCGGGCCTTGCGCGCTGCGCGCCTGCCCCGGTAATGGCGCGCCTTTCCTTCCCTCGGAGGTGGGTTTTCCTGACCCCACCCCAGAGAGCCTGCCTGTGACTCCCCCTCCCCAGGTACCAGTACCTGAGACGCACCGGAAACTTCGAGCGCTCCGCGGGGCTGCAAGCAGGAGTGGACGCGGTGGAGGTCCGAGGGCCAGACGGGGTGGGGGAGCAACGTGGGGGCCGGGGAGGAGCAGCCCTTGGAAGAAGAGGGCCAGGCTCAGACCTCCCGCACCCCCAGGACACCAGTAGCATCGTGTTTCTCTGCGACCTCCACATCCACTTCCCACCCAACATCCTGGACGCCATCCGCAAGCACTGTGTGGAGGGCAGGCTGGCCTTCGCGCCAGTGGTCATGCGCCTGGGCTGTGGGAGCTCACCCCGGGACCCACACGGTGAGGCCCCAAGTGCCCCACCCTGTGATGCCAGGGTTCCCACCCACCGCCAGGGACAAGTCCTGGAACTTTGGGCCTCTCTCAATCCCCAGGGGAGGCCTGTGAGTCCATCGGTGCCCTCAGTAGGGCCCAGGGCCCCAGTTCCCTGGCACCAGCACACCCAGGGCCACAGTGGGTCCCCAGGAACCTCCTCAAGTCTCCCGCACTTATGCTGGGCACTCCAGGGTCATGACCTAGCACCAGTGGACAGACTCCTGGAAGCCCCTGTGGTGATGGGACCCTGCACCTGCGCCCCTCCCGAGGTCTCCTAGAGGCCATTTTCGGGGAAGCCTTGCAGGACCCGGTCTGAAGGGCAACCCTCGCACCCTCCCCGCCCCAGGTTACTGGGAGGTGAACGGCTTTGGCCTTTTTGGGATCTACAAGTCGGATTTTGACCGGGTCGGAGGCATGAACACTGAGGAGTTCCGAGACCAGTGGGGGGGTGAAGACTGGGAGCTCCTGGACAGGTGACCGCCTCCCCACTCCTCAGGGAGACAGAGGAGACCCCTGACCCCTGCCTCCTCCTCCTCTGAGTGGGGGAGGGGAGCGGACATGGAGCAGGCCCTGTGCCCCGCCATGGGGCCCCACCTGCTGAGAGAACTCTGCCCTTCCTCCTCTTCCCAGTATCCTGGAGGCCCAGAGAGACCCTCCACCGGCTTCACTCCTGAAACCCGTTCCCACCCTCAGGGTCCTGTAAGCTCAGGGATGTCCCTGAACCAGCTCTGCCCCCGATCCTGTGACCCCATGGTGGCCCTGAGTCCCCCCGTCCTCCCACTGGGGTCCTGCAGGCTCGAGGCAGCCCTGACACCTCCAGCCCCCGGACCAGGGTCCTGACTACCTCTATGCCTCCCCACCAGGGTCCTGACCACCTCTCTGCCCCCCCCACCAAGGTCCTGACCACCTCTCTGCCCCCCCCCCCGCCAGGGTCCTGACCACCTCTCTGCCCCCCCCCACCAGGGTCCTGACCACCTCTCTGCCCCCCACCCCCCGCCAGGGTCCTGACCACCTCTCTGCCCCCCCACCCCCGCCAGGGTCCTAACCACCTCTCTGCCCCTCACAGGGTCCTGCAGGCAGGGCTGGAGGTGGAGCGGCTACGTCTGCGGAACTTCTTCCACCACTACCACTCCAAAAGGGGCATGTGGAGCGCCCGCAGCAGGAAAGCCTCTCACACGGGGGTGGGGGCGTCGTGAGGATGGGCAGCCCCTCCCAACCCCAGTGGGAGGCCCAGGGCAGCTGCTGGGGCCTGGGCTTAGAGCTTGGTCCTGAGGGCCCCGGCAGGGCTCAGGGCTGGTCAATGGGTCACAGCCACCACCATGCCTGCCCCTCCTGGCCCACGGGGCCCCCGTGCCAGGCCCACCCCGGAGGGGCAGCTTCACGGCAGGTCAGGGCCTGGCCTTGTCCCCACTCTGCGATGATTTCTGTGAAATTTTGCTGTAGCGATGACGTTGTTTTCAGGATACCCAAGAGTTCTGTCTGTTCTGTTTTTTATTCAGAATGAAATGAAATATTTTTTTTAGTTCTGACTCGTCCTCTGCGTCTGTTCTCTTGGGAGGTAGAGTCCTCACCCCCAGGGTCCCTGAGCTCGACCTCCTGACTCCCAGCTGCAGCCCTTCCCAGCCCATCCTCTCCCACCCCCAAGACCACGTGCCCCTTCCTGCCTGTGAGCCTCTGTGCCCAGGGCCCTGGGGGAGGGGCTTCCGATTTCTTCCTTCTGCGCCGAGTCTGTAGGGCCTGTGCCCACTGATAGCAGACGTCGATAGTACTGGGGTGAGGAATGAGCAGTCACCACCCCAGTGGCCTTGATTCTGCAGTGAGAATTAGAGTGTTAGTCCTGCCCCAGCCTCCTCTAGAGTGGAGGAGCCATCTGCACCCAGGTGGGGCATGTCCGGTGCTGGGGTTGGGGGTGATCAGGCAGGACTCCGGGGTGCCATAAACAGAAACCCAACTCAAGCTGGTGAAGCTGTGTCATCAGGGGCCTGTGTGACTGTGGTAAGTGCAAGGTCAGAGTCAGCAGGGCACCAGAGGATTGGCCCAGAGGCCGGTGGAGGCCACTTCACTTGTCTCCTCTCTGCCCGTGGGTCCCAGCGCAGCCCTAGCCTGGGCCCCATCATGAGGGAGGCTGTCCCCTGCAGGCGCTGAGTGCCTGTGTCAGTTCCTTACGGCTGCTGTAGCAAATCGGCACAGATGAAGTGCTTTAAACATACACTTTTATTACCTTACAGTTCTGGAGGTAAGAAGTCCCAAAGTTAAGCCTGGCACAGTGGCTCATGCCTGTAATCCCAGCACTTTGGGAGGCTGAAGCAGCTGGAGCCCCAGACGTGGTGGTGTGCACCTGTAGTCCCAGCTACTTGGGAGGCTGAGGCAGGAGGATCACCTGAGCCTGGGAGGTTGGGGCTGCAATGAGCTGTGATTGCACCGCTGCGCTCCACCCTGGGAAACAGAGCGAGGCCCTGTCTTAGAAAAAAATGTCCTAAAACTAAGGTGTCGGCAGGGCTGGTCCCTTCTGGAGAAGGTGTGGGGCTGTTTCCTCTTCTTCTCCAGCTGCTCGGGGCCACCTGGATTTCAGCAGCTTGCTCTCTTTCTCTCGCCCTCTCTCTCTCATCTCCTTCTGTGACTCTGACCCTGCTCTTATAAGGACCCCTGTGATTACACTGGGCCCACCCAGCGAGCCCGCAGTAACCTCCCCATCACACCCCTCACTGGGTCCATTGGCAAAGGCCCTTTGCCGTGAAGGCAGCAGTTACAGGTGCTGGGGCAGGCCCATCTCTAGGGGCCACTCTTCTTCCTACCTCCTCGTTCACACTGGGTGGGAAAACAGCTCACACGCCCAGCAGCCAAAATTGCCCTCTGAAGATGTGTCCTGAGGTCACCGCTCACTGCGCACAAGGGCGGCGGGAGGTGGAGCCGGAGGAGGAACCAGGGGGACCTGCCCTTGGCCAGAGCAGCACCCAGCTGCCTGAGGTGGGCTGCACGGGTCCCGCTGGTCCACAGGGGAGAGGAGCCACAGGACGGGGGACCCGGCCGGCCACGCACGCGCCTGTGGGCCACGCGATGACCAGCCGTCCTGCCCACTGTGCCCTGTGCACCTAGTTCAGATGGAACTGTCCCCACGCACAGATGCGTCCCAGCAGGAGAACCACCAGTGGATTCAACGATCCACGCAACCCCGAGAATGAGGAAAGGAGAGAACAATCCTAAGCCACAGGCAGGGGAAGCCTGCACATCGGAGAATCCACCTTGGAACACAGGAAGTCACACACAATTCCGCGTGATCTGGACAATACTCACAGCGTGATTTAACGCACTTAGCAAAGGTTCATTGCACTCACTACATCACCCACGGAGGAAAAGCAGTGCGCAGAACAGAGAAAAACTGCTGCCCGCGTGGAGCTCCCAGTCTAATGTGGGGGGAGGGGTACACGACTTAGCCATAAGCAAAACATCTGTACAGAGCTGGCGGCCACAGCAGAGGGACAGGGAGCCTGGCAAGGCAGCGGCCCATGTGAGTGTGGCCGCGTTTCTAAGTGGGGTGGTCAGAAGGACCAAGTCTGAGAAGCTGAGGGTGGCCCAGGACACAGGCGGCCCTGTGAGGAAATGTCTTAAAAATCAATGACGAGGCCAGGCACAGTGGCCCACACCTGTAATATCAGCACTCTGGGAGACCGAGGCAGGAGTGATGGCAGCAGTAGCCCATCCAGAGTGGCCACGGGCCGCCGTGGGGAGGCACAGCCGGGCCTCCCACTCCACAGCACAGGCAGGAGCCCCACCTCCCGGGTACTGCTTTCATTTGTGTGCACCCCAGCATTCCTGTGCTCTTGGGGACCCCCCACCCCCTGTAGGCTTGGAAGTACCTGCTCCCACTGCAGAGCCTGGCGCTCCGGGTAGCTGGAGTCGGGGCCTGCAGTCTGCTCCCAGAGGCGGCCCCCGGGCATGGTTGTGAGCCAGGTGAGGGGTGGCCCCAGGCCACCCCTGAGCACTGGAACTGCAGGGGGAACTCACTGTGATATCACCTCTGCCCGGATGCCAGCCTGGGCCCTGTGAGGGCCTGGAGCCCCCGACCCAGGCTGCAAGGTGGCAGATGGGGCAGCAGGATGGCAGCAGTGGGTCCCTGTGCCCCAAGTCCCCAGGGCAGCCAACAGTGCCACCCCCACCCTCGCATGGCTGGGAAGGATCCACTCCCAGGCTTGGAGCCCCCACCACAGCCTCGACCTCCCTTCCTGCTGTGAGCACCCAGCCAAAGACAGCTGGGACCCATGGGCCAGCCCTGGAGCACTGGGCTTTCTGTTCCGGGAGCTCCCCAGGTGCAGCTGCAGCCATCCAGGTTGTGGCCGTGGGCCCAGGCCTCCTGATGGTCTTGGGGGCCAGGCAGGGCCGCCCCATCACCACAGACTTGGGAGCGTCCGCTCCTGCTGCCTGCCTCTCCCTGCTCCTGGTGCCCACGCTGATCTTGGAGCGGGGTTGGGGCCAAGCCCTGGTGCTGTTGCAGCCCAGCAGGTGTGGGCACCCTCAGGGCAGTGCCAATGCACCAGTCCCCTCCCACCTCAGCCCTCCAGACGGTGGGCACCACTGAGTGCAGGAGGGAGGCCGAGGTGGGGCTGGGGGCAGCACAGAGCTGCTCTGTGGGAACCCTTGGCACAAGCAGCCTGGGCACCATGCGGGAGGCAGAGAGGCTCCCGGGAGGGAAGGGGCAGCTCCCTGGTGAGGCCCCACCTTCAAGCTAGGGTGGGCCTGAAGGCTGGGGGCCAGGCTGTCGGTCCCAAGGACCAGCGTGGGGACTTACGGTTCCTTTTCTGGGCCCACCCATGGCTGCCCATGGACCAATTGGCACACATTTCCCCCCCTCTGAGCCCATAAAAGCCCCAGCCGCAGCAGAGGAGGACAGAGACAACAGAATGACCAGCTGCAGAGAGGAGCTACCCTCTGTCCTGAAGCGGAACACCCACTCTGATGACCTGCCCGGAGAGAGGAGCCACTCACTCCCGGCCTCCTCTGCTGAGAGCCTCTGAGCTGCTCTAACACTTACTAAAGCTCCTCTTCATCTTGCTCACCCTCCACTTACCTGTGTATCACAGAGGTTTCTGGCCTCAAATATCCTGTAACATTTTGGGGGGTTTGGGGGGCTCGTCTGGGATCTGCGGACGGGTGAGTAAAAGTGGACCTTCTCTCTCTGTCTTTTTCTCCTAGTCCCTAAACTCCACAGTAACTCAAATGAAAGAAAAATGCCAGGCCTCTGTCAACCAGCTACAAGTGACTAGTGCAGCTGCCAGACTTAACGCACGGAGGACAGGCTTGCTGGGGAGGACCCCGTCCAATCCCCCATCACCCTCGGGTGTTGGGAATGCTGGCTGTCTTCCAATCTCCAACCCAGTTTCCTTCATGGAGGTCTAGCTGTCACCTGGGACCGGAGGAGGTCCCAGAGCAACTGACGGTATCTGGCCTAGGTCACCTCTTGGTGTTATCCAAAGGCCTCCGGACTAACTCCAGACCCCAGCCTCCCATTAGGGTGTTGGCATGAGGACCTCCGCTCTTCCCTGCCATTCTTTTCTTTCTTTCTTTTGTGGCTGTCGTGGTTCCCAGCTCTTCTTTATACACAGGGTTAAGTATTAAGAATGTTGTTGCAACATCCTTATGTAGAATGAGCATTTGGCTTAGTCCTCGAAACTATAAAATGGGCTAAGACTACCGCGGGTGAAGCCAGTGTGCCTTGGCATCTGTAGGTGAATTTGTGGCAAAAAATGTTCTTGCCAGTTCCTTGGTTGCCAACTTGGTGCCAAGCACCTTCGGACTCAGAAGGGAAGCTGCTCTGTGGAACGAAGGTCTTCTGTGAACTCAAGGGCCAAGGCCCCATGTGCACAGGCTGGACCTCTGCCTATGCTGTAGAATTGATCCGGCCCTCCCAGGGGCCACCTCAGGAGAGGCTACAAGAGGCAACCCAGGGAAGTAGAGAACCGAACCCCAGAGGCACCTGCAGTGGGGGAATCTAACCCTCTGCTCCTCCCATCCAGGTTCCCTCTCAAGCCTTCCCCAGTGTACAAATCCTCATTCTAGGCCGTTCCCAGTCAACTTAATGGAGATCTTGGCACGTTTCCAGATGACCCTGACAGATATATAGAGGCTTCCTAGAACTTAACCCAAGTATTCGAGCTCTCCTGGAAGGAGGTCATGTTACTTTTGAATCCAACCCTGACCACTGCTGCAAAGCCGGCCACCCTGCAAGTGGCCAAGAATTCTGGGCATGAGCTTATATAGGGCCAGGGAAGAGGATGAGCTTTATCCACCTGGGAGAAGAGCAGGACCACTGGAGGATCCTAAATTCAACCCATGATGACAGCGGAGGGTAGAGGATGAAACGCTTTCAGGCGCGTGTACTGGAGGGCCTGTGAGGGAATGGGACGAGGCCTCTGGATTGCACCGGGCTGTCCATGGTGGGGCAGGGATGAGATGGAGGCCCACTGCCTTCCTGGGGGGATGGGAAGGGCCTTGGTGAAGTGGGCCTCGCTGTCTCCTGATTTGGTCAAAGAACAGCTCATCTCAGGGGATGAGGGGGATGAGTTTACTGCACAGGCAGCCCCTAATGTCAGCAGGAGGGATGAGGAAATGGGCTGTGGGACCAGATGGTACTTTGGAGGGCATCCTGGGAGTGGTCACTGCAGCTTTTTGCAGTGGGGACTGGAAGGAAGTCCAGAAAAGAGAGGGGAGGTACGGGAACAGGCAGAGGCTCCAACAGCTGCCTTGTGGGCTCATGGACCCCAGAATCCTTGGGTACACCTGCTGCCTGCTGCAAATGCGTTGGGCCAGGGCACTTCAGGAGGGGCTTTCCAGATGGCTGGAGGCCACCCTGACCCTGCCCAGTTTGCGGGGACCACTGGAGGCCACCCTGACCCTGCCCAGTTTGCGGGGATCACTGGAGGGCAGCCTGACCCTGCCCAGTTTGCGGGGACCACTGGAGGGCAGCCTGACCCTGCCCAGTTTGCGGGGACCACTGGAGGCCACCCTGACCCTGCCCAGTTTGTGGGGGACCACTGGAGGCCACCCTGACCCTGCCCAGTTTGCGGGGGCCACTGGAGGCCACCCTGACCCTGCCCAGTTTGCGGGGATCACTGGAGGGCAGCCTGACCCTGCCCAGTTTGCAGGGACCACTGGAGGCCACCCTGACCCTGCCCAGTTTGCGGGGATCACTGGAGGGCAGCCTGACCCTGCCCAGTTTGCAGGGACCACTGGAGGCCATCCTGACCCTGCCCAGTTTGCGGGGATCACTGGAGGGCAGCCTGACCCCACCCAGTTTGCGGGGACCACTGGAGGGCAGCCTGACCCTGTCCAGTTAGCGGGGACCACTGGAGGGCAGTCTGACCCCGCCCAGTTTGCGGGGACCACTGGAGGCCACCCTGACCCCGCCCAGTTTGCGGGGACCACTGGAGGCCACCCTGACCCTGCCCAGTTTGCGGGGACCACTGGAGGGCAGCCTGACCCTGCCCAGTTTGCGGGGACCACTGGAGGGCAGCCTGACCCTGCCCAGTTTGCGGGGACCACTGGAGGCCACCCTGACCCTGCCCAGTTTGCGGGGGCCACTGGAGGCCACCCTGACCCTGCCCAGTTTGCGGGGACCACTGGAGGGCAGCCTGACCCTGCCCAGTTTGCGGGGACCACTGGAGGGCAGCCTGACCCTGCCCAGTTTGTGGGGGCCACTGGAGGCCACCCTGACCCTGCCCAGTTTGCGGGGGCCACTGGAGGCCACCCTGACCCTGCCCAGTTTGCGGGGGCCACTGGAGGGCAGCCTGACCCTGCCCAGTTTGCAGGGACCACTGGAGGCCACCCTGACCCTGCCCAGTTTGTGGGGACCACTGGAGGCCACCCTGACCCTGCCCAGTTTGCAGGGACCTCTGGAGGACAGCCTGTCCCTGGAGATGTGGGTTGCTGGGTCTAGGGCTGGTCTCCCAGCTGGTACAGCAGGACTGATGGGTCCTGGGGCTCCTCTCCCCACCTCCAGCAGTCCAGACCACCACTGCTATCCAGGGGCCCCAGGTGATTCTGGGGGCCGAGGGAAGGAGGATGGACTCCTTCCGGACTCCAGAGTGGGCCTGCCGGTTCTCCTCTCCACTCTGGGTCCCCCCATCTCTTGGCACAACCGTGAGAGGTATCTTAGGTCCCCTTTCTCCACCGCGTCGGGAGTCAACACCGTCCTATGAATACAGGGAGCTTTCTATGCAAGGGGTTAGCTTCTTTTCCTTTAAGGAGTCATCTTCTCAGGCCAATTCCCCTGTTCCCGGGACTTGCTTCCTCCCCCTTGTTTGAGGAGGTCCTGGCCCCACAGCTCCACCTGTTTATAATAAGGAAGCAACAGAGGGGCTGCCCCCACCTGTTAGTAGCTGCAATTTGGCAAGAGCCACTTGGGACTGATTGAATGGGTCCATACACCCTCCCGAGGCACCTTTTTTATCCCAACTTCAGTTTGAATCCCCGGAATGGAGCACTAGACCTGAGGGAGATGACAGCAGGAGTCAAGGGGCACGACACAGGTGAGTGTGACAGATCCCTGCCAATTAGGCCCTCCTGCTTCAAGGATGGAGGTCATGCTCACATCCACGGCACAGATAAGGTCTAGGGAACTCGGAGGTTACTCACAGTGGGAGCCTTAGGCACCACACAGATGAGCATGAATATTCCTGCTGGCTGAGCCTCCCCGCTTCATGGGTGAAGGTTGAACTTGCACCAATGGTCAGCACCTGCCCTGGTCTCTGGGACTCGGGGATGTAATGTTGGAAGAAGAAAAAGGCCTCCTCTCTGTCACATACCCTGGGTATTAGCTGGAAAGAGAGGGGAACACAGGGTTGCCTTTTCCCCATTTCCAGATGGGTAACCAATCAATAATTTTCAGCCTGCATTCCTCGAATGCACCTAAAATCACTAGAATTCATTTGACCCTCAGACGCTTAAGAAAAAAAGTCTTTTTACTTTTTCCCTCTTCCGTCCTCTCTTCATGGATGGGTAATCACATCTCTGTGCCACAGGACACTCCCCTCGGGTACATCCCCCAAACTGGGAAGAGTTTCGTTTTCCCAAACATTAAACTGCTTGGAAATCTCTTGAGGAGGAATGACTTCTCGTTGTCCATTCCCCCTTCACAGGACTCCAAGGTCAACAGAGCTCTATGGCTTGGGGGAAAGGAACCCAGATGCCTGGCATGCCAGCAAAAGGGTAAAGATTCTTGCCAGTCATACCCTCTCTTTGTGCAAACTGATTGTAGGAATGGCAACAACAACAACAAAAATCACTATATTCTCTACACCTCCATGAGTTCAAAAGCCAGAAGCATTGGCCACTTGGCATGGCTGAGGTCAGGTAATAAAACATATCAAATGACTTTTTAGCAAAGGAATGCTAGGGTTAAAAGTTAGCTTAATTAAAAGCGGATGTCCACGGATATCCAAGCGATACATATATTCAAAAGGTCTGTATGTCATTTCTCTTTGTGGATCCTGTTTTCCTGAAGAAAGTTTTTTTTTTTCTTTTCAGTCAGCTAAATTATTTTTCTCCATTTTTGTCTTGCCAGTCTTTTTTTTTTCTTTTGAGAAGGAATCTTGTGCCGTCACCCAGGCTGGAGTGCACTGGTACAATCTCAGCTCACTGCAACCTCCACCTCCTGGGTTAAAGTGATTTTACTGCCTCAGCCTCCCAAGTAGCTGGGATTACGTGGTGGCTCACGCCTGTAATCCCAGCACTTTGGGAGGCCGAGGTGGGTGAATCACGAGGTCAAGAGATCGAGACCATCCTGGTCAACATAGTGAGACCCCGTCTCTACTAAAAATACAAAAAATTAGCTGGGCATGGTGGCACGTGCCTGTAATCCCAGCTACTCAGGAGGCTGAGGCAGGAGAATTGCCTGAACCCAGGAGGCGGAGGTTGTGGTGAGCCCAGATCGCAAACTGATTTGCACCACTGCACCTGGCTAATTTTTGTATTTTTAGTAGAGACAGTGTTCACCATGTTGGCCAGGCTGGTCTCGAACTCCTGATCTCAGGTGATCCACCACCTTGGCCTCCCAAAGTGCTAGGATTACAGGTGTGAGCCACCATGCCCGGGCCTTGTTTTGCCACTCTAATGCACACATAAGCGGCCCCAAGATAAACTTCTGATGGTCTGGGACTCCTTGGTAAGGCAGAGAAGGTGCTGCTGACCTTGTTTTAGGAGAAACCTCTGTTTCCCTCCCTGAACCTCAGGAATTAGAAGTGAATGGATTCCTCTCAAAATCTGTTTGGTTTTCCAGCCGTGCCCACTTATCAGGCCTTAGAAACTGCATGTTTTTCTAGCCCTGGCTCCAGAAGAGCTCCACTCTGGGGCCAGGGATCCAATTAAGAGATTAGCACATGAAAAATCTCCCAACTACAGGATCTCCTTTTGTCTGTCTGGGTAGTTATATACGTGTGATACGTGTGAGGTTTATATAAAAGAACTCTAACTGGTTGGCTTAAGGTGAAATAAGCACTTAGATCAAATAGTCTTAAAGAAGAATAGAAGTTGTGATGTCTTTCAGTTCATGTGACTTTAATCTTTGAGAAATAAAAAGTTTTAAAAATTAAATGTTTTTAAAAAGTTTTAAAAATTAAATGTCTTCAGAGTGTACATGTGGCCCCAATTATGCAGGTCAGATACTGGGTTTGATGAATGCTTCGAGCTCATAAAGTGCTGCTTTTTTTTTTTTTGAGCCGGAGTTTTGCTCTTGTTACCCAGGCTGGAGTGCAATGGCGCGATCTCGGCTCACCGCAACCTCCGCCTCCTGGGTTCAGGCAATTCTCCTGCCTCAGCCTCCCGAGTAGCTGGGATTACACGCGCCACCATGCCCAGCTAATTTTTTGTATTTTTAGTAGAGACGGGGTCTCACCATGTTGACCAGGATGGTCTCGATCTCTTGACCTCGTGATCCACCCGCCTCGGCCTCCCAAAGTGCTGGGATTACAGGCGGGAGCCACCGCGCCCGGCCTTACACTACTTCTTGGCTTCTGAAAACTGTTCAGCTTGCCTGGTTTACAGTTTGGTGAAGGCTGGGGACATACAGCGCAGCCACACCACTAACTATGCTGGAAAGAACCAGACCTTACCTGCGCCTAATACATAATTAAAATAACTCACCGTGTTCTACACCGAAATTAAAAATGGTCAGGAGTTGTCATTATAACATGTAATTGAGACTACTGAAAATAGATTTACATGCAAGGTGTGTGGGGAGAGTAAAATGTGGTTTGGTAAAAGATTATAACAAGGCAAGGGAAGGTAAACTTTTTTGTTGCTGTTGTTCTCTGAGGTGAATGAAGGGGGAAGGTAAATTTCTACCTGAGTTTAGAGGGTTAAAGGCTGTTTAAAAGCTAAAGGTTTGAACAAATTGTGGAAGGGTTATAAATAAAAATTCATCTCATAAAAGAAATTTATATCGACCCAATTCAAAAGGTTCTAATTTGCTTCATCCATAGATCGAACGATGGAATAAAAGCACCACAAGGTCTTCTTGACAAACTACCCTGATCTTTTACAAAAATCTGTAAAGGGTTATAAAAGGTTTATAAGAATCTCACCTTGTGGTCAAACTGATTAAGATTGGATTGATTTGTCTGTAAGGTTTCATTTTAAAAATTGAGGTTGACCGTAATGGTAAACTGATACAAGGGTGAAATCTGGCTTTTTCTCTCAAACAAGATCTTCGTGTAATGAAACACTTTTGTTTGCCTTGTGAATAAACTACTGAAAAAGAAGGGAAGGATAACAGACAGGCTCTTTGGAAAAACAAGTCTTCCCTATTTATTTATTTATTTATTTATTTATTTATTTATTTATTTATTTATTTTTTGAGACGGAGTTTCGCTCTTGTCACCCAGGCTGGAGTGCAATGGCGTGATCTCGGCTCACCACAACCTCCGCCTCCTGGGTTCAAGCAATTCTCCTGCCTCAGCCTCCTGAGCAGCTGGGATTACAGGCACGCACCACCATGCCCAGCTAATTTTTTGTATTTTTAGTAGAGACGGGGTTTCACCATGTTGACCAGGATGGTCTCGATCTCTTGACCTCATGATCCACCCGCCTCAGCCTCCCAAAGTGCTGGGATTACAGGCTTGAGCCACCGCGCCTGGCCCGGCCCTCTTAATGAGTAAAAACTTTTGCTTTTTTAAAAACTTGAGTCATCATTTTGGCTATATGGATGACTTACAGTAACCTGAAATTCTATTAAATGTTTTTTGGGGAGGGTTGTTTTTGTTTTTGGTTTTTGAGATGGAGTCTTGCCCTGTCACCCAGGCTGGAGTGGCGTGGCACAATCTTGGCTCACTGTAGCCTCTGCCTCCACCTTCTGAGTATCTGGGATTACAGGTGTGTGCCACCACCCCCAGCTACTCTTTTAGATTCTTAGTAGAGACGGGGTTTTGCCATGTTGGCCAGGCCGGTCTCAAACTTGTGACCTCAGGTGATCCACCTGCCTCAGCCTCCCAAAGTGCTGGGATTACAGGCGTGAGCCACCGCGCCCGGCTGCCTATTAAGTGTTTTAAGACATGTTTAGTTACACAGAATGATGAAAATAAGGTGGCGTTTGATCTTCAGGTTATATTTTAGTGAGTAACATTAATATGTGTTCCAGAATGGCGCGCGGTTTCCAAAACCCTGATATCTGAGTGTTCCGTCGTGATCACGGTTCTCGTGCGAGGCTATCGCAGACCACAGAGGTGGCCACGTGAGGCCATCGCAGACCACAGAGGTGGCCACGTTCCTTTGTCGGTCGTGCTTTAGACTGTGCTACCCTAGGGTGCTCTGACGTGCAGACAATTGTCTTGTTTTGATTCTCTTCAAAGGATGAATGAAGAGAGCACGGATCGCAACTTGGGAGACCGAAAACAGGCGCTGACCCCTGAAGTCGCCTCTTCTGACTCTTTTGCTTGGAACACGCTGATCCTTTGTTTTCCAGCATCAAGTGGCTTTCTCAGTTGTGGAGTGAATCGACCCGTGACCTCTGACTGCAGCTCAGAAGAAACAAAAGGGATGGGCCGTCAGACCCCAAATGGTCCTGCAGATGAGCCTTGGATGATGGCCCCCTTTCTCCAGGAACCCTTAGATAGGCCTCGAGAGAGACCTGGCTGCGTTTTCCCAAAACGATGGCCCCGTCAGCATGAGGAGTTAGAGTGGCATCGTCCCTGTCCTAATGGCAGTTAGATGGAGCTCTTCAGAGGTGGCGTGACGGCAGCAGCCCATCCAGAGTGGCCACTGCCAAGACGCCACTCAACGGAGCAAATGGGAGCCCCGACCCACCCAGCCCCAGGGCCTGAAATCTGCTGTCATTCGGGGCCAGAAATTTATCTACACACCCTGGCTTGCTTGGTAACTTCTGGAAAGTCAGTAGCCTGTGGGGCCTCAGTTTCCCCACCTGTAAGATGGAAGGTGTGATAGCGCTGCCCTTCTGGAATTCCAATGAGGATTAAGAACAGAGTAGGAAGGCGGGGTGCGGTGGCTCACGCCTGTAATCCCAGCACTTTGGGAAGCCGAGGCGGGCGGATCACGAGGTCAGGAGTTCGAGACCAGCCTGACCAACATGGTGAAAACCCATCTCTACTAAAAATAAAAAAACATTTTTTTATTTTTTGCTGGGCATGGTGGCACGCACCTGTAATCCCAGCTACTCGGGAGGCTGAGGCAGGAGAATGATTTGAACCTGGAGATAGAGGTTGTGGTGAGCTGAGATGGTGCCACTGCACTCCAGCCTGGGCAACAGAGCAAGACTGTCTTAAAAAATATATACATTAACAGCAACAAGAGTAAGAATGAAGTGTTTGGTGGTGCCGGCACACCAGGACCCCAGCCCAGGCACCTGAGGGAGGCTGCATCCACCTGCACCCAGCAGTGCAGGGCACTCACGGTTGGGCGGTGGGAGGGGCAGGTGCTTTTCATCCGCCCCCCACCGCGACCCAGACACCAGCCATCACCTCCTCAGCCCTATCTGCCCCCTCCCTGCCCTTTACTTGATTCTCCATCTGGAGGCTGCTGTCCTCCTGAAGAGTATCCAGGGTATCAGCATCCTGCTGTCAGACACCACTCTGCTCCTTTTGGGCTCTTCAGGTCCCTTTGGGGACCGCCTGTCTGGAGGGCAGCTACAGGGTCTCCGGAGCCAGAGGCCTCTGCTGCACCAGCCACCTCGACTAGCATCCTTACTTGGGGGCTGCTGTCTGTTCACTGTGCCCCACCAGGCCCTGACAGACCCTGGGAGAGCCCCCAGATGTGCCCTGCCTGTCTCAGACACACACACCCTTGCCCAGAGCCTTGCCAGGGGCTTAGGAAGAGCCCAACACGTCCAGTGAGCCACAAATGCTGGATGGACAGATGGACAGGCTGACCCACAGGCCAGCAGTAGGTGGGGTGTGTGCAGATGAAAGGGCCCCCCCCAAGAGCCTATGGGGGCCATACCCCTCAGCCACCTTTCAGGCCAAAGGCCAAGGCTGGAGATCTCAGAGCTGTTCCAGCACCCGGCCACACTCCAGAGGGTGGGGGTGGTGCCCACGGGCAGCCCCGTAGGTTCCGCGGAGCGGCTGGGCCCTGGGCCAGACTTGGCTAGAGCCCAGCTCGGAAGGTTTGCAAGCGTGGGTGCTAACAGGAAGCACCAGGACGGACGCTTGCCTCTGGGTGAGCTGTGTCCCCACACCAGGTCCATCACCCACCCAGGCACTGGGTGCCATCACTGGGTGCCATCACTCCCCGAGGCACTGCCCGCCTCCCCCCTCAGGCGCTGGGACCGGAGGCCGCCTCCCGAGTCTCTATGCGGCAGCACACTCCTCACTTCGGTTTTGAGACTGTTTTGCTTTTAACATCCTCACGCCTTTCTGCCCAGATTCTCCCTCTTCTGTTCCTCAATCCGCCCACCCCACCCCCTCTGCCCTGGAGGTTTGTCTTCTGTGCCCTCCCACAACTCCAGGCTGGCACCTGGGCCAGCCCGCCTTCTCCGAGAGCCTCCCGTGCCCCATGCTGAGCCCACCGCCCGCTGAAGGCCTCCTGTGCCCTCTCCTACCTCCTCTTGGAGATGATAGACAGGCCACCCGCCACCTGGGACCCATCGAAGAGCAGCGCTCACTCACTCGCCCTTCGAGGCTCCCAGCTGCCAGGCTGTCAACCTGACGGTGCACCAGAGCGGCCTGAGGCCAGATGCAGATTCCAGGCTCCAGGGACAACCGCCTCCTCCAGGGCTCCTGGGAGAGTGAGACATTCAGGGCTGGTCACAGGGTCAGACAAGACTCCTCCGGGCCTGGGCTGGAGCTGTAGTGACAGGCCCGGCCGGCATCGCATCCCTCTGGCCCTGCAGCAGTGAGCGAAGGTGCGCCCAGGTGCCCGGCTTTGCCAAAACTTCCCAGCTTTGCCAAAACTGCCTGGCAGGGACCACGCATCCTCAGGGAGGCAGCACAGCTCTGGGGGGGCACCTGCAGCCCTCTCTGCCAAGGGGAGGAGGGAAGGTCAGCAGAATCGCAGGCCACAGGCACCAGCATTCCCATCCCGGCTCGGGCCGCACGGAAGCCCCTCCACGGCGCCCACTCGTGAGCCCTACGGACTGCCGGGGCTGCAGAGATCCTCCAGGCCGGCTTCCCTGTCAACAGGGCCAGCCTGGACTCGGCAGGGCCCCAGGTGGGCCTGGGGTGGACCTGGGTGCAGGGCGGGCCCCAGCCCGTGCCAGGTACATACCTCAGCCCGCTCTGCGCCGCACCAACTTGTCTCCCAGGATTTTTCCACACAAAACCCGTCTCCCAGGGAAGCAGCCAGTCTGATGTGCTGGGCGTTCCCACCCCGCCCTCCGGGGCCCCACAGTCCTGGCCCGACGCAGAGGCTGCCCCGAACGCTGGGCCGGGGATGGAGCCCAGGACACCTTGGCCATCCACAGTGGCCTCTGGGATGAGCTGGGAGGCTGGTGGGGTCCGGACCACAGGCAAGGTAGGTCTTCCACCCCCGCCCCTGGCAGCCCCAGCCCAGCCTCCCCATCCTTTCAGAGGCCTCCCTTCCCCCTCTAACTCCCAACACTGACCTCTGACTCCCACCCTCCAGTTTCTGCCCCATCAGCACTGACCCCACCCCCACACCAGACCTCTGCCCCCAGCCCCACTAGGGCAAAAGTCTTCAGGGGACGGGGCTGGGTTAAGGGTCTGCCCTGGAGGAGAGCCCAGAGCCAGAGTCCAGGGTCCGGGGAGAGGCACAGGCTGTCAGACGAGCTCCTGAGGGAAGCCGGAGGGGGATCACAGATGTTCAGCTCCCACCCTCAGCCCTCCAAGGCTTGCCCCCCACCCCCATCTACCAGGGCCTGTCCCAGAGCCCTCCTGCGGCCGCACTGGCTGTGGTGCTCAAGGGAGATCTTCCAGGCAGAAGCCTCGTTTGATCTGGGCCCCCATCCCCACCCACTCTACCCTCAATCCCTCTCCACCCCAGCCTCCGCTCCCCCAGACCCCCTGGCACCCCCATCCCCACCCACTCCAGCCTCACTCCCTCTCCACCCCAGCCTCCGCTCCCCCAGACCCCCTGGCACCCCCATCCCCACCCACTCCAGCCTCACTCCCTCTCCACCCCAGCCTCCGCTCCCCCAGACCCCCTGGCACCCCCATCCCCACCCACTCCAGCCTCACTCCCTCTCCACCCCAGCCTCCGCTCCCCCAGACCCCCTGGCACCCCCATCCCCACCCACTCCACCCTCACACCCTCTCCACCCCAGCCTCCGCTCCCCCAGACCCCCTGGCACCCCCATCCCCACCCACTCCAGCCTCACTCCCTCTCCACCCCAGCCTCCGCTCCCCCAGACCCCCTGGCACCCCCATCCCCACCCACTCCAGCCTCACTCCCTCTCCACCCCAGCCTCCGCTCCCCCAGACCCCCTGGCACCCCCATCCCCACCCACTCCACCCTCACACCCTCTCCACCCCAGCCTCCGCTCCCCCAGACCCCCTGGCACCCCCATCCCCACCCACTCCAGCCTCACTCCCTCTCCACCCCAGCCTCCGCTCCCCCAGAACCCTCTGGCACCCCCATCCCCACCCACTCCACCCTCACTCCCTCTCCACCCCAGCCTCCGCTCCCCCAGACCCCCTGGCACCCCCATCCCCACCCACTCCAGCCTCACTCCCTCTCCACCCCAGCCTCCGCTCCCCCAGACCCCCTGGCACCCCCATCCCCACCCACTCCACCCTCACACCCTCTCCACCCCAGCCTCCGCTCCCCCAGACCCCCTGGCACCCCCATCCCCACCCACTCCAGCCTCACTCCCTCTCCACCCCAGCCTCCGCTCCCCCAGACCCCCTGGCACCCCCATCCCCACCCACTCCAGCCTCACACCCTCTCCACCCCAGCCTCCGCTCCCCCAGACCCCCTGGCACCCCCCATCCCCACCCACTCCACCCTCACACCCTCTCCACCCCAGCCTCCGCTCCCCCAGACCCCCTGGCACCCCCATCCCCACCCACTCCAGCCTCACTCCCTCTCCACCCTAGCCTCCGCTCCCCCAGAACCCCCTGGCACCCCCATCCCCACCCACTCCACCCTCACACCCTCTCCACCCCAGCCTCCGCTCTCCCAGAACCCCCTGGTTCTTCCCCACACACCCACTCCTGCCCCAAGCCTGGCGGGCCAGGTCCCTCTGAGTCAACCCCCTGGGGCAGCCCCACCCACTGCACCCTGACTCATGTGCTGGGAACAGCCTCTCAACCCAGGGCCTGGAGGACAGGAGCAGAGTGGTGCCAGGGTCCTGGGAGCCAGAGGGGGTCGATCCAGCTCTTTGGAGGCCTCTGTGGGGGGTGAGGGGGTCCTGGGGGTGAGTTCCAGGGTCTGCAGGCCTAGAGGGAGGGCCGGTCCATCCACAGGCTTCCTGGTGGGGAGGGGCTCACTGGGTTCTGAGGACCAGGGCCAGGGCTCCATGGGGTCCCGTTGGACCCTAAAGCTCCACCCCTCCAGCCTTTGTCCTGACCCCTGGCACTGACCCCTGCCCCCCCTACACACTGTCTCCTGCCAACCCTACCTCGGCCTCATCCCTGCCTCCCCAGCAAGGCTGGGCTACCATGGAGGCTGCCTGGTCCTCAGAGCTCCCACAGGCCCTAGACCCCGCGGGGTGGGACAGCTCCCATTCAGGCTGGGGGTGACGGGACATATCCCCTGAAAGCCCCTGGCCCTTCCCCGATACTCAGGACACAGGGGGCCCCTCTGTCCAACCCCCACCACAAAGGGCCCAGTCTGGCCTTTACAGGCCAAGAACAAGGAGGACCCAGGCCGGTGGCCCAGTTGTGGATGGGAGAAAAGGAGGCAGGAGGCCAGGCTGGGACCTGGGGCCATGCAGGCGGGGCCTGTTCTTCCACCCAAATTCCACCTTAAGCAGGCCGCAGCCCCTCCCTCCCACCTGGCCAGGTGTCCCCGCCCCCAGCTGTGCTCGGGGCTGGGCAGGCGTCTGTCTCCAGGCGGCTCTGGGTGAGGCCGGCGGGGCGGGGACTCCGGGGAGAGGGCCTCGAGGGACAGGACGGAGTGAAGACAGTTGGGTTCAGAGGCGGCCGCCAGGCCCAGGCCCGAGGACGGCAGGCGCCCACCGCCATGCAGGATGGTAACTTCCTGCTGTCGGCCCTGCAGCCAGAGGCTGGCGTGTGCTCCCTGGCGCTGCCCTCTGACCTGCAGCTGGACCGCCGGGCCGCAGAGGGGCCAGAGGCCGAGCGGCTGAGGGCAGCCCGTGTCCAGGAGCAGGTCCGCGCCCGCCTCCTGCAACTGGGGCAGCAGCCGCGGCACAACGGGGCCGCCGAGCCCGAGGCCCAGGCCGAGACAACCCGAGGTAGGCCACGGCCGCAAGGCGGGTGCCAGGCGGCGGGGACGGTGGGGCAGTGGGACGGTGAGAGGGCAGAGGCCTCGGCGGGCCAGCTCCAGGGTTCAGCTCCTGACTCACCCAGGCCTCACACTGAGTCATGCACCCCGCCCCAACGGGCGTGGGGAGAAGCCGTGGGTGGGGCGGCCTCATACAAGCATGGATCCCGGGGTTCTCCAGATGTGGAGCCTGGCTGGGCCCCACCTGTGCCCAGCCTTGAGCCCTCCCTGTGGGGGGTGACGGGAAGGCTGGCACCTAGCAGGTGGTCCAGGCCCCTGGGTCGGGAAACCCCGAACACACCCTCACCTGGCCCAGGCAGCACAGGCTCACACAGGGTCTCAGGACACCCAGACACCCACGCTCCCCCAACACCTCGTGGGAAGAGCAGAGCAGGAAAGCGGGGAGCGGTGGGGACGCCGCAAGTCCTGGAGGGAAGCCAGGCCTGTCTGGGCCAGGGGCTCCCTGAGGAATTAGAGGGGAAGGCCGGCTGGAGTGACCCAGATTTCTCTGTGGGGACAGCAGGTGGAGGAGCACCCTCGGTGCCGGCCAGGCCCACCCGTGGCGGAATCCTGGCCCCGCTCAAGCGAGTGTGTGTGTGCCAGTGAGAGCAGGTGACAGGCTCACACACACACTGGGAGTAGAAGGCAGTGGCTCTAGAAATGTCCTTTGCCACGCTACAGCAACAGGGATTAAGGTTAGACAGTGAGATGAACCTCCCAGAATGCCAGGGACCCAGATGCCAGTTGGTTGTGGTCCACTTGGTGTTTAGAGGGGCCTCCCCAGGACTGGCCTCCAGCCACTGGCCGGGGGAAGTGACAGTCGCCCAGCAGAGGGGCCAGCCCTGAGGCCTGGACTGAGGGGTCCTCCCTCCCTGGAACTCAGCCTTGCTGGTGACCAAGCTGGGTGCCCAGGGGTCATGGGGTGGAGGAGGATAAGGGAAGGGTTAATTACCACCCGGCTATCCTGCCAATTAGAGGGAGGTGAATTATAATTGGGGGGTGGGGGCGAGGTCTCTAGGCTGGGGCGTGCCCCCACTCCAGGCTGGGCCTCAGGAGCGTCACAGGGTTAATAGCCCCTGCCCAGAAGCCCCATTAACCAGGATGGGTGAGGCCCCTGATGTGGGGTGTCCCGCACAGAGCGTCCAGCTCTGGGCAGAGCTGTGGGAGGCCATGGCCCCCTTCCCACACCCCACCCTGAGTGCCTCAGCCAGGTTGCCCTGCCAGGCCCTCTCATGCCCCCACCGCCAGCCTGTCCACTCTGCCCACCCATGGGTTCCTCCTGATGCCCAGTCACCATCCACCTGTGGGACCCTCACTCGCCGCCCACTCTCCACTCTCCACCCAGCACTCTCCATCTTTTCAACACTCACAGCGGCCCCCCTGCCCTCCTCCTGCCCATCACTCCATCCTCCCCCCAACCCCCACCATTCTCCTGCCCCTCACTCCATCCTCCCCCCTCCCCCCGCCCTCCTCCTGCCCCTCACTCCAACCTCCCCCCTCCACCACCACCATCCTCCTGCCCCTCACTCCATCCTCCCCCCTCCACCACCACCATCCTCCTGCCCCTCACTCCATCCTCCCCCCTCCACACCCACCCTCCCCCTGCCCCTCACTCCATCCTCCTTCCTCCACCCCCACCCTCCTCCTGCCCATCACTCCACCTCCCCCCCCCCGCTCTCTGCCCTCCTCCTGCCCATCACTCCATCCTCCCCCCTCCCCCCACCCACCTACCTGTCTGTCCACTCACTGTGGGGCTGGGCTGATGCAGCTGCCCTTGGCCTGTGTGCGGCTGGATGGGATGGGTGTGGCCCCTGCCTCGGGCTCTGCCAGGTGGGAGAGGGCACTGCAACAGGACATACTGGTCTAGAGAGACAGGGCACTCTCCGGTGACTGGGCACAGATGAGGTCTGGGCACAGGAGGAGCTCAAAAAAAGTCAGTGTGGGCCGGGGCAGACTAGGATGGCTTCCTGGAGGAGGGGGCCAGGTGCTATACCATGGCAGGGATTGGACAGAGAGTCCCTGGCACATTCCCCAGGGACCAGGAGGTCAGAGGGTGAGCGCATCTGCCTTCTCCGGTAGAGGAGGCACAGCTGGGGGGTGGGCTGTGGAAGGTGGACCACCAGGCTGACAGGTGAGGAGATCAGGACATGGCAGGAACGGGGAGGCACTGGCCCCCGGGCCCGCCTGGCCTCCCTGCCCGGGACTGAGGCTGCTCCCAGGGTTGTGAATGGAGATGGACTGGTGGAGAGGAGGCAGGAGGCCAGTGAGTTGCTGTCTGGCAGAGCTGGACTCCCACTGTCCCTCTCCGCAGGTGCATCCAGGGGGCAGTACCACACCCTGCAGGCCGGCTTCAGCTCTCGCTCTCAGGGCCTGAGTGGGGACAAGACCTTGGTGAGTGATGGCCCAGCCTGGGGGGGGGCAATCTGGGCTCTGCAGTCTGGAGAGCGGGAGGCTCTGCAGCAGGCTGGGCACAGGTGAGCCAGGCGCGTCCTCACTGCCCCCTCCACCCACAGGGCTTCCGGCCCATTGCCAAGCCACCCTACAGTCCAGCCTCCTGGTCCTCCCGCTCTGCCGTGGACCTGAGCTGCAGTCGGAGGCTGAGTTCCGCCCACAACGGGGGCAGCGCCTTTGTGGCCGCTGGGTACGGGGGTGCCCAGCCCACCCCTCCCATGCCCACCAGGCCTGTGTCCTTCCACGAGCATGGTGGGGTTGGGAGCAGGGCCGAGTATGACACGCTGTCCCTGCGCTCCCTGCGGCTGGGGGCTGGGGGCCTGGACGACCGCTACAGTGTGGTGTCTGAGCAGCTGGAGCCCGCGGCCACCTCCACCTACAGGACCTTTGCCTACGAGCGCCAGGCCAGCTCCAGCTCGGCCCGGGCAGGGGGGCTGGACTGGCCAGAGGCCAGCGAGCTTCCCCCGAGCCGGACCATCCGTGCCCCTGCTATGAGGACCCTGCAGCGATTCCAGAGCAGCCACCGGAGCCGCGGGGTAGGCGGGACAGCGCCTGGGCCCGTCCTGGAGCCTGTGGCCCGAGCACCATCTGTGCGCAGCCTCAGCCTCAGCCTGGCTGACTCAGGTCACCTGGGGGACGTGCGTGAGTTCAACAGCTACAGTGGCCACCGAACCCTGCAGAGGCTCAGCAGCGGGTGAGGGGCTGTGCCTGGCACAGGGAGGGGGCTTCTGCCATGGCCCCAGCCTGAACCCAAGTTTAGCCTGACCCCTGACCTCTGACTCCTGGCTCTGCAGTTTTGATGACATTGACCTGCCATCAGCAGTCAAGTACCTCATGGCTTCAGACCCCAATCTGCAAGTGCTGGGAGCAGCCTACATCCAGCACAAGTGCTACAGCGATGCCGCCGCCAAGAAGCAGGTGACCACCCCTGACCGCCCGCTCACTGCCCCCAGGTGACCACCCCTGACCACCCGCTCACTGCCCCCAGGTGACCACCCCTGACCACCCGCTCACTGCCCCAGGTGACCACCCGCTCACTGCCCCCAGGTGACCACCCCTGACCACCCGCTCACTGCCCCCAGGTGACCACCCGCTCACTGCCCCCAGGTGACCACCCCTGACCGCCCGCTCACTGCCCCAGGTGACCACCCCTGACCGCCCGCTCACTGCCCCCAGGTGACCACCCCTGACCACCCGCTCACTGCCCCCAGGTGACCACCCCTGACCGCCCGCTCACTGCCCCCAGGTGACCACCCCTGACCACCCGCTCACTGCCCCCAGGTGACCATCCCTGACCACCTGCTCACTGCCCCCAGGTGACCACCTTTGGGGCTCCACCACCTCCCACTGACCTTTGCTCCCTGACCACCCCTCAAGATCCCCAGGCTGACTGGGCAGACCCTACTCTGTCCAGAGCCCCCTCATAAAGGAAGAGTAGGAGAATACAATGTGGATATACCTGTATCAGCCACATATACCTATACAGACCTGCATCACCTCCATACCCTATACAGATCTGCACCACCTCCGTAGCCCTGTACACACCTGCATCACCTCTGTACCCTTGTACACACCTACATCACCTCCATAGACCTGTGTACACACCTGCATCACCTCCGTAGCCTTGTACACACCTACATCACCTCCGTAGCCCCGTGTACACACCTGCACCACCTCCGTAGCCCTGTACACACCTGCATCACCTCCGTAGACCCGTGTACATGTGCATCACCTCCGTAGCCCCGTGTACACACCTGCATCACCTCCGTAGCCCCGTGTACATGTGCACCACCTCTGTAGCCCCGTGTACACACCTGCACCACCTCCGTAGCCCGGTGTACACACCTGCACCACCTCCGTAGCCCCGTGTACACACCTGCACCACCTCCGTAGCCCCGTGTACACACCTGCACCACCTCCGTAGCCCCGTGTACACACCTGCACCACCTCCGTAGCCCCGTGTACACACCTGCACCACCTCCGTAGCCCCGTGTACACACCTGCACCACCTCCGTAGCCCCGTGTACACACCTGCACCACCTCCGTAGCCCCGTGTACACACCTGCACCACCTCCGTAGCCCCGTGTACACACCTGCACCACCTCCGTAGCCCCGTGTACACACCTGCACCACCTCCGTAGCCCCGTGTACACACCTGCACCACCTCCGTAGCCCCGTGTACACACCTGCACCACCTCCGTAGCCCCGTGTACACACCTGCACCACCTCCGTAGCCCCGTGTACACACCTGCACCACCTCCGTAGCCCCGTGTACACACCTGCACCACCTCCGTAGCCCCGTGTACACACCTGCATCACCTCCGTAGCCCCGTGTACACACCTGCACCACCTCCGTAGCCCCGTGTACACACCTGCATCACCTCCGTACCCTTGTACACACCTGCACCACCTCCGTAGCCCCGTGTACACACCTGCATCATCTCCGTAGCCCCGTGTACACACCTGCACCACCTCCGTAGCCTTGTACACACCTGCACCACCTCCGTAGCCCTGTACACACCTGCACCACCTCTGTAGCCCCGTGTACACACCTGCATCACCTCCGTAGCCTTGTACACACCTGCACCACCTCCGTAGCCCTGTACACACCTGCACCACCTCTGTAGCCCCGTGTACACACCTGCATCACCTCCGTAGCCCCGTGTACACACCTGCATCACCTCCGTAGCCCCGTGTACACACCTGCATCACCTCCGTACACCTGTGTACACCTGCATCACCTCCGTACACCTGTACACACCTGCATCACCTCCAGCTCCCTGCACACACCTCATCACCTCTGCACCTCTGTATACACCTGCATCACCTCCGTAGACCTGTGTACACACCTGCATCACCTCCGTACACCTGTGTACACCTGCATCACCTCCGTACACCTGTGTACACCTACACCACCTCCAGCTCCCTGCACACACCTCATCACCTCTGCACCTGTGTACACCTGCATCACCTCCAGCTCCCTGCACACACCTCATCACCTCTGCACCTGTGTATACACCTGCATCACCTGCATATCCATATCTATACACCTGGACATATCTACACACATGTATCTAGTCTGTTCACCCCATATCCCTGTGCCCACAGGCCCGCAGCCTTCAGGCCGTGCCGAGGCTGGTGAAGCTCTTTAACCATGCCAACCAGGAAGTGCAGCGCCACGCCACAGGCGCCATGCGCAACCTCATCTACGACAATGCAGACAACAAGCTGGCGCTGGTGGAGGAGAACGGGATCTTTGAGCTGCTTCGGACCCTGCGGGAGCAGGACGATGAGCTTCGCAAAAACGTCACAGGTGCTGCCTGGCCCCTCCTCCTCCCAGCCTTCCTCCACCTGCCCTCCATCTGTCCTCCCTCCTCCACCTACACCCTCTGCCTGGCCCCATTCCTCCTGTCCTGTGTCCCCCGACCTGTTCTCCCTCCTCTACCTCCAACTCCTCTGCCTGTCCCTTCCTCCGCCTGACCCCTCTTCTGCCTGTTCCCCTCCCTCCTCCGACTGTCCTTTCTCCTCCGTGCTGGCCCCTCCACGCCATACGGCTCCCCTCCATCCTGCTGTTCAGCCCTTTGCTGGCTGTTTCTACTTGGCCTCCACTCCTGCCTCTTTCCTGGACCCCTGGTCACCCTGTTCTGCGGCTGAGTCTTCTGGTAGCTACCTCCACCCCAAGCCCGCTCACACCCCAACCAGCTCGTCCCCTCTTGCTTGGTCCGAGCTCTGTCACCCCAGATGCCACCCCAGGGTCTCCCCAGTGGGGCTCGTGAATGAGGCACAGAACACAGGGCCAGCCCTGGGGAGAGGCAGGACCT
Organism: Callithrix jacchus; assembly: GCF_049354715.1. Classification (NCBI taxonomy): domain Eukaryota; kingdom Metazoa; phylum Chordata; class Mammalia; order Primates; family Cebidae; genus Callithrix; species Callithrix jacchus. Next base: position 131,504,243 of record NC_133511.1, on the reverse strand, counting down.
CCTCGCACCATCCTCAGAAACGCCCAGGGGGTTGGAGGGCTGACGCTCACAGCAGCCTCCCCCTCGTCCAGGAATCCTGTGGAACCTTTCATCCAGCGACCACCTGAAGGACCGCCTGGCCAGAGACACTCTGGAACAGCTCACCGACCTGGTGCTGAGCCCCCTGTCGGGGTCTGGGGGTCCCCCACTCATCCAGCAGAACGCCTCAGAGGCGGAGATCTTCTACAACGCCACCGGCTTCCTCAGGTGCGCGGCCTCGGCAGATGGGTGGGGGCCGCAGGCACGTGTTGTCAGGGACCCCGCCTGGCCCGGCGCCCACAGCCCCACACACTGCAAGGGGCGCACTGGGGGTGGGGCGAGCAGGGCCCAGGGTGGGACGGCATCGTGCTCAGGGCCTCTGCCCAAAGCAGGGCCTGGGCCTGGGGGTCCCTGGGGGGCTCTGATCTGCCTCTGTCCCCAGGAACCTCAGCTCAGCCTCTCAGGCCACTCGCCAGAAAATGCGGGAGTGCCACGGACTGGTGGACGCCCTGGTCACCTACATCAACCACGCCCTGGACGTGGGCAAGTGCGAGGACAAGGTGAGGTCCGCGCTGCGGAGGGGGGCCCGTGGCCCTCGACGCCGCCGCCCTGACCCGCGCCCCTGCCCGCAGAGCGTGGAGAACGCGGTGTGCGTGCTGCGGAACCTGTCCTACCGCCTGTACGACGAGATGCCGCCTTCTGCGCTGCAGCGGCTGGAGGGCCGCGGCCGCAGGGACCTGGCCGGGGCGCCGCCGGGCGAGATGGTGGGCTGCTTCACGCCGCAGAGCCGGCGGCTGCGCGAGGTGGGCACCGGCCTGGGCGGGGCGTGCGGGGTGGGCGGGCACCGGCCTGGGCTGGGCGTGGGGAGTCGGTGGGCACAGGCCTGGGTGGGGTGTGGGGTGTGCGGGCAACGGCCTGGGTGGGGCGCGGACACCAGCCTGGGCGGGGCGTGTGGGGTGGGCGGGCACCGGCCTGGGCGGGGCGTGGGGAGGGGCGGGCACCAGCCTGGGCGGGGCGTGGGGAGGGGCAGGCACCAGCCCGGGCGGGGCGTGGGGAGGGGCGGGCACCGGCCTGGGCGGGGCGTGGGGAGGGGCGGGCACCGGCCTGGGCGGGGCGTGGGGAGTCGATGGGCACAGGCCTGGGTGGGGCGTGGGGTGTGCGGGCAACGGCCTGGGTGGGGCGTGGACTCCAGCCTGGGCGGGGCGTGTGGGGTGGGCGGGCACCGGCCTGGGCGGGGCGTGCGGGGCGTGCGGGCACCGGCCTGGGCGGGGCGTGGGGGTGGGCGGGCACAGGCCTGGGCGGGGCGTGGGGGGTGTGGGTCCGACCCCGCCCCGCTGACCCCGGCCCCGCCCCGCGCAGCTGCCTCTCACAGCCGACGCGCTCACCTTCGCGGAAGTGTCCAAGGACCCCAAGGGCCTCGAGTGGCTGTGGAGCCCCCAGATCGTGGGGCTGTACAACCGGCTGCTGCAGCGCTGCGAACTCAACCGGCACACGACAGAGGCGGCCGCGGGGGCGCTGCAGAACATCACCGCGGGCGACCGCAGGGTGGGCGCACCCCCAGACCCAGGGGCTCCCGAGAGTTCATGCTGCGGGGGGAGGGGCAGGAGAGGAAGGGGGAGGGGAGGAGGCAGGTGGTGCCTCGGAGCATCTGAGGCCAGCGACCGGTGGGCAGGCCTTGGGCCTTGGGAGGACTTAGGTTTTGCCCTGAGTTTGAAGGGAGGCACCTGATCCTGCCTGGGCTGACGCCCCTGGCTTTGTCCCTGGGGGCAAAGGCAGAAGCAGAGCCCCCACCCCCCGGGGTGGCAGGAGGATGCAGGGACCCCAGGGTGGCAGGATCCCCCCAGGTGAGGGTCTGAGGCCTCCGGTCACCGCGCGTGCCTCCCTCCCTCCCTCCCTCTCTCCCTGCAGTGGGCGGGGGTGCTGAGCCGCCTGGCACTGGAGCAGGAGCGGATCCTGAACCCCCTGCTGGACCGCGTCCGCACTGCCGACCACCACCAGCTTCGCTCGCTGACCGGCCTCATCCGAAACCTGTCTCGGAACGCGCGGAACAAGGACGAGATGTGTGAGTCGAGCAGCCCCGTTCCCGCCCCGCCGTGTCCACACACGTTACGGGGGCTCCCGGCCACTCCACAGGGAGTAGACAGGCACGCAGCTCCCTGGGGGAGGCAGGGGACCCCCAGTGCCCGGGTGGCTGGAGTGGGGAGTAGACGGACCCCCGACCTCCCGCAGCCACCAAGGTCGTGAGCCACCTGATCGAGAAGCTACCGGGCAGCGTGGGTGAGAAGTCTCCGCCCGCCGAGGTGCTGGTCAACATCATAGCCGTGCTCAACAACCTGGTGGTGGCCAGCCCCATCGCCGCCCGGGACCTGCTCTACTTCGACGGGCTCCGAAAGCTTGTCTTCATCAAGAAGAAGCGGGACAGGTGGGGGCCGGCCCTGCCCTGCAGCAGCCCAGCCAGGGGGCTCTCCGGGCCCCTCCCAGCCACCTGCTTTCTGACTGTGTCCCCTCCTGACTTCCCTCCACCCTCAGCCCTGACAGTGAGAAGTCCTCCCGGGCAGCTTCCAGCCTCCTGGCCAACCTGTGGCAGTACAGCAAGCTCCACCGAGACTTCCGGGCGGTAGGTTCCCTGAGCCCAAGGCCAGCAGGAACGCGGGGCATGGGACGCGGGGGAGGGTCAAGGGAACCCACGTGGAGCAGTCGGCGAAGAGGCCAGTGGGTGGATGGAGGCCAGGAAGGCAGAGAGGAAGTGTCTAGGCCACACTCAGCACACTGCAGGATGGACAGAGGGCGGAGGGCCACACGGGCAGGCAGGCAGGGTGGACAGAGGGCGGAGGGCCGCATGGGCAGACAGGCAGGGTGGACAGAGGGCAGAGAGCCACACGTACAAGCAGGCAGGGTGGACAGAGGGCGGAGGGCCACAGGGGCAGACAGGCAGGGTGGACAGAGGGCAGAGGCAGGGTGGACAGAGGGTGGAGGGCCGCACAGGCAGACAGGCAGGGTGGACAGAGGGCAGAGAGCCGCACGGACAGGCAGGCAGGGTGGACAGAGGGCAGAGGCAGGGTGGACAAAGGGCGGAGAGCCGCACGGGCAGACAGGACATGACTTTGTGCCCTCTCCTCTGTAGAAGGGCTTTCGAAAGGAGGACTTCCTGGGCCCATAGGCAAAGCCTCCTGCAGGAGAAGGTGATGTGACCCAGCATCCGAGGGACAGACTCAGCTCCGGGCTGCCTGACTCAGCCCAGCCTCGCAGAGAAGGCTGATGACCAAGGGGCCCCTTGCTGGGACCCCTGTGTGCACCTTTGAGGGTCCTGGGCCACCAGGAGGGACAGGGGCTTATAACTGGGGACTTGGCTTCCGCAGGGCAGGGGGTGGGGCAGGGCTTGAGGCTGCTCGGGTGTGTGGGGTGGTGACCCAGTCACACTGACAGAGGTGGGGCTGGCCGTGGCCTGGCAGAATCTTGGGATAGCCAGCACTGGGAATAAAGATGGCCATGAACAGTCACTGCCCTGCATCCTTCCATGGCTGGCCTGACCCTGTGGCTGGCAGCATGACCAGGGTGGCTGATCCTGGGACTGAAGGCACCCCCCTGCCCCTGAGGACACCCACCCCTTGGGCTCACAAGCCTCCCAAGGTCAGAGGACACAGGACAGGGAGAGCCCAGCAGAGGGACAATTGGTACCTCAGGCCCAAGAGGGGACAGGGTGGACACAGGGGGACCACAGGCACACATGGAGCAGAGCTGGGAGCCTCAAGAGCAGAGGGGTGACGAGTGGGGAAGGGGGGCTGCCTCGCAGGCTATACTCATACTGCAAACGAACCCAACTCCCTCTCCACCCACCCTGGGCCTGGAGTTGCCAGGACCAGGGGCTCTCACACTGGCTGCCTGAGGTTTGGGGCCCAGCAGGCTCTGGACCCCTTAATCTCACCCAGAGCCAGGCCATTTAGTCTGAAGTTACTGTTGATTATTATTATTTTTGAGAAAGTATCGCACTGTCGTGTGGGCAGGAGTGCAATGGTGCAATCTCAGCTCACTACAATCTCTGCCTCCCAGGTTCATCCAATTCTCCTGCCTCTGACTCCCAAGTAGCTGAGATTACAGGCACATACCACCACACCTGGCTAATTCTTTGTATTTTTAGTAGAGATGGGTTTCACTATGTTAGCCAGGCTGGTCTTGAACTCCTGACCTCGTAATCTGCCCTTCTCGGCCTCCCAAAGTACTGTGATTACAGGCGTGAGCCATCACAGCGGCCTACTGTTGATATTCTTAAAACAGCGTCTGTGAAGCTCAGAACTTGAGGTCTCCAGGGGCCTGCCCATCAAGGATCTGCCTGGATTGGGAAGGGTCTAGGGACAGTCACATCCTCAAGCAGGGACCAGGCAGGGAGGCTACTGTAAGCAAGGGACAAACCTGAGCTTAGGAAGGGGATGGGGAGAGGGCAGATTTGGGAATTTGGGGGGTGAGGAGGGAGGGAGGGGCAGAGGGCCAAGAGAGCCCCAGAGGGAAGCCAAACCGAAATCTCCTGCTGCTGCAGGGGAGGGGACTGAGGCCCAGGCAGAATCCAAAAGGACTTTATTTTCTGGCACTGGGAGGGGCGCTGGGGACACAGCCTTGCCCTGAGGGTCCCAGGGCTGCAGACAGGGGTTGTGGTCCTGCTGAGCAGAGGAACGACCCCCCTGCCCTGGCACCCGCTGTCCTTATCATCCTGCACTCTGAGTGGGGGCTACATGTCATCCTCTGACACCAGGCAGTAAAAGTCTGTGCGGGCACTGTAGTTTCTCGAGCCGAGGTCCGAGACGTCCACTTCGCTGCCCCGGCCCTCTCCCAGCGAGACGCCACCAGTGCTGGGTGGAGCTGATTGCTCTCCAAAGACCGACCCCGGGACACCTGGGGAGGGAAGACCGAGACGCCTGAGGTGACCACCCACAGCCTTGTCCCAGACACACTTAGGGGCTGTCCTAGCTCAGCCCCTGCAGTGGTGGCCTGTGAGGCCCAGGATATTCCCAGGCAGGCCCAGGATCGAGCACCCCCAGGGCAGAGAGGCTGTGCAGGGGCCGACGGTGCCAGGAAGAGTCCTCAACACCGGGGCCCCTCCAGGCTGTCTGCCCCGTGCCTGCCCCCGTTACGCCCTGGGCTGAGCTTCTCCGGTCCAGAGTGGGGCTGGATGGGCATACCCAGGTCGCCGTCTTCCAGAGCCCGGGCCTCCGGGACTCGGCCTTGAAGAATCAGCATGGGGTCCTTGTCGTCCTGCAGCTGCGTCTGAGGGTCTCCTTCCGCTGGCCTATACTGAACCTTCCGCGGCAGCGCCAGCTGTAGTTCTTTCCAAAAATCGGAGGAAGGAGTCTGGGGGCCAGGTTGGGGCGGTTTGCAGGTGTGAACACGTGGGAGGGCGCGCACATCGTCAGCCCCCGGTGAGAGCCCTGCGGCTGCAGCAGCTATTCCGCGGCTCCAGGGCCTCCAGGGCAGCTCCCCACATCCGGTCCCCGACAGCAGAACCTTCCCCCAGGGCCCATTCACAAAGCGAGGTGCCTAGAGCTCTCCGTCAGCAGCACGGACGCCACCCGTCTCCAACGCGCCGCGCGCCCCGACCCCTCCCACGCCCCAGCGCACCGCGGAGCCGCGCGCCCCAACCCCTCCCACGCCCCAGCGCACCGCGGAGCCGCGCGCCCCGACCCCTCCCACGCCCCAGCGCACCGCGGAGCCACGCGCCCCGACCCCTCCCACGCCCCAGCGCACCGCGGAGCCCGGCCTCCAGAGCAGCAAGGTCACCAGGTGGCGGTGCTGGCGCAGCAGGCGGAGCGCGGGGTGCGCGGGGTCGCGCCTCTGGGCCTCGAAGGTGATGAAGATGGGTCTGCGGGTGAGCTCCAGCAGCCGGCACAGGCCTTCCCTGCGGGGCGGGACCGTCAGGGGAGGCGCCAAGCCGGGGCCTACCCACACCGCGCGGAACCCACCGGAAGCTGTGGTTGCACCAGGCCCGGCTCAGGAAGGCGTCCGAGAGCACCACGATGAGGCGCCGGCAGCGGCTCAGGTTCACCAGGAGGTCAGCGGACGGCTCTGCCGGAGGGCGGGCGTCGGAGGCGCGGGGCTAAGGGGCGGGGCCTGGTGTGGGCAGAGCTCCAGGGTGGGGGCGGGGTCTCCGGTGGGCCGGACGCGGGAACTAAGGGGCCGGGGCCTGGGGTGGGCGGAGCTCCAGGGTGGGGGCGGGGTCTCCGGTGGGCCGGACGCGGGAACTAAGGGGCCGGGGCCTGGTGGGCGGAGCTCCAGGGTGGGGGCGGGGTCTCCGGTGGGACGAGGCGGGCACGGGAACTAAGGGGGCGGAGCCTTGGGTGGGCGGAGCTCCAGGGTGGGGCGGGGCCTCCGATGGGACAGTGCCGGTTGCGGTACTAAGAGGGCGGGGAAAGTGTGGGCGGAGCTCCAGGGTGGGGCGGGGCCTCCGATGGGACAGTGCCGGTTGCGGTACTAAGGGGGCGGGGAAAGTGTGGGCGGAGCTCCAGGGTGGGGCGGGGTCTCCGGTGGGACGGGGACGGGCGCGGGAGGGTGGGGTGGGGCCTGTGGTGGGGGCGAGGCCCGGGATACCGGCGCGCGGCAGGAGGTCGCGGTCATCTAGGAAGAGCTTGTAGCCCCGACGCCGCTCCAGCTGCGGCTTCAGGATGAAGTTCACGAACTTGCGGTCCTCCAGGCAGTCGCTATAGGAGACGTAGGCATCGTAGAGCTTCCCGTCTGCGGACGGCGGCCAGTCATCCCGGTGGCCTCACGCCAGCCCTCCCGGACTTTAACCCCAGCACAGAGTCCCGGAGGCCGATGTCTCCCCGCCCCACGCCTCCAGAGCGGAGCTCAGCGGCGCAGCCTCAGGGAGGCCGCGGCGACCCCTCCTTGCGCCCACGCGGGCCCCACGCACCGTTCATCTCCACCTCCCCGTACGCGTCCTGGTACCAGAGCAGCACGTTGAGACGGCACTTGACGTAGAGCACGGCGGCCAGCAGCAGGGCCAGCAGGACCAGGAGGGAGGCCAGCACCGCAGCCACGTGGCTTGCAAGGCCTGCGGATGGGTTGCCTGAGCCAGCGCCCCTCCAGGAGCTTCCAAGCCTTGAGTCCCCTCCTACCCACTACTCGGGGAACCCCCATCACCAGCTCTCTGAAGAGTGAAGGAGAAGGAGCTGACGTTCTGGATGGAACAGGTGAAGGCTCCATAGTCCTCAGAGCTGGTCACGTTGACCCCCAGGACACTGGACACAAACCTCTCTGACAAGTTGGCCTTGAACCTGGGGACACCAAGCCAGGGTCAGGGTCCACTGGGGATACCAGTGGACACCCCAGAACCCTACCTGTCTGGGTTCGCCCAGGGAGGCTGTAGAATTGGGCCTCAAGCCAAGAGAAGTGACCAAAACCTGGAGGGGGTGCAGATTTGTTTCAGAACAGCCGTCCCAGTCCTGGGTGTGGGGCCTGGAGGTCCTCTGATGGCAGGCTTGGCCAGATGGTTGGCGTTCATTCAGGCCCTAGACCTTGCTGACACCCAGAGCCCTGGGCAGTGTACAAGGTGTGTGTCTACAGGGGCCATGCAGACCCCAGCTCTGTCCCTGACATCACTGACCCTCTGGGGCCACAGAGGCACTCTGCTCACATCATGTCTTGCCAGGTGGTTCTGGACCCTGGCATAGTTCAGGGAGACCACTGGCCTTGGCATGTCTGAGGGGTCACTCTGACCCTGGAAACCCAGGCCTCTTACCAGGAGTGCTCGTGGAGGCTGTAGTGGTCCCCATTTCCCAGTGGAAGCCCGTCTTTCAGCCACTGGACTGAAGGCAGGGAGCAGTGGGGCCCAGAGACTACCCAAGCTGTGCAGTTCAGAGCGACTGAGCTGCCCAAGGCAGGCCCCAGCGCCTGGTCTTCAGCCGGGGAGAGGAAGTCAGGGGCCCTGTTGCAGACACCTGAAGAGAGAGGACACAGTGGGTCAGCTGTGCCAGAGTGCCCGGCCCCGCCACCTCCACAGGGGCCCATGGCGCAGGAAGAATCAAGGCCTCCATGTGGTGTTGGTGGTCACACCGTGTCTGCCCATGAGTCCCATGGGGACGGGCTTGGCACTTGGCACATCTTCCCTCAGAAGTGGCCGGGCTTTGTGTGTTCCGCCTGCCCTGTGCTAAGGGGACAGAGAGCAGTGGCCAGTGACAATTGAGCTGCCTCAGGCCCACGCACGAGCCTCATCTGGCTGCTTGTCCACCCAGAACATGAGTCTATCCCCCCATTTCCTGGATATGCCTGGTGCCAATCCCTGGTGACACCGTGATGCCCGTCTCAGAGGAGGGGCTGGGCACTGCACCCCCTCAGTGCAGCCTGCCTCTGCTGGGGTATCTGCAGGGAGTATGGGCACCGGTGGGTTTGGGAACCCAGATGCCCAGTGTGCCAGCACCTTCCACTGGATGGGCAGAGCTGGGAGCCAGTAGCAGCTGGCCTTGGCTTATCCCTGGCCCAGGGGTCTTGGAGCCCTCTGCTCCTGGCCACAGGCAAACCCTCCTCACCACCTGAGGCCTGGACTTTCTCACCTTTACATCAGGGTGATCAGCCCTAGTAGAAGGCCAGACCAGCATCTCCTCGGTCGGGTGTGGTCTCCTACCAGCCCACATCTACCACAGCCCCGCATGGTCCCCGAAGTGCCCACTCCTCTGTTCTTGGGCCGTACTGACTCTCATGGCCTGGAGTGGAGGCCTGGTGCAGGGGAGGGTGCAAGACACCCATCCTCACCCCCACCCTGGTTTCAGGGCCAAGGGCCCAGTGGGAGGGGTGAACAGGGCCTTTGTACCCCCGGCATGTGGCCAAGCAGAGAGCCTGGGATGAGAGCAGGATGCATGATATGGGTCAGCCCGAGGGGCAGGAGATGGGACTGGTGACTCTCGCCCATCCCTCTCTGACCAGCCTACCTGGCATGGCTCTGAGCCAGGGCCTCCTCGGGGCAGGCTGAGCTCCGGGGCCACCCCCAGCTCCACAGGGCTCCTCAGCCAAGCAGCCTAATCCAAGAGCTGGGCAGGATTCCTCTCTGCTTGCAGTCAGCTGGACAGGGCACCTGGATGGGTCAGAGGCTGCCGCCATCCCCAGGGAGCAAGTTAAACAGGAACAGGGTGAGTTAACCAGTAACTGCCGGCCGCAGACGGCACTGGGCCTGACCAGATGCCACCCAGAGCAGCCTCGTGGATGCTGGCAGAGCTCCCAGAGGCCAGCAGGGCGTCTCTTCCAGCCCCTCACACATGGCCAGAATGGGCACCACCTCACACAGCCCAGGGCAACAGGGAGGGACCCTCAAGTCCAGGACCACCTCCACTGGCCCGGGGCCACCATGATGACCTGGGGTACAGTGGACATACCCCAGGTGGGACCCTGTCTCCCAAGATGGCAGCTAGCCTCACCCCTGGCTGTCCCCTTCAACCGGGCTGCCACTGCAGGGGCGTGCTGCTGTGCCAGTGACACAGCCTGGCCTTGGGCAGGGGTGTGATATGCCCTGTGCCATGGAGTGGGCGCCCAGCTGAGACCCTGGGCTACACCTCAATGCAGTCAGTAGTACACCTGAGCACAGACACCTCACACCTTGGGAACCCTAAGCTTAACCTCACCCTGAGGTTGTGAGGCAGGAGACTGAATGGGGCCAGGCTGGGATGAGGGAGCTCTAAGGGGCTCACAGGAACCCCTTCTTCCTGGTCCCTGGTCCCGGATCCTGACCCTCTCCCAGCCCATGGCCGCAGCCACACACACCTCACGTCTCCCAGAGCTCCTCAGTGAGGTGGCTGCAGGGAGGAGCCCGGAGCCTCTTCCTTGGCATCCTGGGGGCCCCTCCTCACTGGGTGCCACAGCGTCACCCCGTTTATCCAACTGACTGTCTGCTCCCCTCCCTGTGGCAGGGACATGGGGTGGGGATGAGGGATCAAGCCTAAGGTTCCGCACCCCAGCTTCTGTGGGACTCCACACCAAAGGCCCCAGAGGCTGTGGCAGGGACAACCCTCTCAGACTCCCACCTGTTCCTCTGCCTGGGCGAAGCACAGCCAGAGGCCCAGGTTTGGCTGTTTGGCATTTCCTCGGGAACCGATACAGCATGAGGCGCACTCCCATGGGGGATGGCAAGGGGGTGCCTTTGCGGTGGAGGACAGCCCAAGGAAAGTCCTTGACCCATGGGAACCACCCATGGAGGGGCCATAAAACCCACACTTCCTCATGCAACCAACAGCCAGCCCAGGAGGACACATCCCAGCCCAGCAGACCCCTGACTGCCCCAAGCTCAGACCTCAAACCCCTCCCTCCAAAAGCAGCCTCAGAACCTTCTGGAAGTCAAGGGCAGACTGCCAAGATATGAGCACAGCGAGAAAGCAGTTGCCCTCCCCGGCACTCCCTCCCCTGCATAGCCTCCCCTGCGGCCTCTCCCCTGCACCCCCTCCCCTGCACTCCCTCCCCTGCATAGCCTCCCCTGCGGCCTCTCCCCTGCACCCCCTCCCCTGCACCCCCTCCCCTGCATCCCCTCCCCTGCACAGCCCTCTGGCCCATGCACACCTGCACTGAGCTTCAGTCTCAGCCTGTGGACGCTTGCACCTCCTACATGGGCACACTTCCTACCACACATACCTCCCATTACCTCTGCACACAGCTCAGGCTACACACAACTTGCACACCCTCTGAGTATCTACGACACCCATCGCAACACTTGTCACAGAGCCCAGGGCCACAAGCACCCCATGACACACACACTGCACCTCACACCCACCCTTGGCCACCAGTGCCACACTCATAGCTTCCTGCTGCCCCTCACTCTCTCTCACATGCACATGCACATGGCCTTGTGCACCGCCAGCCTCCCCTCAGCAGGCCCGGTTCTAAGGACAGGCCCTGCCACAGGCTCACTCAGAGCAGCAGGGAAGGCACAGTCACCTGCTTCCAGTTCTTCCCTCCGGGGGTGGGGGAATGTTGGTCATGGATGTGCCTTTGGGAGCGAACTGTCCCCTCCGCTGGGCCCCAGGGAGTGTCCACAGCACCCAGGCTGCCCCGGATGCATCGCCGAGCACCGTGAGGACCTGGTGTGTGTTTATATGTATTTTCATCAGAACTTTGCCTGTAGCTTCCTGGCGTTGCAGTCACATCCTCTCCTAAACCTAAACCCCACCCAGGCACCCACCCCTTCCCTAGGCGGGCCGGCGGGCAGTGGTGGTTCTTGCCCCGCCTGCCCCAGCTCTTCCTGTAGCTCTGAGTCAAGCGGCTCCTTCCTTTGGGGCCCGCCCCAACCCACCCAGGCACAGCACTTTCCTCTGTGGTGTGTGTGTGTGTGTGTGTGTGTGTGTTGGGGGCTGGGAGGGTGCTCAAAGGGGCAGGTTCCAGGGATAATGGGTGGGGCGTCCTCCTGGCACAGAGACCCCAGCCAGGGCCATCATGCGTGTACGCAGGGAGGACAGGGCTGTGCGGTCTGCAGTCTGCCTCCCAGTCGGCACTGGGGTTCACACTCAGGAGCCAAGGGGCCAGCTAGTTTGCTCCCCCATGCGTCTCTGACCTCTGACCCCAGGGGACAGGGCCTTCCGGAACTCCAAGCCAACCATGGTGCTCCAGCAGGGCTCCTTGGCCCTCTCCCTGTCCCTGTCACAGGCAGGGGCCCCCAGTGGGTTAGCAGTTGCTATGGCATCTTGTGGACCTTCCCTTCAGGCTGGGGTGGGAGGACAGATAAGGAGCAAACACAGCTGGCCGAGGCTCCTGGCTCAGAGCAGATGGGGGGCAGACGGTCTCTCCCCGTTGTCACCACACGGACGCCCACCAGGCTGACCTGGGACTCAGGACCCAGTGACTGGTGGCTGGTACTGCCCACAGAATCAGACAGGAGTCTCCTTTGGCCCTGGCCCTGCCCTCAGCCGCATTGGGCTGGGAATCTCAGTCCCAGCCTGGCCCTGGCGGCCTCGCACTGCCCACCACGCTCTGCCGGGCACCCTGAGGTTCTTAGAAAGCGTCAGCTCCTCCCGCCCTCAGACCCAACCAACGCCCTCGGTGCGCGCAGCGCCCTGCAGCTTGAGGGCGACTCCAGCGCAACTAGGACGCGCCGCCGCTGTGCTCCCCGCGCGCGCTGGGCCCCCCACGCCTGCCCTGAAGCGGGAACGTGCGCAAGAGGCTGCGGCCCGGCAGGTCGAGGGCCGCATCTCCTCCCCTTCCCGGCGCCCTTCAGGTGCAGAGAGTGGAGGGACCGGGACACGCACTGGGGCGGCTCGGGGCGCTCTCCCGGGCACAGGCGCGCGGATGGCGGAAGCTCCACCCGGCACCCGGCGAGCTCCGGCCCCAGCCTGACTCTTGGTCGCCCTCGGCGCCTTAGGACGTCTCGAGCAGGGATCCAGGCTTGGGGGACGGAGGTGGGATCCCCGCGCGCCTCGGCCCTCTCTCTCCTCCTGCGCGGGGGTCGGGCAGAGGAAAGGGCTCCCCAGCCCCCTTCGCCCACTGTCCCTCCTTTCCCCAGGCCTGGAAGGGACCAGGACGCGGGCGACGCGGGAGCCTCCCTGGCTCCGAGCCGCTTCCTGAGAGACGGCGCCCAGAAACAAGCAGCGCCGTGGGCCCCGACTCCAGGCCTGGAGCGGCCCTGGGAGGACAGCGGCCTCCACTCACCTTCGCGGGTCCGATCGCACCGCCACTCACCTGCTGCCGGAACTTGGGGATCGCGCGGGGCGGGGGCGGAGCAGCTCACCTGAGCCAGGTGCGCAGCGGTGACGGCCCCGGCGGCGGCAGCAGGTGCGGCCCCGCCCCGCAGTCAGGGCGGGGGCGGACCCAAGCGTCCCGCTCTGCTGGGACGCTCTGGAGGCGGTACCGCTGCTGGGGAGCCACGGCCGCTGGGCCTGGAACCAGTGTTCAAAACAGCCCGACCAGTGCGCGGAGCCCCAGAGCCTTGGGGACCTTTCCGAGCGTACTCCCCTACTTCTTTCCTTTCCTCCAGGAAGCCTGTCCTGACCCCCACCCCACCCCCAAGTCTTCTCTTGTCACCCTTAGCACCCCAGGTGCAGGGACAAGAGGACCCCCATAGGCGTCCCTCCCTACTGGAGAAGGGCCAGGGCCTGAGGCTGCTCCTCACCTGCTTCCAGACCTTCCACACTCTGTGCCTCAGTTTCCCATCTATCCCTGAGAGCAGATATAATCCCCCCCGCCCCCCCCCCCAGCAAGGCCAAGAAAGCAAGACAAACAGGTTTAATTTTATTACAGAAACTCCTGCTGGCCAAAGGGAACAGGCCGGCCAGGTGGGCTCCGGCCACCTCCCAACACCCAGAATGGGGGCACGGCAGAATCTGGGGCCCAGGAAACTTGGGCCAGTTCTCCTGCCTTGTGGCTGCCTGAGAAGTCCCTCTCCCAGTTCTGTGGGTGCCCAGGGTCATCCAGAGTTCAATCCAGGATGTACCAAGCTTGAGAGCCCCCCCAGAGACGGAGCAGGCAGAACAAGCCGGCGGCTCACAGATGCCCCGAACATACAGGAACTCCTGCAGCCCCCATGCGCACAGCCTTCTTACAGCACTCTCCCTCCACATGCACAGCGGAGGCCGGGTGGGAGGCACTGGCACTGTCTCAGCTCCTGGGGGCCAGGGCCTCTGGACAGGCTCTGGCCCTACACGTCTGTGCTCCTGGCGCTGAAGATGGAGGCTGAGGTGGGATGGGTGGGCGTCGGGGGCTGCCTTTCCTTCATCTTCTCATACTTTTTCTCCAGAATGCTGTTCTTCACCGACTGCGGGACGTCAGGCACGAACCAGGCAGCAATGAGCTTGATGCACAAGGCCACGTGCTGGGAGCATCATAGGAGAGGCCCAGCACCATCAGGCGCCAGCAGGGATCTGGGCGCTCAGGGCCAGGGAGGAGGGGTGGAGAGAGAACTGCCCCAACCCACTCCGAGGCCTCTCCCGGTTCTGGCCTACCTCAAAGAGGATGACGAAGGCCAGGCGGATGGCCAGGAGGAACCAGAACTTCTTGGTGAGGGTGTAATGGTGGGGATGACGGTAGTCCCTGTACCTGGGAAAGGGGGTGCCTGAGGTCAGGGTTCAGGAGTTCAGAGGGCATTCGTGGGGGAAGGGGAGTTCCAGACCTGCAGTGAGTCACATTTTCTGAGCCCTCAATCCCATCAGGCTTCTGGAAGTCCTTGGTGTAGAAGACGGACAGGCTGTGGTTGACGTAGCCCGTGAGGCAGCTGGGGAGAGGGGAGAGGAGTGTGGGAGGGGGTGGGCTTTCAGGAGGCCCCTTCAGGCCCCAGGGTGCTTCTAGCCTGCGTTATGGAGGCCACACCACAGACAGCCACCAGTGGGACGGGCCCCAGGGCCAAGCACATCTTCACATCCAGGGGGCTCGGGGGCCTGTGGGGACTCTGGACATCACCAGCCGCCTTCCCTGCCAAGGACTGACCCTGGGGACCCAGTCGGCGGTCTGGTGGCTCCTTAATGTCAGAGGAGCTGGATAAGTCAGAAGAGGACACGCAGGCCCCGCATCGGGAGGGGCCGAGTCTGGGAACTTCACCCCCCACTGCAGTCCTGGTCAGTTACTCCTGACCAGCCCAGGGCCTGCAGGCCACCCCCAGCCCCAGCCTCACTAAAGTCCCAGGAGCTACCGGCAGATCCAGCCATTTCCAGGAGAGAGAGTCTGGGTCCCCCCCATCCCCCCGGGCTTGGCTGTGGCAGGATGTTTCTCCCAGGGGTCTCCAGACACTTGGAGGCCTCACTCGACTGTAGAGTTGGCTTCTTTCAGGCACGGGCTGTAGCGGTACTTGTAGACCACGCGAGGGATGAACTCAGATGTGAAGGCGATGACCATCCCGTTGGCAATGACCGCCAGCACGCCGATGGTCTCCAGCACCTGGAGCCAGGTCCCTGCACAGAGCAGCCAGCAAGCGGTTGGACTCCTCCGGCCTCCCCCGGCTGGCTCTGCCCCCACCTGCCCACAAGGGGCCCTCCACGTCTCTATGCATGGCGTCCCATTGCAGCTCCAGGGCCACAGAATTCACTAGGAAGTCCCCGGCCCCACAGAGCATGGCCTCAGCTCTCCTGTGCCCTCACGCTGAGGTGGACGGTGAGGGACCCAGGAATCCTCACCCCCCCCACCTTCCTGAACTTCTCAGCTGCCCCCAACCCCCTCCACCTCCTGGGTTCCCACCCCAGGGCAGGACCTCCTAACCTGGGCTCAAGACTGGGGGCCTCCCCAACACCCCTCCCCCATTCCCCACGTCCAGCGCGCCACAGCCCCGGTCACTCTCCTGCTAGCTGCCCTCTCAGTGTGGCCCATCTTGGGACACAGGCCAGCTGCTCTGTTCCTTCTCCAGCCACTGGCAGCATCTGGGTCCCCCTTGGGGGCATCAAGCCCCTCTGAGATCCTGACGGGTTGTGGGAGGGGTCTACAAAGCGCCCAGCCCTGCCCACTCCTGGGACCCTCCCACCCAGGCTCAACCCGCATCCAAGGCTTCTGAGGAAGGGCTGGGTCTGTCTGCGGGGTGAGATCGGAAAGATGATTTCACGGAGATCCCGGTGGCCAGAGGGAAGCCCACAGGCTGAACTCAGCGTCGGTTCCCGCCCATCCTGCGCCCGTCGGGCCTGACCGATGTCCTTGGCTTTGCGGGGCACCAGGCGCCGCTGCAGCCGGACCATCTTGATGGCGTCCAGGCGGATCTCCACGAGGTTGCTTAAGAGCGCGAGCAGCGGCGCCAGCGGGAAGGCGGCCACGAAGATGGTGGTGAAGCCATACTGGATCACTGCGGGGTGGGGGTCAAGCTCGCGGGCGCCCTGCGATCATCTCCGGGGACCCCGCCCCGCAGCACCCACGCACCCGTCCCCGGGGACCCCACCCCGCAGCAGCGCCCACGCACCCATCCCTGGGGACCCCACCCCACAGCACCCACGCACCCATCCCCGGGGACCCCACCCCGCAGCACCCACGCACCCGTCCCCGGGGACCCCGCCCCGCAGCAGCGCCCACGCACCCGTCCCCGGGGACCCCGCCCCGCAGCACCCACGCACCCGTCCCCGGGGACCCTGCCCCACGGCGCCCACGCACTCATCTCCATGAACTCGTCGAACAGGCTGAAGGTGTTGACGGGGTTCAGAAGGTAGTTTCGCTGCCAGTCCCTGAGCTCGGGGTCCCGGGCGGGCGCAGAGGCCTGCTTGGAGCGCCACTTGTGCGCCAGCCACCTGCGGGCGAGACATCGTGGGGAGGGCGCAAGGGTGGAGGGGCCTGGGGCTCCCGGGGCCGGGCGGGGCGGCACTCACGGGCCCAGGTACTCCACGCAGTTGCTGAGCGTCTGCTTTAGGCCCATGATGATGGCCATCTGCACGAACAGGTCCATCATGCAGCCGCTGGCGTGGCACTGCGGGGTCAGACGCGAGAGGTCAGGGAGGGGCCCTGCCGGAGGGTCAGGGGAGCAGCGTGGCTTGGGCAGGGCGTGAAGCCTGGGGGTGACTGACCTCTTCCAGCTTCCACAGGCCCGCCAGGCGCGTGGACTTCCCCGGGTGGCCGTTGATCCTGTGGGGGGAAGGGAGGTCTGGGGCACTTCGGGCAGCGTCCTGCCTCTGACAGGGTGGGAGCAGCAAGGACAGAGGCGGGAGGAAAGAAACAGAACAGGCGGGCAGGCCCTGCAGGTGAGCGGGGCACAGGCGCTCACACCCAGAGGGACCACACCCCACACGTGGCGCACACACAGGCCACACGCAGGCTCCCGACGGTGTCTCTTAGGAGTGGCCTCGGTTTCTCCCCGTGGAAACGGCACACTGGGTTATTCTGTGTTTAAAAATCATCTGCTTTCCATAATACAAGAAAATGTGAACTCCTTTAAACCAAAAAGTCAGGCTCATGGTCACTGGTGAAATTCCACAAGCATTCCTCCGGTAGTTCCTGACAACTAGTTTCTAACGCGGTTCTGGGATTCCTTGCAAATAGGCAAGAGAAATACAAAGTATAAATAGAATACATTTGCAAAGGACAAAAATTACTATTTTTAAAAATGTGATTATATATTTGGAAAACCAAGCCACAGGGAAATGTGGCATGAGAAGCATCAGTGGCAGCCGGGCACGGTGGCTCACGCCTGTAATCCCAGCACTTTGGGAGGCTGAGGCGGGAAGATCACCAAGTCAAGAGATAGAGACCACCCTGACCAACATGGTGAAACCCTGTCTCTATTTAAAAAGAAATATATATTTTAGACGGGTGCGGTGGCTCACACCTGTAATCCCAGCACTTTGGGAGTCTAGGTGGGCAGATCACCTGAGGTCGGGAGTTCAAGACCAGACTGACCAACACGGTGAAACCCCGTGTCTACTAAAAATACAAAAAATTAGCTGGGCGTGGTGGCGCGTGCCTGTAATCCCAGCTACTCGGGAGGCTGAGGCAGGAGAATTGCCTGAACCCAGGAGGCGGAGGTTGCGGTGAGCTGAGATCGCGCCATTGCACTCCAGCCTGGGTAACAAGAGTGAAACTCCGTCCCAAAAAAAAAAAAAGAAATATATATTTTTTTAAAAGAGAGAGAGAAGTATCAGTGGCCAGCACATGTTAACCATAACAAGAGTGAAATTCACAAGGTATCTGTGGGGCCTAAGTGAAGAAATCTACAAAATTAATAAGGAGCATAAAGAAGACTTGATGGAGAAGCTTGTTCTTCAGTAAGAAAACACAGGATGCGGCCGGGCGTGTGGCTCCCAGCACTTTGGGAGGCCAAGGTAGGCGGATCACAAGGTCAAGAGTTCGAGACCAGTGTGACCAGTAGAGATAATGAAACCCCATCTCTACTAAAAATACAAAAAGTTAGCTGGGGATGGTGGCGGGTGCTTGTAATCCCAGCTACTCGGGAGGCGGAGGCAGGAGAATTGCCTGAACCCAGGAGGCGGAGGTTGCGGTGAGCCGAGATTGTGCCACTGCACTCCAGCCTGGGCGACGACGCGAGACTCTGTCTCGAAAAAAAAGAGGCCAGGCATGGTGGCTCATGCCTATAATCCCAGCACTTTGGGAGCCAGGGCAGGGGAATCAAGAGGTCAGCAGCTCAAGACCAGCCTGACCAACATGGTGAAACCCTGTCTCTACTAAATACAAAATTAGCCAGGCGTGGTGGCAGGCGCATGTAATCCCAGCTACTCGGGAGGCTGAGGCAGGAGAATTGCTTGAACCCGGGAGGCGGAGGTTGCAGTGAGCCGAGATTGTGCCACTGCACTCCAGCCTGGTGACAGAGCACAACTGCGTCCAAAAAAGAAAAGAAAACGCAGGATGTATTTGTAGGCAGTGATAGGCCCCGAAGATGTCCACGTGCTCTTTCTTGGAGCCCTGACTGCACTCTCACCTGGCAAAGGAATGTTATGTCACACAGCAGACCGTATTAAGGCTGCTAATCAGCTGAGTTTAAGACGGGGAGATTATCTTGGGTTATCTGGGTTTTCCCGGTATAATCACAAGGGTCCCTACATGGGGACAGGGGGCAGCTGGGAGCTGTCCTGACTCAGAAGGACTCAGCCCACGCTGTGAGCTCCGCCGAGGGAGGAGCAGCTGGGCACCAAGGGGAAGCTGAAAAATGAATTCTCCCCTGGAGCCTCCAGAGCGGCCCGGCCCTGCCAACTCCTTGGTTTTCACGTGGCAGGACTCGGCTGGGACTTGTGGCCTGCAGAACTGGGAGAGAACAGTTTGTACTTTTTTTTTTTTTTTTTTTTTTTTTTTTTTTTTTTTTGAGACGGAGTTTCGCTCTTGTTACCCAGGCTGGAGTGCAATGGCGCGATCTCGGCTCACCGCAACCTCCGCCTCCTGAGTTCAGGCAATTCTCCTGCCTCAGCCTCCTGAGTAGCTGGGATTACAGGCACGCACCACCGTGCCCAGCTAATTTTTGTATTTTTAGTAGAGACGGGGTTTTACCATGTTGACCAGGATGGTCTCGATCTCTTGACCTCGTGATCCACCTGCCTCGGCCTCCCAAAGTGCTGGGATTACAGGCTTGAGCCACTGCGCCCGGCCTAGTTTGTACTTTTGAAGCCACTAAGCTCCTTAAGGTGATTCTCCTGGAAATAATGTATCATTTTACTGATACAATCTTAAGTCCCACAGGATTTTGAGGTAGTTTGACAAAGTGATTCCGACATTCATCTGAAAGAATAAACGTGAATAACCATTAAAAAAGTAGAAAAGAAGAGTGATGGACAGCAGCTAGCCCCACGCAACACTGAGGCATAAAGGACCGTACCCAACACAGTAGGGGCTGCCCCCGGAATGTCAGAATCCATGAAAAGACAAAAATAGGCAAGTGAAGAGTGGAATTCGGTGTGTGGCAAAGAAGGCATTTCACGTTAAGAGTGGTGGTGGGGATGGTTAGTCAATCGTGGTTTAGGGACTGCACGACTGGCTGCCGTTGGGAAATCAAACAGGCTTCCCTCCTCTGCCTGTGCGGAAAAAAAAAATCAGGGATTTGAATGTTTAATTTTGTTTTTTGTTTTGGTTTTTGAGACAGGATCTGTGTCGCTCAGGCTGGAGTGCACTGGGGAGACGATGGCTCACTGCAGCCTCGACCTCCCAGCCCTAGCGATCCTCCCACCTCAGCCTCCTGAGTAGCTGGCACTACAGGCCCACACCACACACAACTGATTTTCTATTTTCTGTAGTGTTGTGCAGGGGCAGGAAGGAGGGTCTCACTACATTGCCCAGGCTGGTCTTGAACTCCTGGCCTCAGGTAATCCTCCTGCCTTGGCCTTCCAAAGTGCTGGGATCACAGGCGTGAGCCACTGCACTCGGCCAAATGTTTAATATTTTGAAATCATAAACATCTAAAGGAAATCACAAATAAATAAATAAATATATATATATACACACACGTGTGTGTGTGTGTGTGTGCGTGTGTGTGTGTTTGAGATGGAGTCTCGCTCTGTCACCCAGGCTGGAGTACAATGGTGCAGTTTCAGTTCACTGCAACCTCTGCCTCCTGGGTTCAAATGATTCTTGTGCCTCAGCCTCCTGAGTAGCAGGGACTACAGGTTCACGCCAACATGCTGGCTAATTTTTGTATTTTTGGTACAGACGGGGTTTCTTCATGTTGGCCAGTCTGGTCTTGAACTCCTGACCTCAGGTGATCTGCCTGCCTCAGCCTCCCAAAGTGCTGGGATTACAGCCATGAGCCACTGCACCCGGCCCACAGTTGAATGTACTTATTAATCTTGAGGAGTGGCATGAAAAAACAGAACCATAAAGGAACAGATTGTCAGAAAGAAAATTTGCCTCTAGCGTAGCACTGGAAACCAGATACATTTTTCACCTCTGTTTTCCAAGAGACGCCTCTGTGTTCTACAGCTCCAGTCAGACTTTGTGGTTTTTGACTGTTCCACCACCCACTGGCTGTGTGACCTGGTGATAGTTTCTTAACCTCTCTGGTCCTCAGTCATCTAATCTGTAAAATGGCAATGAGAGAAGCTCTGCCCTGGAGGGCTAGTGTGCACATTAAATGTGTCAATGAACATAGCTAGAACCTAGGGTAGAATGTGCGAGTAGCTATTATTATAAAGACCCATCTCACCCATCAAGAAAAACCAATTCAGTTCTTTAGTCTTTAATATGAGTGAATACCCACAAAGGTTTACTCCCAAGAGGGAAACCAGCTGTGTAAGGGAGAGGGTAATGATTTTTTAAAAACGGACCCTTTAGGAAAGGTGAGATCATTCGGGAACAGATGAGAAGTTAGGGAGAAGGAAAACCTAATTGACATCCTCGAGAAAATAAAAACACGAAGGCCAGGCACAGTGGCTCACGCCTGTAATCCCAGCCCAAGGTGGGCAGATCACAAGGTCAGGAGTTTCTGACGAACATGGTGAAACCCAACCTGCACTAAACCTACAGAAATTAGCTGGGCATTGTGGCAGGTGCCTGTAGTCCCAGCTACTCAGGAGGCTGAGGCAGGAGAATCGCTTGAACCCAGAAGGCGGAGGTTGCAGTGAGCTGATATTGAGCCACTGCGCTCCAGCCTGGGCAACAGAGCAAGACTCTGTCTCAAAAACAAAAACAGGAAAAGAAAAACATGAAAGGGAGGCTGTGACTAAAAAACAGGGAACAAAATAAATCTTAGAAATTAATACTTTAATTGTTAAATTTTAAAAAAAATCAATGGATGGAGAAAAAGGCAGAGAGAAGGAAATCTCCCCAAATGCTGCAGGAGGAGACACAGAGACAGGAGGTGCAGGAGACACAGGTGGGAATGTGGTCAGCAAGCCACGAGGCCGGAGCTCCATGAAGAGAGAGCAGAAGGAAGGGAACGTGGTCAGCAAGCCACGAGGCCGGAGCTCCATGAAGAGAGAGCAGAAGGAAGGGAACGTGGTCAGCAAGCCACGAGGCCGGAGCTCCATGAAGAGAGAGCAGAAGGAAGGGAACGTGGTCAGCAAGCCACGAGGCCGGAGCTCCATGAAGAGAGAGCAGAAGGAAGGGAACGTGGTCAGCAAGCCACGAGGCCGGAGCTCCATGAAGAGAGAGCAGAAGGAAGGGAATGTGGTCTGGAAGCCACCAGGCCGGAGCTCCATGAACACGGAGAGCAGAAGGAAGGGAACATGGTCAGGAAGCCACCAGGCCAGCGCTCCATGAAGAGAGAGCAGAAGGAAGGGAACGTGGTCAGGAAGCCACCAGGCCGGAGCTCCATGAAGAGAGAGCAGAAGGAAGGGAACATGGTCAGGAAGCCACCAGGCCGGAGCTCCATGAAGAGAGAGCAGAAGGAAGGGAACGTGGTCAGGAATCCACCAGGCTGGAGCTCCATGAACACAGAGCAGAAGGAAGGGAACGTGGTCAGGAAGCCACCAGGCCGGAGCTCCATGAAGAGAGAGCAGAAGGAAGGGAACGTGGTCAGGAATCCACCAGGCCGGAGCTCCATGAACACAGAGCAGAAGGAAGGGAACGTGGTCAGGAATCCACGAGGCCGGAGCTCCATGAAGAGAGAGCAGAAGGAAGGGAACGTGGTCAGGAATCCACCAGGCCGGAGCTCCATGAACACAGAGCAGAAGGAAGGGAACGTGGTCAGGAAGCCACCAGGCCGGAGCTCCATGAAGAGAGAGCAGAAGGAAGGGAACGTGGTCAGGAATCCACCAGGCCGGAGCTCCATGAACACAGAGCAGAAGGAAGGGAACGTGGTCAGGAAGCCACCAGGCCGGAGCTCCATGAAGAGAGAGCAGAAGGAAGGGAACGTGGTCAGGAAGCCACCAGGCCGGAGCTCCATGAAGAGAGAGCAGAAGGAAGGGAACGTGGTCAGGAATCCACCAGGCTGGAGCTCCATGAACACAGAGCAGAAGGAAGGGAACGTGGTCAGGAAGCCACGAGGCCGGAGCTCCATGAACACGGAGAGCAGAAGGAAGGGAAAGTGGTCAGGAAGCCACCAGGCCGGAGCTCCATGAAGAGAGAGCAGAAGGAAGGGAACGTGGTCAGGAAGCCACCAGGCCGGAGCTCCATGAACACGGAGAGCAGAAGGAAGGGAAAGTGGTCAGGAAGCCACCAGGCCGGAGCTCCATGAAGAGAGAGCAGAAGGAAGGGAACGTGGTCAGGAAGCCACCAGGCCGGAGCTCCATGAAGAGAGAGCAGAAGGAAGGGAACGTGGTCAGGAAGCCACCAGGCCGGAGCTCCATGAAGAGAGAGCAGAAGGAAGGGAACGTGGTCAGGAATCCACCAGGCTGGAGCTCCATGAACACAGAGCAGAAGGAAGGGAACGTGGTCAGGAAGCCACGAGGCCGGAGCTCCATGAAGAGAGAGCAGAAGGAAGGGAACGTGGTCAGGAATCCACCAGGCCGGAGCTCCATGAACACAGAGCAGAAGGAAGGGAACGTGGTCAGGAATCCACCAGGCCGGAGCTCCATGAACATGGAGAGCAGAAGGAAGGGAATGTGGTCAGGAATCCACCAGGCCGGAGCTCCATGAACACAGAGCAGAAGGAAGGGAACGTGGTCAGGAAGCCACCAGGCCGGAGCTCCATGAAGAGAGAGCAGAAGGAAGGGAATGTGGTCAGGAAGCCACCAGGCCGGAGCTCCATGAACACAGAGAGCAGAAGGAAGGGAAAGTGGTCAGGAAGCCACCAGGCCGGAGCTCCATGAAGAGAGAGCAGAAGGAAGGGAACGTGGTCAGGAAGCCACCAGGCCGGAGCTCCATGAAGAGAGAGCAGAAGGAAACATTTTTAAAACCAAACCTGAGAAAAGAAAATGTTTAAGACGAATATTGAAGGAGCCAAGATAGGACCCAGGTTTTCCGCTGGACGTGCTCACGGATTGCCCGGCACAGTGACAAAGAGAAAACCCACCCTGCGTTGCTCCCCGGCTTAAAGGGAAAGTCCTAGAGCTGCCAGAAGGAAAAATAGGGTTTTCCACACGCTTCTCACCAGCCACTCTGTGTGTGAGAAGGCGACAGAGCAGTGACTTTCGGCTTCTAGAAGGGAAAATTCTCTTGACCTGAGATTGCTACACCCAGCCACGTCACAATCACGTGCAAGCGTAGAATCAGGACATTTGTAGACATGAAGAATTCAGCAAGTTTACCAAATATACATTTGTTAGGAAATAAGAGCAGAAACCAAGAAAGAAGCTGGCTTGGAAATTCAGGAACCCGGAAAGGGGCTGAAGGAAGAGAGCCACGAAGAGGCTCGGAGCAGCCTGCGGGGTGTGGGTGGGACAGAGGGGGGCTCGCAAGGAAGATCTCCGGGAAAAAGGCTCCGTGCGACACGCAGTATCCTAGAGAGAGGCTGGACTCAAGAGAAAGAGGCATTAGGAGCCCCAGGAAATGGATTGGAAGGCAGACAAAAAAAAAAAAAAAAAACTCCAGGAAAAACGAAGAGCTGTACAACAAATGTTCTGAATATAATGGAAAGTAAAACATGCCATGATTTTAGGAAACTGACAGAGAAGGAAGAACGAGAGGAAAGAGAAGAAAAAGAAAGGAAAAGGAAGGAAGGACGAAACATACACACACGCGTGGCTTCGTTGCTACAAGAAGCTAACAAACGTTCCGCTGATATGCACAGTCCATTCACAGGAAAAAAGATAGCCAGCGGTCGGTATCCAGAAAGATGCTAGGCCTCACCAACAGCTTTTAAAGGCACTTTTACAGAATAAAAAGACCCCGCCTGTCGGCTCGAGATGCAACGCGTGGTTTCGTACCCTGCGGGTGGCTGTGTTACTGACCCAGCCTTTTTGGGGGTCCGTTTAGCCGTATCTATATTAACGTAAATGCACACTCCCAACTTGCAATTAAAATGGCTGGCTGCAGGCGCGGTGGCTCACGCCTGTAATCCCAGCACTTTGGGAGGCCGAGGTGGGGGGACTGCCTGAGCCCAGGAGTTCAAGACCAGTCTGGGCAACATGACAAACCACATCTCTACAAAAAATACAACCAATTACCCCGGCGTGGTGGCGCATGCCTATAGTCCCAGCTACTCAGAAGGCTGAGGCAGGAGGATTACTTGAACCAGGAGTCTGAGGCTGTACTGAGCCTTCATTGTACCACTGCGCTCCAGCCTGGGACAATGGACCAAGATACTGTCTCTTTTTTTTGAGACGGAGTTTCGCTCTCGTTACCCAGGCTGGAGTGCAATGGCGCGATCTCGGCTCACCACAACCTCCGCCTCCTGGGTTCAGGCAATTCTCCTGCCTCAGCCTCCTGAGTAGCTGGGATTACAGGCACGCGCCACCACGCCCAGCTAATTTTTTGTATTTTTAGTAGAGATGGGGTTTCACCATGTTGACCAGGATGGTCTCGATCTCTTGACCTCGTGATCCACCTGCCTCGGCCTCCCAAAGTGCTGGGATTATAGGCGTGAGCCACCGCGCCCGGCCATGATACTGTCTCTAAAAGTGAATAAATAAAATAACAGGCTGCTGACCCTCACTTCCCAGTATCGTCATATAAGTGGAAGGGAATCGGGGCGGCCTGCTGTCCCCTCAAGACATCCAGCTTTCAGGGGAGACACTCAGGAAGCAACACAGCCTGCCAGGATCCCCAGGAAGCCTCAGGACTTGGGTACCCCTGCTGGTTTGGGGGCGTGCAGACCCAGCTGGAAGGCCCCTGGGCCTCCTACCTGACCACAAAGCCCCCCAGGAGGACTAGAAGCTCAGTAGGGGTTTGAACAGCTAAGAACTCAGCACGAAGGGTTGAACCAGTTGACACTGAGGTCCCCACTGTCCCCCCCAGCCCTCCCCAGCCCCAGCTGGTCTCTCTGCACATGGGCAGCACCCTTCTGCCTCCAGATGGGAGATCAGGGTTCGCCTCCAGGAACTTCCAGAGTGAGAGGCCCTATCAGGAGAGACATGGCCCACAGCAAGCCTGGCACATGCCTTTCCCAAGACAGATGGGGGTCAAGAACCAACATCTACAGGGCCGGGTGCGGTGGCTCACCTGTAAGCCCAGCAGTTTGGGAGGCCGAGGAGGGCGGATCACCTGAGGTCAGGAGCTCAAAACCAGCCTGGCCAACATGGCGAAACCCGATCTCTACAAAAAATACAGAAATTAGCTGGGTGTGGTGGTGGACACCTGTGGTCCCAGCCACTCGGGAAGCTGAGGCGGGAGAATCGCTTGAACCAGGAGGTAGAGGTTGCAGTGAGCTGAGATTCTGCCACTGCACTCCAGCTCTGGGTGACAGAGGGAGACTTTGTCTCAAAAAAAATAGGTACAGCTGCAGCCGGCACGCCTCTGGCCCCGCCTTCCCTATCAGTGAGATGACCCCTTCTGGGCCCATCGATCTGCACCTTTCTTTGGCTGGGGCAGTGACTCACGCCTGTAACCCTCACACTTAGGGAGACCAAAGCAGGAGGATCACTTGAGCCCAGGAGTTCAAGACCAGCCTGGGTAACATGGTGAGGCCCCATTTTTACAAAAAATATAAAACTAGCTGGGGGTGGTGGTGCCCACCTGTAATCCCAGCTACTCAGGAGACCCAGGAGGTCAAGACTGCAGTGAGCCAAGATTGTGCCACTGCACTTTGGCCTGGCGACAGAGCGAGACCCTGTCACTCACTCTGTCTCACATGCGTGTGCTCTCTCTATATATATATATGTGCATATGTATATGTATATATGTGCGTGTGTGTGTCTATGAAGATGTGTGGAAAGGCAGACCTGCGTACCCTTTCAGCATAAAGAGCAGGTGCAGCTATTCCCAGGACAGAGCCATTTCTGCCAGCTCTGTGCGTGCAAATGCATGAGAAGGCCTGGACCACCAGTGACGGCTGTGATGCCCCCTCTGGGCCTGGGATTCGGGGGCTGGGCTCGCTGCGGGCTTCCCTCACAGGCCTCTAGATTGGATTTCCAATTGCTCTCAGCACTAATTATTACTGGAGACAGAGTCTCACTCTGTTGCCCAGGCTGGAGGGCAGTGGCACAGTTTTGGCTCATGCAACCTCGGCCTCTCAGGTTCAAGTGATTCTCCTGTCTCATCCTCCCGAGTAGCTGGGACTACAGGCACCTGCCACCACCCCCGGCTAATTTTGTATTTTTAGTAGAGACGGGGTTTCATCACCTTGGCCAGGCTGGTCTCGAACTCCTGACCTCAGGTGGTCTGCCCACCTTGGCCTCCCAAAGCGCTGGGATTACAGGCGTGAGCCACTGCGCCTGGCCTGTTTTTAAAATTAAAGGAATGGACATTGCCACGTTACAGGCAGCGGGACCAGCCCCCCGCGTTGGTCGGAAGGGCCCGGCGCCAGCCTACCTGCCCAGGATGAAGGCGATGTAGATGAGTGAGGAGAAGTGGGCGAAGAACTGCAGCGTGAAGAAGCGGATGGTGAACTTGCTCTCCCGCTCCGAGAAGGTCCGGGGCTTCTCTGGAAAGGGATGGGCCCTCACCTCTCTCCCTGCTCAGGGAGGAGCCCCCTCCCCGGTCTCTGACCACAGCTCCAAGGCTCCAGCCCTGAGTCCTCCCGCCAGGTCCCCCAGGAGGGTCTGGGTCGTCCTCTCACCGAAGTCACAAAGCTTCAGGGCCACGAGCTTATTGACCTATGGAGGAGAGTTCCTAGTGGACTCACTGTGGCCCCACAGACCCCAGCTCCGCCCACCCTGCTCCCGGCCCCACCTTGGTCATGATGACAATGGTCACGTAGTGCACCAGGGCCCCGGTCACCACCACGGCTGTGGTCACCTGCTCCTCCAGGAAGGGCAGCGCCGAGCTGCTGAAGAGCGCGGAGGCCAGGACTCGGTAGACCACCAGGACGTGCGCCATGCCGATCATGAGGAAGATCTGTGGGACGCTGCGGTGGGCGCGGGGGCAGGGAGGGCGCAGAGGCCGGGGAGGGCACGGGGGCCGGGGAGGGCGTGTGGGGCCAGGGAGGGCACAGGGATGGGAGAGCCCCCACAGGGAGCAGGGAGGTATGGGGACAGGGAGGGCACAGGTGCGAGGGTGGGGGGATGTAGGGCCGATAGTAGGTGTAGGGGCAGGGAGAGCGGAGAGGGCGTGCAGGTCTCCATCCCCAGCACGGCGTCCCCTGCGTACCATGAGCAGGGTGAGGACCAGGATGACAGTGCTGCGTAGGTAGGAGTGCTCATGCAGCCGCAGCTCGTAGCTGGGACAGTTAATGAGCTCAAGTGCCATTTCCTCCTGAGGAAAGTGGAGCGCAGGCCTCAGACAGGGGACACACAACCCACACGTGGAGAGACAGACACGGGACACAAGACCCACACGTGGAGAGACAGACACGGGACACACGACCCACACGTGGAGAGACAGACACGGGACACACGACCCACACGTGGAGAGACAGACATGGGACATGCCTCACACGTGGGGAGACAGACACGGGACATGCCTCACACGTGGGGAGACAGACACGGGACACACAACCCACACGTGGAGAGACAGACATGGGACATATCACCCACACGTGGAGAGACAGACACGGGACATGCCTCACACGTGAAACAGACATAGGACACACAACCCCCACGTGGAGAGACAGACACAGGACACACGACCCACACATGGAGAGACAGATATGGGACACATGACCCACATGTGGAGAGACAGACATGGGACATGCCTCACACGTGGGGAGACAGACACAGGACAAGCCTCACATGTGAGGAGACAGACACGGGACATGCCTCACACGTGGGGAGACAGACACGGGACACACAACCCACACGTGGAGAGACAGACATGGGACATATCACCCACACATGGAGAGACAGACACGGGACGTGCCTCACACGTGAAACAGACATAGGACACACAACCCCCACGTGGAGAGACAGACACAGGACACACGACCCACACATGGAGAGACAGATATGGGATACATGACCCACATGTGGAGAGACAGACATGGGACATGCCTCACACGTGGGGAGACAGACACAGGACAAGCCTCACATGTGAGGAGACAGACACGGGACATGCCTCACAGGTGAAACAGACACAGGACACACAACCCACACGTGGAGAGACAGACACGGGACACATGACCCACGTGTGGGGAAACACAGGGACATGTGCCTCAGACACATCAGGCATAGCTGGGCTGCGCAGAGCTCCGGGTACCGACAGTGGCCACGCCGCAGCCCCAACTCACCTGGTCCTCGTCCCACCCGTACAGGTGCCACAGCAGGACCACACTGGCTCGCTGCCGCTTCCAGATCTCCAGGAACACTGTGGCTGTGTCCGGGGAATGGGGGGCATCAGTGCATACTCTGGGGAGCCTTCCATCTGGGCTGGCCCTTCCCCTTGCCCGGCAGAGGCGTCCTGCGGCAACTCACCCCAGAGAGCCATGAAGATGGCGAACACCACCGTGCCATCGTTGTCAAAGAGGTGGGTGAGCTGGAGGGGGTGGGTGTGCCAGAGAGGGGGGCAGTGAGCCGGGAGAGTGGCCGGTAAGCCAGGGAGGGGGGATGGGAGGCTTGAGGGGGTGGGTGGGCCAAGAGAGTGGTGAGTGGGCCAGAGTGGGGATGCAGGGAGCTGGGGAGTGGGAGAGGTGAGCCAGGGAGAGGGGGCAGATGGGCCAGGAGAGTGGGGCCAGAACAGGGCCCAGATGAGCTGGGAGGTGGGGAGGTGAGCCAGCGAAGGGAGGGGTGAGCAGGGGAGAGGGGTGGGTGGGTGGGGTCCGGCCTCCCTGCGAGCCCCATGGGGAAGCTGAGCAGCTCCACGGGGCTCCAGGCCTTGGCCTCCCCACCTTCCGTAGGCCCTGGGGTGGACCCAGAGGTGACAAACCTTGGCGAAAGTGCAGGTCTCCGAGAGCCGCTGGTACCTGCGGCTGTGGTCTCCAAGGGGACACATGAGGATGTTGTCGGCTTCACATATCTCCTTGCTGCAGGGGCAGGGTGAGGCTGGGGTGGCTCCTCCTGGCAGCAGAGCCCAGCCCCCCAACAGTGCCCGCCGAAGCCCACCTGATCTGGCTGGCCTCGAACAGCGAGAATCCACTCAGGAAAATCACGAGGCCCATCAGGGCGGCTGGCACCAGCATGTAGGTATACCAGCCCAGCCAGGCGAAGTACAGGGCCACCTTCTCCCCGAAGTAGTCCCTGCAGGCAGCCATGGTCGAGGCTCGCTCTGCCAGGGGCGGGGCTGTCGGGGGCGGTGGGGCAAGGATGGGGGTGGGGGAGGTGGGGTTCTGCCTTGGTGGCATCAGTGAGTCTGAATGGGTAGCACATCTGTGGGCAAGGGGGCGTCCATGGCAGGGTAGGGGTGTGGGGCTGTCCATGGCAGTGTGGGGGGCATGGGAGCGTCACGGCCATGTGTGGGCATCCACAGGGGTGGGGGCATCCACAGTGGGGTGGTGGCTTCTGGGCGGTGTGTGGAGGCGTCTGCAGGGTGAGGTGCCCTCTGGGAGGGTGTGGGGGTGTCCGTGGGGCTCCTGTGGCCGCTGTGGCCACCTTACCTGATTTCATTCACTGGCTGCTTGCGGAACATGCCCCTCCACTGTGCCCAGGTCTTCAGCTGTTGTTCCTCCTGGCTCGGGTGACAGGGAGTGAGAGCTCCCATCCGGGAACCCACCTCAGGGCCCTCTCCCGGCTGGCCCACCCCTCACCTTGTGTAGGGGGAAGCTGGTCTCGAAGACCCCGTCCTTCACCAAATTCTCGAATGTCTCTATGGGTCAAGTTGGGGGAGCGAGGTGCTGGGAAAGCCCTGCCCTTACCATGCCCCTGTCTGTGCCCAGCCCTACCCTAACCGCCAGCCCCGGCTGTGCCCAGCCCTGCCCTGCCCTGCACTTACTGCCAGCGGAGGTCTTGTTTTTCTGGACCACGAAGTTCACGATTCGGATTCTGAGACCCAAGAGCCGGGACAGGACGGCCGCATGTGGCCACAGTGGACCCTGCCTCCAGGTCTCCACCTGCCCTCTGGTCTGGCCAGGCCTAGGCCCCTTCCCGTCCTGGCAGAGCCCCCAACCTGCCAGCCCTGACCAGACCCCAGAATCCACAACTCACCCAGGAGTCCACCCCCGCACTGAAAGCCCTCCCGGGGTCTGGCCTGCCCCACGGCCTCCAGGATGAGGCTGCTCTGGGGGGCCTCCTTCCCCTCCCAACCCACAGCCCCACCTCCAACCCTACCCCCACCTCCAGAGCACACCCCAGCCGTTATACACACAAACCCTCCTCACACCCTGTGAGTGATTTTGTTCTGCCTGAGCAGAGACTGAGGCTTAGGAAGGGAACGTCCCGAGGCCACATGGCCAGGGAGCAGCACAGCCAGGCCGGCTCCAAGCCCCGCCTCGTGCTGAGAGACATGGCTCCTGGGCACCCCAGGGCAGGTCTCAGGCCCACGTCCTGAGACGTCCTGAGGCAGCTCCCCTCAGACCCTGGACCCGCCTCCCCATCTGATGCCCCTCGCTCCTCCCCCACAGGTCTCTGCTCACAATGTCCTTGGCTGATTCACCAAGTGGGCTGAGCCCCGTGGGGCCTGGACAGGGCTGAGCAGGTCAGGGGGGCATGGAGGGCCAGGTTTGGAGGCTCCCTCCTGGGCTCCAGGACTGGGGAGAAGCAGGGGATTGGGGAGCGAGGAGGCTTTCCCTGCCGGGCCTCTGGGAGGCCAGGGACAGTGTCCAGGGAGGGGCATTGGACCTGCAGAGGAGGGGCCTTCAGGAGATGCTGGCCTTAGTCCAGGGGGGCCTCTGGGCCTCTGTGAATCCTGCCCACCCCCCAAGGCTGGCTTTGACTCTCCCAGGAACGTAGGCAGCCACACGGAGCCCTCAGAACGCGCGGAGAGGCGGGAACCGTCACAAGCCTTTATCGGGACGGGAAGCTGAGGCTCACACAGCTGGTGGGTCTCACACCCGGGGCCCCTGCCCTGAGACCCTGTGGTTGTCCTGCTTTGGCGGCGCCAAGAGCCTGGCACTATCTCCTGCTCGGTCTGGACCAAGCAGGCGGCGAGGGGTCCTCCCGGCCATGGCTCTGGGTGCAGCCTCTCACCCTGTGGTGACTGGGACAGACGAGGCCTGCTGGGCACGGCAGGCAAGACCCTCGGGCTCCGGGAGGAGGGTGCGGTACAGGTCGAAGATGCTGTTATCAGCACGGATCCCGAAGAACACCTGTTTCTGGTCCTTTATCATCTGGGGGTAGGGGGGCCGCATGAGACCCTCTATTCCACCTCAAAACCTTCCCCTACATCTGCAGCAGTGGCTCCTCTCCTGACGCCCCACGCCCCTGCCCCTCGCTGGGCACCAGCCCACCTTGGTGTGGAAGCCCTTTCTCCTGAGCTCTTCCAGGAACTGCCACTGCTGCTGCATCTGCTGGGGGTCCTTCTGGGTGCGAAGGTCGGCCACGAGGACGTAGTCCCACTGCTCGGAGGCCTCGGTCTGCAGGAGGAGGCACAGGGCCAGGTGCAGGCGAAGGGGCAGGGCAGGGCCAGGCGGGGCCCAGGAGGGGCCCATGGACACCCACCTCGCAGTGACCGATCTCCATCAGCGGGAAGCTGTCCCCTTCAGGCTCCACCAGGTTCTCTTCGCCCTGGGGGTTCAGGGAAGAGGAATAGATGCCAGGATGTGATTGGGGTGAGATGCCCCTTGCTGGCGGGTTCCTGCAGCCGACGATGCGGCCACACATCACCCCTCTCCACAACGAAAACAGCAAACAGTCCCGAGGAGATGGCTGTGGGCGGTGACAGCGCCGCGGGCAGGGCCTGGTGCAAAGGACCTCCTGGATTCCTGCAAATGCATCGGGGAAGACGCAGCCCACGGAAACAGAGTGTGGTGAGCGACCGATGGGGTCAGAACAGCCAGGTAGACTGGGGTCAGAGGACGGGACGATACCAGTGGCTCGGGAGAAGCCACGGGCATCCTGCGTGCTCCTGGTGCTGTGCGTATCAGAGCGTGGGTCTGGAAACTTTTTGCAGTGTTTAAAACTGAACGGTCCTAGCACCTGGTACAGCCCATCTGCCCCTGGAGGTGCAGACAAGGGCGCTCACAGCAGGCCCCTGGGGGCTGGGCAGACGGAGGACACCCTGCTGTCCTCACACAGAAAGGATCCTGTTGCAGGTGAGGTGCTGTGCACGGGGCTCAGCACACCTGAAGGTGACTGTCTCAGGCACATCCCAGCAGACACAGGGACACGAGAACCTTCTGGAAGAGGTGAATTTGCAGGGCCTCAGAGTGACCGACTGAGGCAGCCTCCATGCTGTCTCTGGCTGCATCACACCCAGTCCCTGCACCTGCAGCCCTCCCCTCTCCCCGCCACATGCTTGCCAAGCTCAAGACCTGCCTCCTCCAGAAAGTCTCACTTGATTGCTTGAGACAAGTGGCCCTTGAGGGCTGCCAGGTAAAATAGAGGCCACCCAGTTACCAAGTCACATTTCATTTCCAGATAATAACAGAAACATAGTATAGTATTACTTTTAGTATTCATACAGTATTAGCATGGTGGTAGTATACTATAGTATTAGTAGAGTATTAATATAGTATGTCAGTGTTAGAATAGCATTAGTATGGTATAGTATTATTAGAGTATTTGTGGCACACTATTAGTGTTAATAGTAGAGTATTAGTATGGTATGGTATAGTATTAGTAGAGTACCAGTATAGTATGGGACAGTATTAGTAGAGTACCAGTATAGTATGGGACGGTATTAGTAGAGTATTAATATAGTATGTCATAGTGTTAGAATAGTATTAGTATGGCATAGTATTAGTAGAGTATTTGTAGCACCGTATTAGTGTTAATATTGGTAGAGTATGAGGACAGTATGATATAGTATTAGTAGAGTATTTGTAGTACAGTATTAGTGTTAATATTAATAGAGTATCAGTATAGTATGGTATAGTATTAGTACAGTATTTGTTGTGCAGTATTAGTATTAATATTAATAAAGTATCAGTATAGCATGGTATAGTATTAGTAGAGTATTTGTAGCACCGTATTAGTATTAATAGTAGAGTATCAGTATAGTGTGGTATAGTATTAGTAGAGTATTTGTAGCACCGTATTAGTATTAATAGTAGAGTATCAGTATAGCATGGTATAGTATTAGTAGAGTATTTGTAGCACCGTATTAATATTAACATTAGTAGAGTATCAGTATAGCATGGTATAGTATTAGTAGAGTATTTGTAGCATCGTATTAATATTAATATTAGTAGAGTATCAGTATAGTATGGTATAGTATTAGTACAGTATTTGTTGCACAGTATTAGTATTAATATTAGTAGAGTATCAGTATAGTGTGCTATAGTATTAGTAGAGTATTTGTAGCACCGTATTAGTGTTAATAGTAGAGTATTAGTATAGTCTGGTATTGTATCAGTAGAGTATTTGTAGTACAGTATTAGTATTAATATTAGTAGAGTATCAGTATAGTATGGTATAGTATTAGTAGAGTATTTGTTGCACCATATTAGTGTTAATATTAGTAGAGTATCAGTATAGCATGGTATAGTATTAGTAGAGTATTTGTTGCACCATATTAGTGTTAATATTAGTAGAGTATCAGTATAGCATGGTATAGTATTAGTAGAGTATTTGTTGCACCATATTAGTGTTAATATTAGTAGAGTATCAGTATAGCATGGTATAGTATTAGTAGAGTATTTGTAGTACAGTATTAGTGTTAATATTAGTAGAGTATCAGTATAGCATGGTATAGTATTAGTAGAGTATTTGTAGCACCATATTAATATTAACATTAGTAGAGTATCAGTATAGCATGGTATAGTATTAGTAGAGTATTTGTAGCATCGTATTAATATTAATATTAGTAGAGTATCAGTATAGCATGGTATAGTATTAGTAGAGTATTTGTTGCACAGTATTAGTATTAATAGTAGAGTATCAGTATAGTATGGTATAGTATTAGTAGAGTATTTGTTGCACAGTATTAGTATTAATATTAGTAGAGTATCAGTATAGTGTGCTATAGTATTAGTAGAGTATTTGTAGCACCGTATTAGTGTTAATAGTAGAGTATTAGTATAGTCTGGTATTGTATCAGTAGAGTATTTGTAGTACAGTATTAGTATTAATATTAGTAGAGTATCAGTATAGCGTGGTATAGTATTAGTAGAGTATTTGTAGCACCGTATTAATATTAATATTAGTAGAGTATCAGTATAGCATGGTATAGTATTAGTAGAGTATTTGTTGCACAGTATTAGTATTAATAGTAGAGTATCAGTATAGCATGGTATAGTATTAGTAGAGTATTTGTTGCACAGTATTAGTATTAATATTAATAGAGCATCAGTATAGTGTGGTATAGTATTAGTAGAGTATTTGTAGCACCATATTAGTGTTAATAGTAGAGTATCAGTATAGTCTGGTATTGTATCAGTAGAGTATTTGTAGTACAGTATTAGCATTAATATTAGTAGAGTATCAGTATAGTGTGGTATAGTATTAGTAGAGTATTTGTTGCACAGTATTAGTGTTAATAGTAGAGTATTAGTATAGTCTGGTATTGTATCAGTAGAGTACTTGTAGCACCGTATTAGTATTAATATTAGTAGAGTATCAGTATAGTATGGTATAGTATTAGTAGAGTATTAATATAGTATGTCATAGTGTTAGAATAGTATTAGTATGGTATAGTATTAGTAGAGTATTTGTAGCACCGTATTAGTGTTAATAGTAGAGTATTAGCATAGCATGGTATAGTATTAGTAGAGTACTTGTAGCATTGTATTAGTATTAATAGTAGAGTATTAGTATAGCATGGTATTGTATTAGTAGAGTATTTGTAGCACCGTATTAGTGTTAATAGTAGAGTATTAGCATAGCATGGTATAGTAGTAGAGTACTTGTAGCGTTATATTAGTATTAATAGTAGAGTATTAGTATAGCATGGTATTGTATTAGTAGAGTATTTGTAGCACCGTATTAGTGTTAATAGTAGAGTATTAGCATAGCATGGTATAGTAGTAGAGTACTTGTAGCGTTATATTAGTATTAATAGTAGAGTATTAGTATAGCATGGTGTTGTATTAGTAGAGTATTTGTAGTACAGTATTAGTGTTAATATTAGTAGAGTATCAGTATAGCATGGTATAGTATTAGTAGAGTATTTGTAGCACCGTATTAGTATTAATATTAGTAGAGTATCAGTATAGTGTGGTATAGTATTAGTAGAGTATTTGTAGCACCGTATTAGTATTAATATTAGTAGAGTATCAGTATAGTATGGTATAGTATTAGTAGAGTATTTGTAGCACCGTATTAGTATTAATAGTAGAGTATCAGTATAGTATGGTATAGTATTAGTAGAGTATTTGTAGCACAGTATTAGTATTAATATTAATAGAGTATCAGTATAGTGTGGTATAGTATTAGTAGAGTATTTGTAGCACCGCATTAGTATTAATAGTAGAGTTTCAGTATAGTGTGGTATAGTATTAATAGAGTATTTGTAGCACCGTATTAGTATTAATAGTAGAGTATTAGTATAGTGTGGTATAGTATTAGTAGAGTATTTGTAGCACCGTATTAGTATTAATAGTAGAGTATTAGTATAGTGTGGTATAGTATTAGTAGAGTATTTGTAGCACCATATTAGTATTAATAGTAGAGTATCGGTATAGTGTGGTATAGTATTAGTAGAGTATTTGTAGCACCGTATTAGTATTAATAGTAGAGTTTCAGTATAGTGTGGTATAGTATTAGTAGAGTATTTGTAGCACCGTATTAGTATTAATAGTAGAGTATCAGTATAGCATGGTATAGTATTAGTAGAGTATTTGTAGCACCGTATTAGTATTAATATTAGTAGAGTATCAGTATAGCATGGTATAGTATTAGTAGAGTATTTGTAGCACCGTATTAGTATTAATATTAGTAGAGTATCAGTATAGCATGGTATAGTATTAGTAGAGTATTTGTAGCACCATATTAGTATTAATAGTAGAGTATCAGTATAGCATGGTATAGTATTAGTAGAGTATTTGTAGCACCGTATTAGTATTAATATTAGTAGAGTATCAGTATAGCATGGTATAGTATTAGTAGAGTATTTGTAGCACCGTATTAGTATTAATATTAGTAGAGTATCAGTATAGTATGGTATAACAAAGTATACTCCAGTGATTGCACGGGCCTGCACTCCTGCACTAAAAGCCTTGCTCTTTATCTGACATTCAGCTTGACTGGGTGTCTGTTTCTCACTTTGTGTCCCTAAGTCTGCCACCCTGGTCCAGGCCTGCCCTCCAGTGCCCGCCCCACGCACACACACCAGGAGCTGCTGGTTCCAGGACAGGCCTCCCATTCTAGCTACCATCTCAACCACAAAAGCCAGGAGATGCATCCGACGGACCACAGGATGGGAGGCTCTCAGGCAGGGGTTTGTCCACGGCTGGTACCAGTCCACAGCCAGTTAGGAACCGGGCTGCACAGCAGGAGGTGAGCGGGGAAGGGGGCATTTCTGCCTGAGCTCCGCCTCCCGTCAAAGTCGGGGCATTAGAGTCACAGGAGCAAGAGCCCTGCCGTGAACTGCGCAGGTGAGGGAGCGCGGCTGTGTGCTCCTGATGAGACCCTAACACCTGATGATCTGAGGCGAAACAGCTTCATCCTGAAACCACCCCCCATACCCACAGCCGTGGAAAAACTGCCTTCCTCAAAAGCAGTCCCTGGTGCCAGAAAGGTTGGGAACTGATGCTCTAAGGCATCGGCTGCCTTGGTCACGGGGAGGTGGGGCCTGGGCAGACATCACCTTGGTCACGGGGAGGTGGGCCCAGGCAGACGCCGCCTTGGTCACGGGGAGGTGGGACCTGGGCAGACACCACCTTGGTCACAGAGGTGGGCCCACGCAGACACCAGCAAAGCCCAGTGCCGCACTGCAGCCTCCCTGGGCAGGGGGGTTTTCACCCCAGTTGGCCCATGGGGTTCATCTGGTCCTTCTGCCCCCTCCTAGGCCAAGAGCTCTCCTGCCTCTGCCCGCCTTTCCTCTGACTCCCTGGCTGGCCCTCCCCACAGCTCATAGGCAGATACCTGCATGCAGGCGTGGCAGGCCACAGAAACATCCCCCCTCCATCCTGGGTCAGAGAAGAAACCTCCATCTTCAGATGGAGATGCAGGGAGGGCGTGGTACCTGCCCAGGCAGGAGACACCTCTCTGTCTCAGCGCAGACGGTGGCCTCCCCCAAGGGGACTGGTGGCCTGGGGGCTGTGGGCGTCACGGCAGTGGCTCTGTGGCTTGCCTCTGTAGGGGCCCAGGAAGTGTCGTGTCAGAGGCGTTAGTGAGGGAACAACCCCTCACTTGCCTGGCTTCGGACCCTGGGTGAGGGTCCCTCCCCAGCCCAGAACCTCAGCTCCCCTGGCAGAGGCTGAAATTAGAGACCCCCCTCACGTCAGCCTGGGCCCAAAGCTGAAAGTGGGCAGGATAAGCCCAGACCCCCAAGAAGGAAGGGACCAGGCAGGGACCCCAGGCCAGGCAGGACGTTCAGAGAAGCCTGGGGAGAGGGGGCCATCCTTGGAGAACACTCTCAGAGGTCGGGGAGGGAAGCTGTCCTTAGCCCCAGAAATACGGCACAGAAAACCCCTCCCCACCAGAGGTATCGTGCATATCATCCCACGCCTCTGGAAACAGCAGAACCAGCCTCCCCGGGGGAATGGGGTGTGGCTGGGACTGGCCCCAGCCCCCATCACCTTCCTGGGCTGACAGGGAGCCTGCCACCCTAGAACAGAGCTACACACACACCTGGGGACTGCGCTGGCCCCTGGCTGCCCTTTGCTGCTCCCTCGGACAGGGGGGATGCACGAGGGCTACCAGGTGGAGGCTCCTACCCACAGCCAGGCAGATGGAGGTTCCCTCAATAGCCAGACAGGGGGAGGTTTCCACCCACAGCAAGACAGGTGGAGCCCCCCCCACCCACAGCCAGACAGGTGGAGCCCCCCCACAGCCAGACAGGGGGAGCCCCCCCACCCACAGCCAGACAGGGGGAGCCCCCCCACAACCAGACAGGTGGAGCCCCCCCACCCACAGCCAGACAGGTGGAGCACCCCCCACCCACAGCCAGACAGGTGGAGCCCCCCCACCCACAGCCAGACAGGTGGAGCCCCCCCACCCACAGCCAGACAGGGGGAGCCCCCCCACCCACAGCCAGACAGGTGGAGCCCCCCCACCCACAGCCAGGCAGGTGGAGCCCCTCACCCACAGCCAGACAGGTGGAGCCCCTCACCCACAGCCAGACAGGGGGAGTCCCCCCACCCACAGCCAGACAGCTGGAGCCCCCCCACCCACAGCCAGACAGGGGGAGCCCCCCCACAACCAGACAGGTGGAGCCCCCCCACCCACAGCCAGACAGGTGGAGCACCCCCCACCCACAGCCAGACAGGTGGAGCCCCCCCACCCACAGCCAGACAGGTGGAGCCCCCCCACCCACAGCCAGACAGGGGGAGCCCCCCCACCCACAGCCAGACAGGTGGAGCCCCCCCACCCACAGCCAGGCAGGTGGAGCCCCTCACCCACAGCCAGACAGGTGGAGCCCCTCACCCACAGCCAGACAGGGGGAGTCCCCCCACCCACAGCCAGACAGCTGGAGCCCCCCCACCCACAGCTAGACAGGGGGAGCCCCTCCACCCACAGCCAGACAGGTGGAGCCCCCCCCCTACCCACAGCCAGGCAGGTGGAGCCCCTCACCCACAGCCAGGCAGGCCTCAGGCTCCCAGACTCTGCTGTCAAACACTGGGCCCACTGGCTGGTCCCGGGGCCACAGCCACCAGCCCCCGGGATTGGGCCATCCATCTGTCCATCTGTCCTGATGGCCAGTGTCCAGGGAGCCACAGGACTCTGGCTTCTCTGCTCCGCCCTCGGAGCCTTCAGAGGTGGGGGCTGGACGACCTGAAGTCACCTCCACTTCCAGCCAAGTAGACTGTTGGGTGGGTTTGTCCGCAGAGAGAAGTCTGGGACCCCCCCATGTCCCCAGTCCATGGGCCCCACCTCCGGGAAGCCACGTGTGGGCCCACAGGCTCCCAGATGGCAGGGCAGTGACAGAGGCTGGCCTGACACACTCAGTCTCGGGCCTCTGAGGCTTCAGCCAGCCTTGCCGTCTGCAAACCCAGAGAAGGAGGCCAGCTCTGGGCAGACAGCTGGCCAGGCCCTGGCTCTGACACCACCGAAAGACCCCCTGCCTCAGTTTCCTCGTGTGTACAGCAGGGTGCCCCTCACCCTGCTTAGTCCCCTCGATGATGTGCAGACACAGGAAGGAGGTGGACGGAACCACAGACACTGTCCTCCCTGTCCTTCCTGCCCCACAGCCTCACAGGCCACATGCCCAGTGATCCAGGGCCCCAGGGAGTGGGTGGAGGGCCCTGGCACTGCATTGTGGGCATGGGCCAGGGTCCAGTGGGCAAGCCCCTGACTCCCAATGAGGAAGCCTCTAGAGGCACTGCAGCCCACAGAGACCCTCCCTCCCAAGGGCTGGAGTGTGAGGATGGAGCTGGGGGTCCTGCCCGTCCGTCCTCGCAGTCCAGCCTCCAGGCTGGGACAGGCAGAGGAGATGGGCCCCAGCCCACTCCCAAGCAGGCCTGGCTAGTGCGTCCCAGGATGCACATCGCCCCAGGTGTGCACGGACGGTGTTGGCACGTCATCTGCCCCTTTGCCGGCGGCCCGGGCCCTCTGGGATCTGCCCCTTGAGTACTTTGCTGTTTCGTCATGTGCCGAGGGCCGTCCCACGTGCAGAGAGGCTCACCCCTTGAACCAGAGCGCCTCGCCTCTGAGCGAGTCCTCCCACCTGGCTCTGCTCCTTGAGCCCCCAAGCTCATCATCTCCACCCCCCACTCCCCTCCAGCCGCCCATTCTGTCATCTGTCAGTTCACCCGTTCGTGTGCCCATCCATGCCCAGACACTGATGGCGTGCGTGACCTGCGTGCTGCCCTCCCAGGAACTGCGTGGTGTTCGAGGACACGGGCGGGGGCCTACTTGGCAGGTGAGGAGGCATGGAGCTTGGCATTGTAGGGCAAGAGGTTGGCAGAGGTTGAGAAAATGGGGGCAGCATTCTTGGGAGAAAGAATGTGTGTGGGCAGGCCCTGAGGGGCAGGGTGCAATTGGCATCTGGGACTCAGCAGTCAGCACCTCCCAGGGACTCAACACTCGGCACCTCCAAGGAGGACTCGGTAGCTACTACTCTTGGTGACTCAGCACTCAGCACCTATGGAAACTGAGTCTTAGTCCTTCCAGGGACTCCGTCCTTGACACTCCACCTTTACAGAAGCATAAAGAGCAAGAAGGGAGCCGCCAGAGGGGAGGCCAGAGGTTGGCAGAAGCCAATCAGGGAAGGCAGCTTGGGCAGCTGGAGAGTTTGGACTTCAGCAGGGGGCAGTGGGGAGCTACAGAAGGGGTTAGAGCAGAGGAAAGGCATGGAGCTGGGACTACCAAGTCCTCCCTGTGTCTGCAACTGTCCTTTTTCATCCCCACAAGAGTCTGACCTGCTCCGTTTCCCACCTAGACTGATTCACCTCTCCTTAGGCAACTTGGTGGTCCCCGCACCCAGGAGGTCACCATATTGGGGCTGAACTCGGTGCAGACACCCAATCAGCATAGCACTACAGCCCAGAACTCCTGGGTTCCAGCAGTCCTCCTGCCTCAGCCTCCGGAGAAGCTGGGGCTACAGGCATGCACACCGCCCTTTTTCAAGGACTAATGCTCTCACTTAGGGCAAACCAGATGCTGCTTCCCCCCAGCCCCAACCCCTAACCAACCCCAAGTCTCTCCTCGAACCCCAGCATGGGAGGAAGGGGCTGACAGAGGGGACCCTGAGCTCAGGCCAAGGGGCATCAGGGGCTGGGCTGAGCAGCCATGATGTCAGGGCTGGATGTGGAGGGCTGAGGAGAGTCCTGGGCAGAGGTGAAACCAGAGGCTGCCTGCGCAGCCCACACAAGGAGGCAACAGGGAGGCTGGTTTCACTCCGCCTCGGCACTGCCTCCTCCCTGGGCCGACCAGGAGCAGACACACCCAGGCGTTGGCCCGGCCCCAAGTGACCTCTTCACTGGCAGAGGGGAGAAACGATGTCCTCCTGCCTGTTCTCCTGCACCCCACTTATGCTCTGCACCCTCAGCCCCAGAATTGGAATCCAGCAGCAGTGGTTGGCCCCCACCTGTGCCTGGGGCAGGGCTCCTTGGGGAGCAGAGAGCCCACAGCCCACAGCCCACTGGCCACGCTGCAGCTCCCAACCCCAGGGCAGCCTGCCTGGAGTCCTCAGCCCCTCCCGCTTAGGGGCCAGCTGCGAGGCACAGCCGCCAGGTCTGGGGTCCTCACCAGCAGCCCCCGGCCTGGGTGAGCGTGCGCTCTCCATCTAGTATTGAGGACTCTGGTAAGGGTTCCAGGTCCCACACACTTGCTAAGAGCCTGGCCCTGGTGTGCCCAGAATCCCAGGCTGGACGGAGGAAAGCCGCCCTCCCGCAGTGCTTCCGACCCACAGGGTGCCCCAGCCATCCAGGAGGTCCGAGAGGCAGCTGAGCTCTGCTGCGGTCTCACCCACACCCGACCTGGCAGCCTGCAGGGACCCCCCCCACAGGAGCCTTCCAGGTGGGGCTGCCAGTGGGCGACTGGGGCCCAGTGGCCGGGGCGTGGCTGGGGGCAGCACAGGTGTGGACCCTTTGTAGCAAGGGACTCACCTGCATGCTGGTTGCGGCTGGAGTTCCGGGGCTGGCGCTGGCGGCCAGGAGAGTGGCTGCCAGGTAGGAGTTGGACACTCCTACCTGACTTCCGCGTGGGGCTTGCCCCTCCCTCATCCTTCACCGTCTGCCTGCCACCTGGGTGTAGTCGGGGAGGAGCCGGCATCTGGGCCAGGAGAGTCCCCCAGCCTCTGGGGCCTCAGACACCTTCCTGAAGCCAAGATGGCGGGGTCAGGGGCTGGAGGGGAAGGAGACAGTTCCTAGGCTGGAGTTCTGGGAGGGGGGTTTCCGCTATGAGATGGGGCTCATGACACCCACTCCTAGGGGGAAGCAGGATGGCATGGAGCCCTGGCTGAGCCCGCACCAACACCCCACTTGCTTTGCCTCTCAGCCCCAGCTTACACATCCCCACGTTCCCTCCTAAAGTACCCCACCCCAGGCAGCACCCCAACCCAGAGAGGACCCCACCCCATACAGCACCCACCCCAGGTGACCACCTCCCAGCCCCAGGCAGCACCCCAACCCAGAGAGGACCCCACCCCAGGCAGCACCCCAACCCAGGCAGCACCCCACCCCAGGTGACCACCTCCCCACCCCAGGCAGCATCCCGCCCCAGGTGACCACCTCCCCACCCCAGGCAGCACCCCAACCCAGAGAGGACCCCACCCCACACAGCACCCCACCCCAGGTGACCACCTCCCAGCCCCAGGCAGCACCCCAACCCAGAGAGGACCCCACCCCACACAGCACCCCACCCCAGGTGACCACCTCCCCACCCCAGGCAGCACCCCAACCCAGAGAGGACCCCACCCCACACAGCACCCCACCCCAGGTGACCACCTCCCAGCCCCAGGCAGCACCCCAACCCAGAGAGGACCCCACCCCAGGCAGCACCCCACCCCAGGTGACCACCTCCCCACCCCAGGCAGCACCCCAACCCAGAGAGGACCCCACCCCAGGCAGCACCCCAACCCAGGCAGCACCCCACACCAGGTGACCACCTCCCCACCCCAGGCAGCACCCCAACCCAGAGAGGACCCCACCCCACACAGCACCCCACCCCAGGTGACCACCTCCCAGCCCCAGGCAGCACCCCAACCCAGAGAGGACCCCACCCCACACAGCACCCCACCCCAGGTGACCACCTCCCGGCCCCAGGCAGCACACCACACCAGGCCACCACCTACCACCCCACAAGTCCAGTGTTGATTCACTTAGAGGAGAAACGGGGGCAAGGAGGACTGAGGACGAAACAGACTCCCAAAGAAACTGTCTTCTCCCACCTCAGCTCTGCTTTCTGGGCTCCAGCTGGGAAGTCCTTGGAGTCTTGGGGACACATGGCTGGCCCCAGGCTGTGCTGGAGGAGGAGCCCCCTGCATCCCCAGCCTGTGTAGACAAGGGAGAAGGAGACCCCACATCCCCAGGCCCTGAAGACATTCTGTGCAGCTGGGTGGAGGACCGAAGCTGAGAAGCTGGGAAGACTCTGGGTCCTGAGAGTGGCATCCGGTGGAGTGCCCGAGATCAGAGGCGGGCAGGGAGTGGGGCCCAGGCTGGCGGGCTGGCAGGCATTATCTGCAGCGTGTGTGGTGAGACTCAGATCTGAGACGTCAGGTGCAAAACTCCAGGTGGAGAGCTCCCTGTAGAGTACAGGGGTTCAGGGTGGAGGCTCTGGGGTC
Source organism: Callithrix jacchus (assembly GCF_049354715.1). NCBI lineage: Eukaryota > Metazoa > Chordata > Mammalia > Primates > Cebidae > Callithrix > Callithrix jacchus. The sequence continues at coordinate 131,460,611 of NC_133511.1, read as the reverse complement.
TGGAAGGAGCTGGGGGTAGCTGTCACCAACCTTTCTCTGCCTTAGTTTCTCCATCTCTAAGCGACAGTCAAAAATAGAACCTAAGGGGGTGTGTAAAGATCACAATAGCTGCCCCTGTGCTGTGGCTCACGCCTGTAACCCCAGCACTTTGGAAGGCCAAGGATCACCTGAGGTCAGGAGTTCGAGACCCGCTTCTGAAAGCTGGAGAAGCAGGGCCAGAGCTCCACGGGCAGACACTGTCACACAGACAGCACCACAGGCCTGCTGGGCTGGAGCACACACGGGCAAGCCCAGCACCCTCAGCTGTGGTGCAGTCCTCGGCTTCCCCAAGGGCTAACATGGCCCCACCCGCATTTCTCCCTGGGGGACCTCCTGGCAGCCTGGGATAGCAGCAGAGACCACAACTCTGCCACTTTGGCAAAGACAAGGGAGTGAAATGGTGGCCGAGGACCCGTGAACTCTCCAGATGGAACAAATCCAGATGGAACACGCTGAGATTTGTGTGCCAAAGGGTTGTGGCTTAAACCAGCTGTGTGTTTTTCCTATAAGTGAAATCTGGAGTTGGCCGGGTATGGTGGCTCACACCCAGAACTTTGGGAGGCCGAGGTGGGCAGATCACCTTAGGTCAGGAGTTCAAGACCAGCCTGGCCAATATGCTGAGACCCCCGTCTCTACCAAAACTACAAAAAATTAGCCAGGTGTGGTGGTACATGCCTATAATCCCAGCTACTCAGAAGGCTGAGGTTAGAGGATCACTTGAACCTGGGAGGTTGCAGTGAGCCGAGCTCACACCACTGCACTCCAGCCTGGGTGACAGAGCGAGACGCTGTCACACACACACACGCAGCTGGAGTTGGCTAGTCCTGCACTAGTGTGGCCAAACTATAGTCATTGGAGACCCAGAATGCAGAGGGTCCAAGGACCCACTCCAAAATAGCTGCTCAAGCTCTGGACATCACATCCTCATTCCAGACAGCGGGAAGAGGAAAGGGTGAAGGAGGGAACCCCACCCTTCGCCTGGTTAGTCACATGCCCACACTTTACGGCACGGAAGCCTGGGGCCTGTGAGCTCTTTTCCCGTGGAAAGGTAAGTGGAAGACAGAACACCCAGCAGTCTCACCAGCGGGTCACAGCTGCCAAGTTAGAATTCAGAAACAGAATCTGCGAGGCTTACTGAGCACGAGGGGAAGGGACATGCAAGGGCCACGTGGCCAGCCAGCGCCTGCACGCTCCAGGACAGGTGTCCGTCCCCAGCCCCCAACTCAGCCTGCCCAGGACGCTCTGTGCTCACGTTTTCACCGTGTTAAGACAATCTGCCGTGGCCCGGCGCGGTGGCTCACGCCTGTAATCCCAGCACTTTGGGAGGCCGAGGCGGGTGGATCACGAGGTCAAGAGATCGAGACCATTCTGGTCAACATGGTGAAACCCCGTCTCTATTAAAAATACAAAAAAATTAGCTGGGCATGGTGGCGCGTGTCTGTAATCCCAGCTACTCGGGAGGCTGAGGCAGGAGAATTGCCTGAACCCAGGAGGCGGAGGTTGCGGTGAGCCGAGATCGCGCCATTGCACTCCAGCCTGGGTAACAAGAGCGAAACTCCGTCTCAAAAAATAAAAAGACAGTCTGCCAGCGGGTCACAGGTGTTACCCTTCTGAGGTGTCACTTCAAGCATCTGCACAGCTGTGCTCTTTTTCAGTGGCTTTTTTTTTCTTTTTTTCTGAGGCGGAGTTTCGCTCTTGTTGCCCAGGCTGGAGTGCAATGGCGCGATCTCGGCTCACCGCAACCTCTGCCTCCTGGGTTCAGGCAATTCTCCTGCCTCAGCCTCCCGAGTATGGGATTACAGGCACGCGCCACCATGTCCAGCTAATGTTTTTTTTTGTATTTTTAGTAGAGACGGGGTTTCACCTTGTTGACCAGGATGGTCTCGATCTCTTGACCTCATGATCCACCCGCCTCGGCCTCCCAAAGTGCTGGGACTATAGGCGTGGCTTTTTCAGCATTCCAGTTGCACTGCAGAAACATGGCTCCTCCTCCCCACACACCTTCCATAGGCATCACCTGAGGAATCCCCAGTCTTCCGGAGTCCTCCCGGCACAGCCGGGGTGTCCAGCCTCAGGGGAGAGAGCTCACCGAGGCGGCCGCCTTGGATGCTGGCCTGAGGCATGTGGAAGTTCCCTTACATCTGGTGAAGTAGGAGGAGGTGGGGGAGGAAGGGCAGACCCCATCCAGGCCCGTCTGGACGGAAAACCAGTACAACCCTTTCAGAAGGCAATTCGGCCGTTATACGGATGAAGAGACTTTGGTCCATTTATCTAACTTTCTGTAAACCGTTCTAAAGAAACAATGCGAAATAGTGAAAAAATATATATGTCATTTGCTGCAAAAATTGTAACGCACCAATGTTCAACAACAGGGAAATATCAGAGTAAGCGCGGTCTTCGTATTTGTATGCTGATTAAGCAGACGTCAGAAGTTACACTTTCAAAGAGCTTTTGAGAAAACAGGAAAACGCTTCTGTTATACTGTTAAATTGAAAAACATAGATTACAAGTCTAGAAAAATTTGTCTAAATCAAAAGAGATTTATTAATTTATTATTTATTTTTTCTGAGACGGAGTTTCGCTCTTGTTGCCCAGGCTGGAGTGCAATGGCGCGATCTCGGCTCACCGCAACCTCCGCCTCCTGGGTTCAGTGATTCTCCTGCCTCAGCCTCCCGAGTAGCTGGGATTACAGGCTGCATGCACCACCACACCACTCATTTTGTATTTTTAGTAGAGACGGGGTTTCACCATGTTGGTCAGGCTGGTCTCGAACTCCTGACCTCAGGTGATCCACCCACATCAGCCTCCCAAAGTGCTGGGATTACAGGTGTGAGCCACCTCGCTTGGCCAAGATGTACTGATTTTTTTTAATTGTCTTTTTTTTTGAGACAGGGTCTCAGTCTTGTTGCCCAGGCTGGAGTGTAGTGGCACGATCTCAGCTCAGCAAAACCTCTGCCTCCCAGGTTCAAGCAATTCTACTGCCTCAGTCTCCTGAGTAGCTGGGATTACAGGCATGCACCACCACGCTCGGACAATTTTTCTATTTTTAGTAGACAGGGTTTCTCCACGTTGGTGAAGTTGGTCTCAAACTCTCAACCTCAGGTGATCGACCCGCCTTGGCCTCCCAAAGTGCTGGGATTACAGGCGTGAGCCGCTGCGTCTGGGGTACCTGTGCAGAACGTGTAGGTTTGTTACACAGGTAAACGTGTGCTATGGTGGTTTGGTGCTCCCGTCACAAACATGCATAAAATGTTTATTTCAACTCAGCTAAGGTGCATTAAAATATGGGAAGAGTAGGGCCGGGCACGGTGGCTCAGGCCTGTAATCCCAGCACTTTGGGAGGCTGAGGCGGGCCAGTTACGAGGTCAGGAGACTGAGACCATCCGGGCTAACACAGTGAAACCCCGTCTCTACTAAAATTACAGAAAAAACGGGCACGGTGGCACGCGCCTGTAGTCCCAGCTACTTGGGAGGCTGAGGCAGGAGAATTGCCTGAACCTGGGAGGCGGAGGTCGCCGTGAGCAGAGATCGTGCCACTGCACTCCAGCCTGAGCGGCACAGGGAGACGCCATCTCAATTTAAAAAAAAAAGGGGGGGAAGAGCAGATTGATATTTGGTATTTATATGTGCCTAACAATGTGAACTAAGGATGCTATATTATGCTTTCCTTCACTGTTTTCGAATTTCCTAACACAAACAATCACATTCAAGTCTATTATTAAAACCTTTATTTTCCCCAGACTCAGCCTGACTCAGCTTCCCGTTTTGTATGCAGCTCCTGCATACAACTCAGGAGCTTGGCCCTGCCGTTATGGCCCTGCCCTGCCTTGGCAGAGAACTTTGGTCGAAGTCCCCGCAGGCCTCCTGCTCTTCCTCTGTGGACCTTGGACCCTGCTCCTCTGTCCTTCCTCCTCCCCCCTCCAGAAGACCCACCGTCCTGATGCCTCCGCCACCCCCAGGCCCAAGGTGCAGCAGAGGCGGGCCCTCCATCCCTGCGGTCTCCTTTCAATTGTGGGATCTGGCAGAGGGGTCAGGATGACAAAGCCAATAAGGACCCTAGGTGAAATCCCAGGTCGGAGCACCGATGGCCACTGCCATTGCCCTGGGCCCCTCCCCAAGAGACCCATCCTCCCACACCCCACAGCCTCCCGGGCGTGCCTTGTCCGGGGCCCCTCCAGGTCAGCTGAAGTCAGTGCCTCTGGGAACCTGCCCCTATTTTCTCTCTGGGCTGGTCTCAGGCATCCTGCTGACTGGAGCCTCTCTTGGCTGACTGCTTGGCAGGCAACCCCCAGCCTCAGGCCCCTGCAGGGGAGACCCTCTCCCAGCTGGGCCTCTGCCCTTGAGGTCTGCCTGAAGCCGTCCTTGCCTGCCATACCAGGGTGGCAGTGGGATGGGGACTCAAACCCCTCATGTCCTCATGACAGGGACGACTCTGTCTCCCTGCTCCCTCCCCAGCACCTCTGGGCCTTAAATTTCCACCAGTTCCAGTTTCTTGACTTAGGGAGCAGTCCTGCTGTCCAGGCTCCCTCCACCAAGCCTGAGAAAACTCCCAGGCACAGGTGTACATGTGGCAGGTGAGTGTTCTGTAATCCACTCATCTTTAGAGATTTACCACAGCAGAGGAAATATTGTAACAGACTTTGTTACTTTAGAAATTCCGCCGGCGCTGTGGTTCATGCCTGTAATCCCAGCACTTTGGGAGGCCAGGCAGACGGATCATGACGTCAGGTGTAGGGCTGAGAGCCCCACAGGGTCGTTGGGTGAGCCTTATGCTGTGCTGAGGTGCAGGATCCGGGAAATAAAGAGACAGGACACAGAAGTACAAGGAAAATGCAGCTGGACTCAGGGGGCCACGCCACCTATGAGCGGAATCAGGCTAGGCCCCGAATGTCCAGAAGCCTGAGTATTTATTGTGTATAGGTTAGGGGGAGGGCAGTGAGTGAAATCATCTTTAAGGATGGTGATAGGGTCGTGAGCAATAAAACATGGGGTCCACCCCCATTACGTCACCGAGGCTGGGAGGTGGACAGTGCGCAGCAAGGGGCCCGTTCCCATGAAGGCAAGGGCCGTGTGCAGTAAGGGGTTCACCCCCATTAGGTCACCGAGGCTTGAAGGTGGGCCGTGCGCAGTAAGGAGGGTGCAGTGTGCAATACTTCTATCTATGGGCAAACTACTTCTAAGAAGATTTATAGGAGGATGCTTTAGGTCACTCACAGAGCAGTGACAGAGCTGTCAGGGTTACCACCACCTTCTGGCAGCTTCCAGTGGGTTCTATGGGAAGGTGCTTTTCGAGCAGCACAGTAGCAAGAGCTGATAGAGTTCACAGTCACCAAGGTGGATTGCCGGTCTGAGGGTGGCCTTCCCCAAGAACTGGAGCAAGGTCCTACAACGCCTTTACCAGGAGCAGTGGCTCTCGCCCCAAGCCTGCCACACAGCGGGTATCTTTGGGATACTGAACGCTGCCGCCTGGGCCATGGGTTCTTGTCCTGGCATAACTGTTTTCCCTTAAATCACGCTCTGCGCCGTGTCTGCTCTAGGCATTCCTCCGATTATAAGCTGTTTATTCCTTAATTCATGCTCTGTACTGTGTCCACTCCAGGCATTCCTCTGACTATGAACTAAGATATAATTATATATATATGTAGGGAAATATTCTTTAGGCACTCCTCATACTATCAACTATTATATGATTACATATAGAGGATTATATCAAGGGATTCTTCAAGCCCTAATTCTATGAACTAATATATGATTATGTAAAGGATTATATAAAAGGAAATAGCTGAGTAGTGACACTGTACAGTGAGATATTCCTCAAGCCCTAACTGTGCCAGGGTTCTGTTAGCTCTCATTCCTCGGGGCCTATATGGGGGGTTACCCACAGTCACGAGTTTGAGACCAGCCTGACTAACAAGGTGAAACCCCGTCTCTACTAAAAATACAAAAATATTAGCCAGGCGTGATGGTGTGTGCCTGTAATCCCAGCTACTCAGGAAGCTGAGGCAGAAGAATCGCTTGAACCCAGGAAGTAGAGGTTGCAGTGAGCCAAAATCACACCACTGCACTCCAGCCTGGGCGACGGCATGAAACTCAGTATCAAAAACAGAAAAAGAGAAAAGAAATTCCTAGGCTCCCTCTCCTCCACAAATGTGACTCTGGCCCACTCTGGCCCTGGGTAAGGACGGAACTGACCCTTTTCTTTTCTTTTCTTTTCTTTTCTTTTTGAGACGGAGTCTCACACCATCCCCCAGGCTTGAGTGCAGTGGCACGATCCCAGCTCACTGCACCCTCTGCTGCCCGGGTTCAAGCAATTCTCCTGCCTCAGCCTCCTGAGTAGCTGGGATTACAGACGCCTCCCACTGTGTCCAGCTAATTTTTGTATTTTTAGTAGAGATGGGGTTTCACCATTTTGGCCGGGCTGGTCTTGAACTTCTGACCTTGTGATCCACCCACCTTCACCTCCCAAAGTGCCGGGATTACAGGTGTGAGCCACGGCACCCAGCCCCGACCCTTTTCGTTTCTTTTTTTTTATCTTTATTTTTATGTTTTCTTTATGACTGCTTACCAAAATAGCTAGTGGTGTGCGTCTGTGGGCTGGTCTGATGACCCCAGGTCAGTAGGTAGATCTCTTCATGGAGGGAGCACAAGAACAGGGATGGGGGTTTGGTCTCCCATAGGAGTTCCCCATCCCGGGTTTCTAGCACCGAATGTTAAAAACGCTCACGTCAGGACAGGCGCGGTGGCTCAAGCCTGTAATCCCAGCACTTTGGGAGGCCGAGGCGGGTGGATCCCGAGGTCAAGAGATCGAGACCATCCTGGTCAACACGGTGAAACCCCGTCTCTACTAAAAATGCAAAAAGTTAGCTGGGCATGGTGGCGCGTGCCTGTAATCCCAGCTACTCAGGAGGCTGAGGCAGGAGAATTGCCTGAACCCAGGAGGCGGAGGTTGCGGTGAGCCGAGATCACGCCATTGCACTCCAGCCTGGGTAACAAGAGCGAAACTCCGTCTCAAAAATAAACAAAAACAAAAACAAAACGCTCGCCTTGAATGAAGAGACCCCCCCCCAAACAGGCTTTGTGTGAGCAACATGGCTGTTTATTCACCTGGGTGCAGGTGGGCTAAGGCCGAAAAGGGTGTTAGCCCTTTTGCTTAAAAGTTCCAGCGTCTTGAGGCTCTGGCAGGCATCTCTGCAGCTGTCCATGCACCCCTCCCCCAGGCGGGGGGCCCCTAGTTCTGCTGCTCTGGCGCCGCCATGGACCAAGTCCCCCAAGCTACTCAGCTGCCTCCTCTCACCAGCCACAGTGCTCCCTGAGCCACAAACCTCTGGCCTCACCCCAGCCCCTCAGGCCCACGTCTTGCAATGGACTCTGCCGGTCCACCCATTCCCGGGTTGGGCCATGCGCGCTTTTGCAGCTGGGGGTGAAGACAGGGACAGGGTAAGGTGAGACTCAGATATCAGACGGCAGGTGCAAAACTGCAGGTGGAGAGATCCCTGTAGAGTGCAGGGGTTCAGGGTGGAGGCTCTGGGATGTGGAAGGAGCTGGGTGTAGCTGTCACCAACCTTTTCTCTGCCTCAGTTTCTCCATCTCTAAGCGACAGTCAAAAATAGAACCTCGGGGTGTGTAAAGATCACAATAGTTGCCCCCGCGCTGTGGCTGACGCCTGTAACCCCGGCACTTTGTAAAGCCAAGGATGACCTGAGGTCAGGAGTTCGAGACCAGCGTGACCAATAAGACAAAACTTTGTCTCTACCACGAATACAAAAATTAGCCAGGCGTGGTGGTGGGCGCCTATAATTCCAACTACTCAGGAAGCTGAAGCAGGAGAATAACTTGTGGAGGTTGCAGTGAACCGAGATCACGTCACTGCACTCCAGCCTGCGTGACAGAGCGAGACTCCGTGGCAAAAAAAAAAAAAATCACAATAGTTAGCATTTGCCAAGCGCTGGGAATTCTATTTGGCAGGTGACCAGAGCTCCATAGTGTTGGGTAATGAACACGTGGTCTGAGCGCCCAGAGCGGGAGCCGCAGGGTCTGGTGGGCCACACCCTCCAGATTCCGCTCTGGGATCCCCAAGGTCCCGCCCCTCACCCCCTCACGCCCGCCCTCGGCCCCCGCCCTCATGCCCCGCCCCCAAGCCGACTGGCCCGAACTTCTTGCCAGGAGGCCTTGGGCTAAGAGTACTTGGGGCCAGGGACCCCAGTGGGGCCGGACATGTCCCCGCCCTGGCCTAGAGCTCTCTGTGCAGTTTGGGAGAAACACCCATACCCAGGAAACGATCCTAACGCCACTGAGAGGGCGCCTGGAATGTGAGCGCCACCGGCTGGGATGGGAAGGGTGGGTAACCCCCCCATCGGGGCACCCAGGAAGGGGAGCTAAGCAGATCCCTGGCACAGTTAGTGCCTGAAGTGTTATTACTTAGTTATAGTGTTATTGCTATAGTGTTATTACTCAGTTACTTCCTTTATATAATCCTTTATATATAATCACATAGTTTATAGTCAGAACTTAGTGCCTGAAGCATATGTTACTACCCAGTTATTTCCATTTATATATACATATATATAGATATATATAGATATAAATATAGTAGTATCTTGCTTATAGTCAGAGGAATGTCTGGAGCAGACACGGCGCAGAGCATGATTTAAGGGAAAAACAGTTACACCAGGACAAGGATTTGTGGCCCAGGCGGTAGCGCCCCTGCCTGAAAGGGCACGTGCTACATGACAGGCTGGTCCAGGTGGCAGCGTTCAGTATCGTAAAGACACCCGCCGTATGGCAGGCTTGGAGCAAGAGTCACTCCTCCTGAAAGGGAGCTGCAGTACCTTGCATCCTGTTCCGTGGAAGCTGGCCTCAGGTTGGCAAGCCCGCAAGCGTCCGAGGGCTTAAAACCCCTCCAGTATAATCACGCCTTAGTGGCTGTGAACCCTGTCAGCCCTGTTGCTATGTACTGACTCAAAGCATCCTCCTATGGAAATCACTGGAAGCTGCCAGCAGGTGGCTGTATTCCTTGTCAGCTCTTCGGCTACTGCGCTGACTCAAAGCATCTGCCTATAGAGTTCCTTAGAAGCAGCCTGCCCCTAGATAAGAGAAACTGCAAACTGCGCCCTCTTCCCTGCGCATGGACGGCCCCCCTCCTTGCCTCGGTGACCTAATGGGCTGGACCCTTTGCTTATGGCACGTGATTGTCTCGACCCTATCGCTCTTCTTAAGATGACCTCACTTACTACTATGGGTAACCCCCCATCTGGGCACCAAGGAAGGAGAGCTAAGGAGATCCCTGGCACAATTAGTGCCTGAAGAGTATCCTACTACTCCGTTATTTCCCTATATATACATACATATATATAATTATACCCTAGTTCAGTCGGAGGAATGCCCAGAGCAGACACGGTGCAGACCACGAATTAAGGGATAAAACAGCTATACATATGTCATCCTATCTTGCTTATAGTCAGGGGAATGTCTAGAGCAGACACGGTGCAGAGCATGAGTTAAGGGAAAAACAGTTACACCAGGACAAGAACCTGGCCCCAGTGGGAGCGTTAAGTCTTGTAAAGATGCCCGCTGTGTGGCAGGCTTGGAGAAAGAGCCTCTCCTCATGATAAAGGAGTTGTAGTACCTTGCGTCCAGTTCTTGTGGAAGGCTGCCCTCAGACCCGCAATCCCGAGAGCCTCTGAGGACTTAAAAGCCCTCGGGTATAACCGCGCCTTGGTGACGAGGTAACTTGTCAGCTCTCTAGCTACTGCGCTGCTCAGAGCAACCTCCTAGAGAGATCATTGCAAGCTGCCAGCAGGTGTCTGTGGACCTTGTCAGCTCTGCTGCTGCTCAAGGCGTCCTCCTATAGAATTCCTCAGAAGTAGCCTGCCCCAGACAAGAGATACTGCGCGCTGCACTCCTCACTGCGCACGGCCCCCCTCCTTGCCTAGGTGACCTAATGGGGGTGGACCCCTCGTTTACTGCCCACATGATTGTCTTGACCTTATCACTGTCTTTAGGATGACCTCACTCACTACCCTTCCCGCTATCTGGTACCCAATAAATACAGACGCTCCTGGATGCTCCGGGCCTCACCTGTCTCCACTGGTAAACAGCGTGGCGCCCCGAGCCCAGCTGCTCTTGTCCAGTCCTTCAGTGTCTTGTCTCTTTATTTCTCGGATTCTTCACGTCAGCACAGTGATAGGGGACACCCCATGGCCCTGTAAGGGCTTGACCCTATAGGTAGAGGTCTGTACAGTGATTGCTGGATCCTTCAGGTTCCCTGAAGGATGGTTCACTGGGCACGAGGCCTGTGCAGTGATTGCTGGAAAGATGGCGTGGACAGGAGCTGGCTGCCCTGGCCACCCAGGCAACCCCCAACTGGATAGGCCAGGGCCTGGGGCAGAAGGTGAACCAAGGGGTGGGCAGAGGGCGGCAGCCAGGCATGGGGAGGCCCAACAGCATGGCCCCTGAGGCCAGCGCATCCTGACACTGCCCAGCCTGTGTCCCAGGCCCACTGGGGGCTCCACACCATAGCCAGGAGCTGGGGTGAATGTCACACCACAGGCCCCATCCCTGCTAGGCATGCAGGACCCCTACAAATATATTTATATATTTAGTATGTGAATTATATTTCAATAAAGCCGATACAAGATACACTTCGCATACCATGCAGTTCACCCATTCAACTCATTTAGAGTGTACGGTTCAGTGGTTTTTAGTACCTTCAGGATTAGAAGCCGAGGTCAATTTTAGGTCATTTTCGTCGCCCCAAAAGAAATCTGCCACCCTTTAGCAGTTGCCCCTTATTATCCCTTCCCCAATCCCTGGTGAAAACTAATTTCTGTCTTCATAGATTTGCATTTTCTGGACATTTCATATAAATGGGTCACATAATGCAGTCTCCTGTGACTGGCTTCTTTTACCTAGCATAATATATTTTTTTTCTTTCTTTCTCTTTTTTTTTTTTTTTTCTTTTTGAGACAGAGTTTCGCTCTTGTTACCCAGGCTGGAGGGCAATGGCGTGATCTCGGCTCACTGCAACCTCCACCTCCTGGGTTCAGGCAATTCTCCTGCCTCAGCCTCCTGAGTAGCTGGGATTACAGGCACGCGCCACCACTCCCAGCTAATTTTTGTATTTTTAGTAGAGACGGGGTTTCACCATGTTGACCAGGATGGTCTCGATCTCTTGACCTCGTGATTCACCTGCCTCAGGCTTCCAAAGTGCTGGGATTACAGGCGTGAGCTACCACTCCCGGCCTCTTTTTTTTTTTTTTTTTTTTTTTTTTGAGACAGTCTCGCTCTGCAGCCCAGGCTGGAGTGCAGTGGCACGATCTCAGCTCACTGCAACCTCCACTTCCAGGGTGCAAATGATTCTCCTACCTCAGCCTCCGGAGTAGCAGGGATTATAGGCGTCCACCACCACGCCTGGCTAGTTTTTGTATTTTTATTAAAGATGGGGTTTCGACATGTTGCCAAGTCTGGTCTCCAACTGCTAGCCTCAGGTCATCGGCCCGCCTGGGCCTCCCAAAGTGCTGTGATTACAGGCGTGAGCCAGGGTACCTGGCCTGCCTCGCACAATGTTTCCAGGGTCCAGCCATGCTGTAGCGTGCAGATGCTTCGCTCCTCGATGGCTGCTGTTAGCAAGATGCTGCAGCTATGAGCGTCCATGTGTAAGTCTGGCGTGGACACGTGTTTCCATGTTTGAGGAGCTGCTATCTAGCTTTTCAAAGTGGCTCAGGAGCTTTTTTGCGGGGTACCATGCCAACAATTTGATTCAACCAAAACCAGCGTGTCCACCCCATCCTGGGCATCCAATTTCACGCAATCCCGAGAAAAAATGACCCGGATTGGGCAGGATACGGTGGCTCACGCCTGTAATCGCAGCACTTGGGAAGGTGGGCGGATCACCTGAGGTCAGGAGTTCAAGACTAGCTTGGCCAACATGGGGAAACCCCGTCTCTACTAAAAAAAAAAAAAAAAAAAAAAAATACAAAAATTAGCCAGGCGTGGTGACAGGCGTCTGTCATCCCAGCTACTCGGGAGGCTGAGGCAGGAGAATCGCTTGAATCCGGGAGGCGGAGGTTGCAGTGAGCCGAGATCTCGCCACTACACTCCAGCCCAGACGACAGAGCCAGACTCCATCGCAAAAAAAAACGAAAAAAAAAAAAAAAAAAAGACCCAGATCGCACTGGGGTGAAGGGTCGGGAAGCGCCCAAAGGGAGAACCGGGCTGGGCTCCGGGATCCGTAGGTGAGGAAGGGGCGAAGGGGTGGAGGGCCTCGGACCAGGCCGCTGGGGATGTCTGTGGTTACCTCCGAGCTCTGGCGGCCTTGGTGAGACCCTCGCCACCCGCCGCTCGGTTCCCGCGGCCTCAATCGCACCGCGGTCCAGCTCCGGTTACCTGGCAACCAGGTGGCATCCTTCCCAGCAAGCCCTGCGTCTAACCCGCGAGTTGGACCACAAGGCCCAGCATGCCCCGCGCGGACTACAAGCCCCACAATGCACCGCACACCCTTTTCTTGCCGGCCCCTCGCCGCTCTCCGGAGACCCCGCGGGCGAGCGCCGCGACCCCTTCCCGGCGCTCCTCGCGCGGTGCGTGGCGCGTTCCCTCGCCGGTGACCCGGTGTGCGTGAGGTCGAGGCTCCAGGCGGAGCGGCTCCGGGCCGAAACGCCATGCGGAGGGGCGAGCGCAGGGACGCTGGGGGTCCGCGGCCCGGGTCCCCGGTGCCCGCGGGCAAGGCCTCGCTGGAGGAGCCGCCTGACGGGCCGTCTGCCGGCCGAGACCCCGGGCCGGGCGCGGGCCGCCGCAGCACCGAGTCCGAGGTCTACGACGACGGCACCAACACCTTCTTCTGGTGAGGAACGGGGGGCGGCGCGGGGGGCGCGGCCGCGCTCGGCCCGGGGGTCCCGGCAGCGCCTTCCCGCCGGCTTGGAGTCCGGGGCTGCGGCCGGGGTTCCAGGGTATGCAGCACCTGGTCCCGGGGACGGGCCGGACGGAGCTCCGGAGGCCGGGCGTGGCGGGGCGGGGGGCGGGGGGCGCAGGGCGGTGCTGTGGGCGGGGGAGGCCCTGGCCGGACCCTCCCCGGGGCTGCCTCGCGTCTCTCGCCGCCCACCGCGCGTTAGGAGGTCCAGCCCCTTCGCCGCCGCCAGCCTCCGCGCCGCCCCAGAAACGCTTTCTCTGGTCTCGGTCCACGCTCGACCCGTGTCCCGTCATTCCGCCTGTGGCTGCGCGACATCATCTCGTGTGTGTGTCGCCCCGACCCCCGCGTGGCGGCCGCGTTGGTGACAGTGTCGCGCGTGCTGCGGGAGCGTGGCGGCGTCGGTCGAATCCGGGCTCCGCGTCTCTCCCCAGTTGCCCCCAGAGGAGCCAGCGCGTCCCCCCTGCACAGCTCGGCCCCCGCCAAGCCCTGGGGTCCCGCGTCTGCCGCTCTGCCTTTCCCGGGATGGAGGCGGAAAAGGTCCCGGGAGCCGCTGGAGGGTGGCGCTCTATCCAGGCAGGCTCCGGGCGCGCTCCTGCCCCCGCCTACGCTGCGACCTTTGCTCCCCTGCGAGGCCTGCAAGCTACTTCTCTTCGCTGCACGGTGCGGAGTTCCAGTCCTGGGGAAGGCCCGGGGCGCAGGTGCAGTAGAAGTGGCCTCAGCCTGAGCAGAGCCTGTGGGAGAGACAGACGCCTGTGGCTGGCGGTGGAAGGCGGCGTGGACGCCTAACTGCGGGGTGGTCGGAGAACAAGTCTGAGGGGTGAGGAGGAAGGGGCGTATCAGGGCAAGGCGCCATGGGACAGAGACTTCACGGGCCCGGCCTGTCCCCAGCAGCTGAAGCACCAGAGAGACCTTCCGAAGGGTGGGAAAGAGGATTGGGGTGGAGGAGGCAGCCCTGCGTCCGGACCGACGCAGGGTCTTCCGTGGGTCATGTCCAAGCTCTGCTTTGGTTGCCCGTGGAGCCATCGAGAGAGAGAGGAGGTGGGGTACATGCTGTGTAGACCCTCTGGCCTCGGTCCCATGGACATCAGGCCTCCCCATCAGAGGTCCCGCCACGCCCCTTCGGGCGGAAGGGAGAGCACAGTCTTCCCACAGCATGGCCAGGGACGACCGGGATCTCTGAGGTCCTGGAGTAAGGAGGCTGCACTGGCTCTTCTTGTTTCTCATTGGGGCATTCAGCACATTTTGGAGACCCTGCTGCATGTCAGTTACTGTTCTAAGGGGTAAGAACTAAACAAGTTTAGATTCTGGCACAGACAAGGAACTTCAGAAGGCACAGAATGTGCTGGCTGGAGGGAGGCTGAGTGTGGGAGAAGCCAGGGAGCACACACAGCCCACCCAGCCCGCCCAGAACCAGGGAGTGCACTTAGCCCACCCAGCCCGCCCAGCCCATTCAGTACCAGGGAGCGCACCCAGCCGGCCCAGCCCATCCAGTGCCAGGGAGCGCACCCAGCCCACCCAGCCCGCCCAGAACCAGGGAGCGCACCCAGCCCTTCCAGTACCAGGGAGCGCACTCAGCCCACCCAGCCCATCTAGTACCAGGGAGCGCACTCAGCCCACCCAGGACCAGGGAACGCACCCAGCCCACGGTGCCTGCTTGGTGAGAATTCTCTGTACCTGCAGGTCCCCACCAACCCCCTGAGTCCACCTGTACTGGTTTGCTGTGCTGGGATGTTTTTAACTCTAGTTTTGTGTTTCAGATAACTTTACTTTTTGATCTTTTCATTTATTTTTTTTAATAGAGATAGGGTTCACCTGTGTTGCCCAAGCTGGTCTTGAACTCCTGGCCTCAGCCTCCCAGAATGCCAGGATGATAGGCGTGAGACACTTCACCCAGCCAGGGTGTTCGTTTTCAAAGATGCGCTTCCTCGGGACCATGTGTGGTTTGTTGTCAGCCATAAGGATAAGGCATGCAGTTAGAGTCAGAGTTTGTCTGGTCTTGGGAGCACGCTGAGCTCTCCTTCTCTGGATTTGTTAAAGATAACAAGGACAATTACGGGGGACATCCAGAGGAAAATGTTTAGAGCCACAGACTCCGAGAAGCGCTATGCGAAGATGTGGCAGCTGCTGTGGTCTGAAAATTGTTTGGGAGAACACTTGGAGACCCCTTACCCTGGCGAGGTGCCTGTGAACATTGCCGCCTGTCCGTGGAAGTTGCTGAAACAGCGTGGCATGACCACATGTGCTAACCAAGCCCTGAGCCAGGGGACCATTGTGATGTTTGGAGGGTTTTTATTGTATATAGGGCTGAGGTCCCCACAGAGTCATGATGGGCTGAGCCTTATGCTGTGCTGAGGCGCAGGATCCGAGAAATAAATTATATATAGGGCTGAGGGCCCACAGGGTCGTGGGTGAGCCTTATGCTGTGCTGAGGGGCAGGATCCGAGACATAGAGACAGGACACAGAAGTACAAGGAAAACGCAGCTGGACTCAGGGGGCCACGCCACCTGTAAGCGGAGTCAGGCTAGGCCCCGAATGTCCAGAAGCAACAATATTTATTGTGTATAGGTTAGGGGACAGGGCAGTGAGTGAAATCATCTTTAAGGACAGTGATAGGGTCGTGAGCAATAAAACATGGGGTCCACCCCCATTAGGTCACCGAGGCTTGAAGGTGGGTCGTGCTCAGTAAGGAGCGTGCAGTGTGCAATACTTCTATCTATGGGCAAACTACTTCTAAGAAGATTTATAGGAGGATCCTTTAAGTCACAGAGCAGTGACAGAGCTGTCAGGGTTACCGCCACCTGCTGGCAGCTTCCAGTGGGTTCTATGGGAAGATGCTTTTCGAGCAGCACAGTAGCAAGAGCTGATAGAGTTCACAGTCACCAAGGTGGATTGCCGGTCTGAGGGCGGCCTTCCCCAAGAACTGGAGCAAGGTCCTACAACGCCTTTACCAGGAGCAGTGGCTCTCGCCCCAAGCCTGCCACACAGCGGGTATCTTTGCGATACTGAACGCTGCCGCCTGGGCCATGGGTTCTTGTCCTGGCATAACTGTTTTCCCTTAAATCATGCTCTGCGCCATATCTGCTCTAGGCATTCCTCCGATTATAAGCTGTTTATTCCTTAATTCATGCTCTGTACTGTGTCCACTCCAGGCATTCCTCTGACTATGAACTAAGATATAATTATATATATATGTAGGGAAATATTCTTTAGGCACTCCTCATACTATCAACTATTATATGATTACATATAGAGAGTTATATAAAGGGATTCCTCAAGCCCTAATTCTATAAACTAATATATGATTATGTAAAGGATTATATAATAGGAAATAGCAGTAGTAACACTATAAACTGAGATATTTTTCAGGTCTTAACTGTGCCAGGGTTCTGCTTAGTTCTCCTTCCTCAGTGCCTACATGGGGGGTTACCCACAGTTGTATGCTTAGGTCTAGGAATGGCACCTCAAATGAGCTTGTCAGGGACCCGAGGACGTGGTGTGTGGGGTCATCTCAGATACCGCAGGTTTCCGGAAGACACCTCTCTTAGTCGCCCTGGATCAGCATTTCCCAGTTTCACCTACACTTGGGAAGTGCGAGTAGCTAGATGAAGTCTTTCTGGTCTTGCTGGTCAGAGCCAGGAGCGCCAGCATCACTGTCCAGGAGCCTCTCGCAGGCCTGGGACAGCCCGTCGGGCGTGGCCTTTCCTTGGCCCTTTGGGCGATGCCATTGTGTTTTCCTCTTGGTCTTGGCCTTCCTGCCCGCCTGGCATAAGTGCAGCCATCTCCAGGAAGGCAGCTGGTATTTTCCACTCCTCGTGGCAGAGAGCCAGCTGTCCTCATGCCCTCACCCTCGTGAAGTGGCTGAATTCCCAGGATGTATCGCAGCTCTGTTCTGTGTGCCTTCCCGGGGAGTCTGCCCAGACAGCAGGCAGGTAGGAGGAGCCATTGGACAGACCCAGCATCCTGGTGAGGATACAGAAGTCGGCCTCTGAGTCTTTTTGTGCTGTTGTCCCCACCGTGATGTGTGGACGTGGTGCTCTGTGTAGGGCAAGGACCGGAACTCACAGTTGTGGACCTTACTCTCCAGAAGCACTGGGTTTGAGCAGCTCTGAAGCGTGTCCTCCTGCAGGGCTGCCGTGCCTGGAGCCCTTTCTCTGGGTCCCTTGCCCTCTGCCTCCCTTCCTGCTGGGTCCTCTTCATTCCCATTTCTGCTTCCACAGGACCAAGAGGGTGCTGGGCACTTGGTGACCACCTCAAGGGACAAAGGGTTATCTTTATCTCTCAGGTCATCTCTGTGTTTGGGGGGAAATTGGAAAATGGTGTTCCAATTAGGGTTGATCACTGATCAGTTTCCCTGGGCTGCACAAGGAGTGACTGCTGGCAGCCACTTTAAACGCTGCAGGAGGGTCTCTGTCATGGAAGGCAGTACCAAAGAAGTCAAGTTTTATGCCAGGAATCCCAGCACTTTGGGAGGGCGAGGTGGGTGGATCACGAGGTCAGGAGTTCCAGACCGGCCTGGGCAACAAACTGAAACCCCTTCTCTCCTAAAAATGCAAAAATTAGCCGGCAAACACCTGGAGTCCCATCTGCTCAGGAGACTCAGGCTGCAGAATCACTTGAACCTGGGAGGTAGAGGTTGCAGGGAGCCAAGCCTGCCGCTGCAGTCCAGCCGGGAAACACAGCAAGACTCCATTCCCCACCACAAAACAAAGTCAAGTTTAATTTTAGCTTGTGTTGGAGTGTGATCCTGTCTCCTGTGGAACGTGTGTTGGAGTGTAATCCTGTCTCTGTGTCCTGTGGAACGTGTGTTGGAGTGTGATCCTGTCTCTGTGTCCTGTGGAACGTGTGTTGGAGTGTGATCCTGTCTCTGTGTCCTGTGGAACGTGTGTTGGAGTGTAATCCTGTCTCTGTGTCCTGTGGAACCTGTGTTGGAGTGTGATCCTGTCTCTGTGTCCTGTGGAATGTGTGTTGGAGTGTGATCCTGTCTCTGTGCCCTGTGGAACCTGTGTTGGAGTGTGATCCTGTCTCTGTGTCCTGTGGAATGTGTGTTGGAGTGTGATCCTGTCTCTGTGCCCTGTGGAACCTGTGTTGGAGTGTGATCCTGTCTCTGTGTCCTGTGGAACGTGTGTTGGAGTGTAATCCTGTCTCTGTGTCCTGTGGAACCTGTGTTGGAGTGTGATCCTGTCTCTGTGTCCTGTGGAATGTGTGTTGGAGTGTGATCCTGTCTCTGTGCCCTGTGGAACCTGTGTTGGAGTGTGATCCTGTCTCTGTGTCCTGTGGAATGTGTGTTGGAGTGTGATCCTGTCTCTGTGCCCTGTGGAACCTGTGTTGGAGTGTAATCCTGTCTCTGTGTCCTGTGGAACGTGTGTTGGAGTGTGATCCTGTCTCTCTCCTGTGGAACATGTGTTAGAGTGTGATCCTGTCTCTGTGCCCTGTGGAACGTGTGTTGGAGTGTAATCCTGTCTCTGTGTCCTGTGGAACGTGTGTTGGAGTGTGATCCTGTCTCTGTGTCCTGTGGAACGTGTGTTGGAGTGTGATCCTGTCTCTCCTGTGGAACGTGTGTTGGAGTGTGATCCTGTCTCTGTGTCCTGTGGAACGTGTGTTGGAGTGTGATCCTGTCTCCTGTGGAACGTGTGTTGGAGTGTGATCCTGTCTCTCTCCTGTGGAACGTGTGTTAGAGTGTGATCCTGTCTCTGTGTCCTGTGGAACGTGTGTTGGAGTGTGATCCTGTCTCTGTGTCCTGTGGAACGTGTGTTGGAGTGTGATCCTGTCTCTGTGTCCTGTGGAACGTGTGTTGGAGGGTGATCCTGTCTCTCTCCTGTGGAACGTGTGTTGGAGTGTGATCCTGTCTCTGTGTCCTGTGGAACGTGTGTTGGAGTGTGATCCTGTCTCTGTGTCCTGTGGAACGTGTGTTGGAGTGTGATCCTGTCTCTGTGTCCTGTGGAACGTGTGTTGGAGTGTGATCCTGTCTCTGTGTCCTGTGGAACGTGTGTTGGAGTGTGATCCTGTCTCTGTGTCCTGTGGAACGTGTGTTGGAGTGTGATCCTGTCTCTGTGTCCTGTGGAACGTGTGTTGGAGTGTGATCCTGTCTCTGTGTCCTGTGGAACGTGTGTTGGAGTGTGATCCTGTCTCTCTCCTGTGGAACGTGTGTTGGAGTGTGATCCTGTCTCTGTGTCCTGTGGAACGTGTGTTGGAGTGTGATCCTGTCTCTGTGTCCCGTGGAACGTGTGTTGGAGTGTGATCCTGTCTCTCCTGTGGAACGTGTGTTGGAATGTGATCCTGTCTCTCTCCTGTGGAACATGTGTTAGAGTGTGATCCTGTCTCTGTGTCCTGTGGAACGTGTGTTGGAGTGTGATCCTGTCTTGTCTCCTGTGGAACATGTGTTGGAGTGTGATCCTGTCTCTGTGTCCTGTGGAACATGTGTTGGAGTGTGATCCTGTCTCTGTGTCCTGTGGAACGTGTGTTGGGAGTGTGATCCTGTCTCTCCTGTGGAACGTGTGTTGGAGTGTGATCCTGTCTCTGTGTCCTATGGAACGTGTGTTGGAGTGTGATCCTGTCTCTCTCCTGTGGAACTCAGTGCTGGTGACACATGGCTGCTTGCCCCACCCTTGTGCTCTGCATGGCTTCCTGGGATACTGCATGTGAATTGGAGCCTGTACGATGGCAGTGCCTGGGAGATGATGCCCTGAGGTGTCGGCATGCTTGCGGGGTCATGTGGAGCCAAGCCTAGCAGCCTCCTCCAGCAGGTTGCGTGTGGGTGTCCCTGAGGCCTGCTTGTTTCCCTTTCTTTTTCGGCCCACTTGTTCATGTTGGTCTCTTGCAGAACAGGGGTGGGGAGTCCTCACATTCACCTATGTTCTGGCTCTTCCCTCACAGCAGGCTCCTGTCCCAGCACCACGCTCCAGCCAGGCCGAGTCCTTCTCCGTGCACGCCACACCCTGTCTGTCTGTGCTGTGGACCCTTAGAGTGGGCCTGGGTGTCTGGAGCCCCTTGACCCTTGTTTCTTCTGCAGGGTGGGCCTTGTCAGGAAGCCCCAGGGTGAGGCTGGTCCTGGCTTCCAGCACTTCTGTCCTCCCAGGTCACTTCAGATATGTGCACCGTTTGGCGAGGTCCTGGGAGCCTGTGCCCAAGGGTGCCTGCTCCTCTGCTCCATCATCGTTGTGGTCTCCAGTGATGCCTCCCAGGCCGCAAGCCCTCCTGACGTGGCATTACTGGGACCTGGCTTTGCAACAGAAATGGTGGTTTCGCCAGGTGGGAATCTTTACATCTGTAATCCTAGCACTTGGGGAAGCTGCAATGGGAGGATAGCTTGAATCCAGGAGTTTTCAACCAGCCTGCACAATGTAGCAAGACCCTGTCTCTACCAAAAATAGAATTGTTAAAAATTAGTTGGGTGCAGTGGCACACGTCTGGCCCCAGCTCCTAGGGAGGCTGAGGTGGGAGAATTGCTTGAGCCTGGGAGGTTGAGGCTGACCCAGCTCCTCATTCCCCTGGATAGATCTCACCCCGAGCGCTCCCAGCTCCTCGTTCCTCTGCATAGATCTCAACCCGAGCACTCCCAGCTCCTCGTTCCTCTGCGTAGATCTCAACCCGAGCACTCCCAGCTCCTCGTTCCTCTGCGTAGATCTCAACCCGAGCACTCCCAGCTCCTCGTTCCTCTGCGTAGATCTCAACCCGAGCACTCCCAGCTCCTCGTTCCTCTGCGTAGATCTCAACCCGAGCACTCCCGGCTCCTCGTTCCTCTGCGTAGATCTCAACCCGAGCACTCCCAGCTCCTCGTTCCTCTGCGTAGATCTCAATCCGAGCGCTCCCAGCTCCTCGTTCCTCTGCGTAGTTCCTCTGCGTAGATCTCAACCCGAGCACTCCCAGCTCCTCGTTCCTCTGCGTAGATCTCAACCCGAGCACTCCCAGCTCCTCATTCCTCTGCGTAGATCTCAACCCGAGCACTCCCAGCTCCTCGTTCCTCTGGATAGATCTCACCCCGAGCATTCCCAGCTCCTCATTCCTCTGCGTAGATCTCAACCCGAGCGCTCCCAGCTCCTCGTTCCTCTGCGTAGATCTCAATCCGAGTGCTCCCAGCTCCTCGTTCCTCTGCGTAGTTCCTCTGCGTAGATCTCAACCCGAGCACTCCCAGCTCCTCATTCCTCTGCGTAGATCTCAACCCGAGCACTCCCAGCTCCTCGTTCCTATGCATAGATCTCAACCCGAGCACTCCCAGGTGCTCATTCCTCTGGATAGATCTCAACCCGAGCACTCCCAGCTCCTCATTCCTCTGCGTAGATCTCAACCCGAGCACTCCCAGCTTCTCGTTCCTCTGGATAGATCTCACCCCGAGCATTCCCAGCTCCTCATTCCTCTGGATAGATCTCAACCCGAGCACTCCTAGCTTCTCAGGCTTGGAGAGTCACATCTTCGCTGCAGCTGCCGTGGCTCCCAAGGTCCCATGGAGTCACAGCCCTGCTCCACTCGCTGCCCTGCAGCTCATGCTCAGCCACAGCCACATCTGACCCTCGAGGGGGGCCCCTTCCTCCTGCCACACTGGCCCTGGGGCTGCTTGCACAGGTCCGGCTGCCCTGTCGTGAGGCCTTAACCCTCATCTCTGGTCTGCCTGAGTGTCCCTGCGTGAGGCCCTTTCTACCCTGTACTCCCAGCCCTTGTTTTTCCCTGAACATGTAGGGTTTCTTAGCCTCCTGTGTTGGTCTCGCTCCACTGGAAGGAGGGCCCAGGAAGGCAGGCTGTGCCTTGTCCTCAGTGTGGCCAGGGTGGGGCTCAGGGAATGGCTCCCTCCTTGCTGTGTGACCTTCACACTGTCACTTGGCATCCCTGACTTGCCTGTGGGCGCCAGGCACACCCCGAGAAGCTGCCCCGGCCCTGGACCCACAGCCTGCGGGCCCCAGGCACACCCCGAGAAGCTGCCCCGGCCCTGGATCCACAGCCTGCGGGCCCCAGGCACACCCCGAGAAGCTGCCCCGGCCCTGGATCCACAGCCTGCGGGCCCCAGGCACACCCCGAGAAGCTGCCCCGGCCCTGGATCCACAGCCTGCGGGCCCCAGGCACACCCCGAGAAGCTGCCCCGGCCCTGGATCCACAGCCTGCGGGCCCCAGGCACACCCCGAGAAGCTGCCCCGGCCCTGGGCGCACAGCCTGCGGGCCCCAGGCACACCCCGAGAAGCTGCCCCGGCCCTGGGCGCACAGCCTGCGGGCCCCAGGCACACCCCGAGAAGCTGCCCCGGCCCTGGGCGCACAGCCTGCGGGCCCCAGGCACACCCCGAGAAGCTGCCCCGGCCCTGGGCGCACAGCCTGCGGGCCCCAGGCACACCCCGAGAAGCTGCCCCGGCCCTGGGCGCACAGCCTGCGGGCTCCAGGCACACCCCGAGAAGCTGCCCTGGCCCTGGGCGTCCTCCTCGGGTCTTTGGCTTTGTGTTCTGAATACTGCTTTTTGCTGTTTTGGTTTGTTTCTTCTTTTTCTCCTTTTATTTTATTTCTTTTATTTCCACAGGATCTCGCTGTCACCCAGGCTGGAGTGCAGGGGTGCGATCTCAGCTTACTGGAGCCCCTGACTCCTGGGCTGAAGCAGTCCTCTCACCTCACCCTCCCTCCTCCCAAGTAGCTGGGACCACACGCGTGCCACCACGCCCAGTTAACTTTTTTTTTTTTTGGTTGAAATAGGGTCTTACTATGTTGCCCAAGCTGGTCTCCAACTCCTGGGCTCAAGTGATCCTCCTGCGTCAGCCTCCCAGAGCTCTGGAATTACAGTCACAGCCAGTGCACCTGCCCCCAAACACGCTTGACTCTTCTCATCCTAACCAGAGCTGTCTTCGTCTCCACCGAGATCTAATGACTCCTGTGGAGGAAAGGGTGGGCCTCATGGAGGGGCAGGCAGGCGCACAGGGGACTCCTGGGCCCCAGCTGGGCTCCAGCCTGTTTCCCCTCAGGGCTGTGTCCAGGAAGACATGTTCTGTGAGTGTTGTGTTCAGCAGAGTGAGTTTCTGAGTAGCCAAATCGAGGCACCGTTAGGAGTGGCGTCTAAGCGGGCCTTCTGAAGTGGTTTCTCTGCTGCGGTTGTGGTCAGGTCTCAGGTACTGAAGGCCTCCTCCGTCCTCCGTGCGGAGCTCAGCTGGAAGGCTGAGATTCCCTGCAGTTTCCTCATGGCCTAGGACTCAAGTGAGAATGGATTTAAAGAAAAAGGTGGTTGATAGCTAAAATGAAACTTACCTTTACCTCTGGTTGTCTTAAATGAATAGTATTGTGCAATATGGCAGAAGAATTCACTTTCATGCCTGTAATCCCAGCACCTTGCGGGGCCAAGGTGGGCAGATCACTTGAGTTCATGAGTTTGAGACCAGCCTGGACAACATGGCAAGACCCCATCTCTACAAAAATACAAAAAAATTCCAGCCTGGCCAACATGGTGAAACTCCATCTCCACTAAAAATACAAATTTAGCTGGGCATGGTAGTGCATTCCTGTAATCTCAGCTACTCGGGAGGTTGAGACAGGAGAATTGCTTGAAGCCGGGAAGCGGAGGGATATATATATATATATAATTAGCTGGGCGTGGTGGCATGCGCCTGTGGTCCCAGGTGCTTGGGAGGCTGAGCTGGGAGGATGGCTTGAGCCCAGGGTGGGAGGTTGCAGTGAGCCAAGATCACACCACCATACTCAAGCCTAGGTAACAGCCAGACCCTGTCTCAGAACAAAGGAGTTCACTTCTCTGTTTTCTTCACTTGGGACCAGTCTGCAAAACTTAAAAGGCGTCAGCCAATTCCTGAATGAATGGAGAGTATTCCATGTCTCACGAATGGGAACCCTAAGTGTTAGCTACCCATCAGTTCTCACACCACTCTATAAACTCCGTTCCAGTCAGAATCCTCACGGGATCATTTGTGTCCACTTGCCAGACTGCCATTTAAATTAACATGCATTAAAATTAATGTGGAATAAATGTGCACCCATAATTAGGATTAACAACGATAGAAGGGGCAGCATTCCAGACACAGGTGGGCTCTGGCCAGGGTCCAGCCTGGAGACCCCACCCTGGCTCTTCATGAAACCAGCCAGGTTCAGGCATGGGTGTATTCAGTGGCAGCACCATCTTCGGGTGACACGTCCATGCACCACCATCACCGCGCTCAGCCCCAGAACGTTCCGTCACCCAAAAGACCTGTGTCCCATTCCCGTCTGCTCTTCATGGGTGCCAGCTCATTTCCTCGAGTCATGCGTGGGTGACAGATGGGAGCTGTCTTCTGTGCCAGGCTTCTGTGGCGTGCTTTTCTTTTTCTTTCTCTTGAGACGGGATCTCACAGTTGCCCCGTCTAATCTTGAGTTCTTGCCCCGGAGCTGCCCTCCTTTGAGCTCCACCCACACTGAGGTCCTTGCCGGCAGCTCGTAACTCTGAGTGCTGAGCAGTGCTGAGCAGTGCGGGGGGACACAGCGTTTCGGTCTGTTTCCCATTTCAGGTTATTATAAACGAAACGTCTGCATGTAAGTCTTCGAGTTTTATCTCAAGTAAATGTTCGGGAGTGTCTGGCTGGGCTGTGTGGTAGATGTGAGTTTAACTTTTCTGTCCCACTTTACCATCCCACCTGCTGTGTGTGAGCGTCGTCTTTACGCCGAGATCTCACCAGCACTTGGCGTTGTGATGCTTTTAACTTCAGCCATTGTGGCGGCTGTGTCTGATGTCGTGTCGTGACTTTGACCTGCTTTCACGGTGACCGTCTGTTCCTGTGTGACGCACTTCAGCTGTTCATGTGCTTATTATCCATTTGCATATGTTATTTGCGAGGTGCCTGTTCAATTTTTTGCCTCTTTTTTTCATTAAATTGTTTACTGAGCTGTAAGAATTTTTTTTTGTTTTTTTGTTTTTTATATATTCTGGATACAAAGTCTTTTTTTTTTTGAGACAGATCTTGCTCTGTCCCCAGGCTGGAGTGCAGTGACACTATCGTCCTAGCTCACTCAGCCTTGACGTGGGCTCAAGCAAACCTCCCGCCTCAGCCTCCCGAGTAGCTGGGACTACAGGCACGTGCCACCATGCCACCTAATTTCCTATAGAGATGGGGTCTCACTGTGTTACCCAGTCTGGTCCTGAATGCCTGGGCATAGGCAGTCCTCCTGTCTCAGCTGCACAAAGTGTTGGGACTACAGATGGCGCAGCCTACAAAGTTTTGTCCGATACATGACTGTGAATATTTTCTCCCAGTTTGTAATTTGCCTTTTCATTTCTTTAGGGCACAGTTTATGTTTCATGGAGGCAAGTCCTGGGCAGGGTGCTTTACGTGCGTCATTCACTTAATTTTTACAATGTCCTTGGAGGTCAGAAGCTCCCCCATTTAGAGTTGAGGAAACTGAGGCATGAGGGGTACATCCTCTCTCTGAGGACACACTCAGTGGGTGTAGGAACCGGGTTAAGATGGAGAAACTGAGGTGCGAAGGGTACATGCTTTCTCCAAGGACAGACTTGGTGAGTGTAGGAACTGGGTTACAGATGGAGAAACTGAGACATGAGGGGTGCATCCTCTCTCCAAGGACACACTCGGTGGGTGTAGGAACCGAGTTGCAGATGGGGAAACTGAGGCACGAGGGGTACATCCTCTCAGGGCACACTTGGTGGGTGTAGGAACCGGGTTAGAGATGGGGAAACTGAGCTGCGAAGGGTACATCCTCCCTCCGAGGACACACTCGGTGGGTGTAGGAACCAGGTCTCTGGCTGCATTTGCAGGTGGCTGTGCAGAGGGTCTCAGGCGAGGGTCTGGCCCCGGCGGTGTTCCAGGTCTGGTGGCGCTGTGATTCTGGTCCTGGGCCTGTTGTAGGCTGTTTCCAAGTGTGGCATTTTCCACCAGCGACGGGACAGGACATGACTGCAAAGAGAGCACCCTGCCTCCTCCTCCCACATGGGCTCTGACAGCCCATCAGAGGATGAGCAGAGATGGCTGGCACCTCCCCCAGCTGGCCGTGGTCATCTGTAGGCCTCTGCTCAGGTCCCTTCTCAGCCCTTGGTTTCTTGGGATGCTGTCCTGAATCTCTGAGCTGTGATTTCCTGAACCGGAAGGCTGGTCGTCTTACACAATGAAAAGTACCATGTTTACTCTTTAACAGCAGATACCTGCCCTGGATGTCAGTGCCCTCCTGGCCTCTGAGCATCAGCCTTCAGCTCCCCAGGAGCACGGGGCTCTTCTTGTCCAGCGTCCTGGGGGCTGGTCTCAGCCCTCACTGGCCAGCAGACGCAGGGTCTTCCCGGAATTCCCCTGCTGGGACTCGCAACCACGTGCTCGTTGGGAGTTGGAGAGTGGAATTGAAGCTCTCTCCTTGGTGTAGAGCAGATTGGGGGTCTGTTATGTGAGTGTTTAGCAATGCTCCCCATGCTCTGACACCATGTTTATGCGTTTCTGGATTTCAGGCGAGCCCACACCTTGACCGTGCTCTTCATCCTCACCTGTGCGCTTGGCTATGTGACGCTGCTGGAAGAAACGCCTCAGGACACGGCCTACAACACCAAGAGGTAACCGGCCATCCCGTCCTGCTTTCCG
Source organism: Callithrix jacchus (assembly GCF_049354715.1). Lineage (NCBI taxonomy): Eukaryota > Metazoa > Chordata > Mammalia > Primates > Cebidae > Callithrix > Callithrix jacchus. The sequence continues at coordinate 131,434,141 of NC_133511.1, read as the reverse complement.
AAGCAGCCCCGTGTGGTGTCCTTGCCACGTGGGCCGCCATCCTCTCCCTTGAGTGTGTCTGATGCGCGGACTCCTGGGGCCGCCCTGGGTGCTGTGTGGCATTCCTGCCGTGGACTGGTCAGCCCCCCTCACCTGTCCCCGGGAGTGGGAGTCTGTGCCATCTCCATGCGCCCGGCATCCTGTGCTGCATTTCCCGAGTGTTGTGTATTGAGAGGCTGGAACGTTCTGCGGCAGCCTGCAGGGCTGAGCCCTTGAGTTCCGGCGTCTCCTGGTGTGAGGTTCCTGCGGTGGCTGGTGCTGGTTCCTCCAGCCAGCGTGGCTCTTGCACGGACGGGGGTGGTGGCCTGCGACCCGCTTCTGCGTTCAGGAAGTAAGCAAACATGTCTTCTCAGCGTGATCTCCACAGCAGGCTAGACACGGGGTGTGTCCTTTGCCGAGTTCCACAGGTTCCCACGCCAGTCTCAGAAGTGTGTGTGGAAGAGAAGCTGCTTTAGAGCCTGGGAATTTGTGTTGTTTTCTGTGCCTGATTCTCCTCTCCCAATCCACACACCTTGGTGTGTCTGCCCAGGGCTGCCTCCAGCGCAGCAAGGCCGTTGACACCTTCAGGGTCTGGGCGGATGGCGGGAGGAGGCCAGAGCAGGGTCCGAAGAGCAGCACCACGGAGGGCAGAGGTGGAGGGAGGCACTGGAGGCCTGTTGGTGCCCGCGCCACACGGCGGCTCTGGTTGGCAGGAGCCTTGGGGCCTGTGGGGCGTCTGCTGTCCCTGTAAGGGGTATTGCCAAGTTCGAAATGAGGAAGGTGAGGCCAGTATAAGAAAATTAAATGCCAATTTATTCAGCTCCCGGGCAAGGTTCTGTGGTCCAGGAGAGGGGCCAGAGAAGTCGCACTGACTTCCTGAGGCGGGGAGTTTTTATAGCGAGCGAGGAGGAGCAGGGTGCTTTGATTGGTTATGGAGGAGGGGACGTGGGTGGGGCAAGCTGCTATTGGGCAGGTTTCAGCAGGCTTTCTTTTAAATTTTGGTGCAGAGCTGGGTGTTGAGTGCAAAGGGACGTGTTCTGGGAGTTAGGAGGGCTACGTGGCGTGGAGCTGGGTGCCGGATGCAGTCAGGGGCTGAGTGCAGAGGTGGGTGTGTCCAGCCTCCCGCCGAGGCAACCAGCCTTACAGTCCCTACACTCTTGTGCCAGTGCTTTGTCTTGTAAAGCAAGGGTCTCAGTGTCTTCATGAGTGTCGGACGGGTGATGGATAAGCTCAGTGTGAACGTCCTCATGCGTGCACGGGCCTCGGGGGCCCTGTCTGCTCACTGACTTGCCACCAGCCCTGTGGGCTCCAGAACACGAGCACACCCAGTGCCCTGTCTGTAGGGGACTGGGATGCTCTTAGAGTCACCCACAGCAGACATCACCTGCTCCCTGGGGGCAGCAGGCATTTCTGGTTACAAGTTGCTGTTGGGTGCCTGGACCCAGGGCTCTGCAGCCTGTTCCCCAGAGGAGCTCACCCCTCCTTCCTCCCCTGTGAGACATGGTGGCCTGTCCTGTCCTGGTCTTCCCCCTCCTCCTGGCTGTGCACACTGTGGGCTCTTTGCCACCTTGCTGACATCCGTCTCCCAGTCAGCTCTGCTGGGCCTTCCTCTTTTTTCTGAGCCTGAGGTGGCATATTGTTCTCAGGCCTGGCCCGGCCCGCGTCTTCCATCCTCCAGGTCCAGCTCGCTCCTTCTCTCTCTCCTAGGCCGTCAGTCCCTGTTGGCCCAGGGTGCACTGGGTAATTAGGGTCCAGAAATAGATGAGGGAGCATGTGCCGTGCCTGGGCCCTGTGGAGGGACCACCTGGGGACGCTGCACCTGTGGCTCTGGAGGCAGTGAGGCTGTTGGCAGGAGCTCCATGTTGTCTAGAGGGAGGTTTCAAGTAGGACTTGGTCTTTCTTGAATTCATCCGTCACCACCTGGCCAGTAAGGTCTGTGGCATCTGCCAGGCACAGCAGGGCAGGTGGATTAGGAAGTGACACTGGGTCTTCCCTTGAAGTGTCCCCATATGGCAGGAATTGCCGAGGAAGAGCAGGAGTGCAGAGGGCGTCTTGGGAGCGCTCTGCGAGAGCATTCACCAGACTCCACCAGGCATGTTACGAAGCCTCAGCACCCCAAGCCAGTCCCTGTCCTCCCAGGCCTGGGTGCTGTGGGAAGCACTGGGTGACGACGCAGACCCAGAGGAACCAGGAGCTTAGACCCCTGAGGGGGCAGCAGCGGTGGACACGTTCCCCCACTTCACTAGCACTGGCCTCTCCCAAGTGGCCCCCGACGTGAGAGGCTGGGTTCTGCCCCCCTGTCCTCTCCAGCAGGGAGCCCCTGTATATGTTCATCAAGAGGGCCAGGAGACGGGAATTCACGGGGCCCTGAGCACTTTCCTTTGAGGCTCTGTTTTAGGGATACTGGACATGCTCCCAGCTCATGTTCTCTGGCCCCCTCACCCACTTTGAGAGCACAAAAGAAGCTACTCCTTCTCTGCTGCTGGCTCCTTCCTGGAAGGTCCAGCTGCCCTGCGTCACCCTGGCACTGACCGTGGCTCTGCAGCTCCCTTCCAGTGACACTGCCATGGTGCTCCTGTCCTGAGGCCATTCTCACGTCCCAGACCCGCACTGCAGGCACGAGGAGCCTGACAGTGGCACTGCCCTGACTCCTGCACAACCTCTCTGCTGCACGTTGGCTGTCCAGGAGTCTGCGGGGCTGGTTTATTTTTAATACAAGAGTTATTTGACGTCCTCAAGGGTAGATTTCTTACTTTGAAAATACCTGGCTGGGCACGGTGGCTCACACCTGCTGTCCCAGCACTTTGGGAGGCCAAGGTGGGCGGATCACCCGAGGTCAAGCGATCAAGACCATCCTGGCTAACATGGAGAAACCCCATCTCTACCAAAAATACAAAATTAGCTGGGTGTGGTGGTGGGTGCCTGTAATCCCAGCTACTCGGGAGGCTGAGGTAGGAGAATCGCTTGAACCCGGGAGGTGGAGGTTGCAGTGAGCCAAGATCACGCACTGCACTCCAGCCTGGGCGACAGAGTGAGACCTCTAAAAAATTAAAATTTCCATTTTGTAAAAGACACTGTCAAAAGAATGAAAGGGTGGGCCATAAGCTGTTGAAAGTATTTACAAAACACTGATAAAGGGCTTGTATTCAGAATGTGCAAAGGACTCTTAAAGCTCAACAGGAAGAAAAGAAGCAGGTGGGGCAGGGTGGCTCACACCTGTAATCCCAGCACTGTGGGAGGCTGAGGCAGGAGGATTGCTTGAGGCCCGGAATTCCAGACCAGCCTGGGTAAGCTGGTGTATTAGTCTGTTTTCAGACGGCTAGGAAGAAATACCCAAGACTGGGTCATTTACGAAAGAAAGAGGTGAATTGACTCAGTTCCTAACTGCTGGGGAGGCCTCAGGAAACAACAGTCATGGCGAAGGCAAAGGGGAAGCAAGGCGGCAGGAGCGAGTGAGCGAGCACAGGAGCAGCTGCCGCTTCCTCTTCCAGCCTCCCTGTCGCTGGGCTGCAGTGCAGTGGCCTGATCCTGGCTCACGGCAACCTCCGCCGCCCTCAGCCTCCCGAGTAGCTGGGGCTACAGGCATCTGCCACCATGCCCAGCTAATTTTTGTGCTTTTTAGTAGAGACAGAATTTCACCATAGTGGCCAGGCTGGTCTCAAACTCCTGACCTCAAGTGACCTGCCCACCTTGGCCCCCCAAAGTGCTGGAATTACAGGCATGAGCCACCGCTCCCAGCAAAAACTGCTGCTTATAAAACCATCAGCTCTCCTGAGACTCCCTGACCACACGAGAACAGCGTGGGGGAAAGCCGCCTTTGTAATCCAGGCACCTCCCTCCCTTGACACGTGGAGGCTACAATTAGAGATGAGATTTGCGTGGGGACACAGAGCTAAACTGTCACATGGCGAACTCCGTCTCTTCAAAAATTAGCCAGGCAGGGTGGCACACACCTGTCATTCCAGCTACTCGGGAGTCTGAGTGCGGGAGGATCCCTTGAGCCCGGGGGGGGGTCAAGGCTGCAGTGAGCCAATATCACACTGCTGCACTCCAGCCTGCGCAACAGAGCAAGACCCTCTCTCTCAAAAACAAACCTGGGTGACAGCTACTCGGAAGGCTAAGGCAGGAGAATCACTTGAACCCAGGAGGCAGAGGTTGCAGTGAGCCGAGGTCGTGCCACTGCACTCCACCCAGGACAACAAGAGCAAGACTCCATCTCAAAACAAAAGCAAACCCTGGGTGAAAGGTCTAAGCAGATGCTCACCAGAGAAGATATTCAGACGGCAGATCGCAGTGGGAGGATGCTCGGCATCCTTCGTCCTTCAGGAACTGAAGACAGGAAGGCGCCACTACACGCCTGTTGGAGTGGCTAAAATCTTAAAAACACTCGCAAGAATCAGGAGCACCAGGAACTCTCATCCATTGCTGGTGGGAATACAGAATGCGAAAGCCACTTTGGAAGACAGTTGGACAGACTCTCATAGAAGTGAATGTAAATATACTCTTACCATGCAGTCTAGCGGTTGTGCTCCTAAGTATTTATCCAGCTGAATTGGAAACTCATGTCCACACGCAGGCCGGGCACGGTGGCTCATGCTTATAATCCCAGCAGTTTGGGAGGCTGAGGCAGGAGGATCACTTGAGCCCAGGAGTTCAAGACCAGCCTGGGCAACATAGTGAGACCCCAGCTCTTGAGATCATGCCATCGCACTCCAGCCTGGGCAACAAGAGTGAAACACCACCTCAAAAAAAAAAAAGTAAATAATAATAATGAAAAAGAGACACCAGCTCTGCCAAACTGAAAAACCTAGCCAGTGTCACAGCACGCACATACGCTTCCGCCTGTCAGCAGGCTGAGGCTGCAGTGAGCTGTGATTGAGCCACTGCACTCCAGCCTGGGTGACAGAATGAGACCCTCTCTCTAAAAGATAGTAATAAGTGAGCATCAAGCTATGACCACAGGGAGGAACCTTACATACACGTTCCTACGTGAAAGAAGCCAGTGGAGAAGACCACACACTGCGGTTTCAGTTCGATAACCCTGGAAGAGGCGAAATGATGTCATAGTGGCAAGATTAGTTGTTTCCAGGGGAAGAGGAGTGACCCTGTGGGGTCACTCCACCTCCTCCGGCATTTGTGTGGCACTGAGGCCACTCTGTGTGATAGAACACGTCATTCAGGTGGCACCGAGGCCACTCTGTGTGGTAGAACATGGCGTTCGTGTGGCACCGAGGCCAGTCTGTGTGATAGAACATGCCATTTGTGTGGCACTGAGTCCACTCCGTGATAGAACATGGCATTCACGTGGCACTGAGGCCACTCTGGCAGAACACTGCGTTCGTGTGGCACTGAGACCACTCTGGCAGGACACGGTGTTTGTGTGGCACTGAGGCCACTCTGTGTGATAGAACATGGCATTCGTGTGGCACCAAGGCCATTCTGTGTGATAGAACACGTCATTCAGGTGGCACCGAGGCCACTCCGTGTGGTAGAACATGGCGTTCGTGTGGCACTGAGGCCAGTCTGTGTGATAGAACACGGCATTCACGTGGCACTGAGGCCACTCTGTGGTAGAACACGGCGTTCGTGTGGCACTGAGGCCACTCTGTGGCAGAACACGGCGTTCGTGTGGCACCGAGGCCACTCTGGCAGAACACGGTGTTCATGTGGCACCGAGGCCACTCTGGCAGGACACGGCGTTCGTGTGGCACCGAGGCCACTGTGGCAGAACACGGCATTCGTGTGGCACTGAGGCCACTCTGTGTGGCACCGTCATGGTTGATACGTAACACTGTGCATTTGTCCAGACCTGTAGAACTGGACAACACAAGAGTAAACCTTGTGGAGATTTTAAGCATTCATTTAGGAGATCGGGGATCACAGCAGGGAAGGCAGACTGAGGAGAATCTTAACTGTTGCAAATGCATTTGGTGAGCTTCCTGTAGGGTGTTGAGAAGAAGGTGCTGAGTCACTTTAGAAATCAGCTGTGTCTGTGAGGCCAGGGGGAAAAGAACGGCGTAGACGCTGCTCTAGTTGATAAAATTTTGCTCCACAGAGGTGCTGGGTGGCAGCTGTTGCCATTTTGTTTGTGATTGTGTGATGGCTGTGAAAGCCAGCATCTCACTGTGGGAGGGGAGTGTCTAGGTAATCAGAGGGAGGAGGCTGGAGTGACCCTGTGATGGTGGATTGTGCTGTGGGAGGGAGTCTCGGAGGGAGGAGGTGGAGTGACCCTGTGATGGTGGATTATGCTGTGGGAGGGGAGTGTCTAGGTAATCAGAGGGAGGAGGCCAGAGTGACCCTGTGAGGGAGGAGGTGGTGTGACCCTGTGAAGGCGGATTATGCTGTGGGAAGGGAGTGTCTAGGTAATCAGAGGGAGGAGGCTGGAGTGACCCTGTGATGGTGGATTATGCTGTGGGAGGGGAGGGTCTAGGTAATCAGAGGGAGGAGGCTGGAGTAACCCTGTGAGGGAGGAGGTGGAGTGACCCTGTGAAGGTAGATTATGCTGTGGGAGGGGAGGGTCTAGGTAATCAGAGGGAGGAGGCCAGAGGGACCCCATGAGGGAGGAGGTAGAGTGACCCTGTGATGGTGGATTACCGTTGCACGTTTAGCCTGATAGAGACACAGATGGTGGACAGTGCATGCGCGGTGGTTCATGGATACGCACACATCTTGTTACTCTGAACTGAGTGGGCCTTCAGCCTTGCCTGCCGTGGCAACGAGCACACCCAGCCCCAGGTCCAGGCTTCCAGTGCTCTGCAGTCCACGGGGCTGGACCTCTGAGGAGAAATGGCAGATTCCAGCACAGGGCAAGAAATGCGGAGGATCAGCCAGGAGCCTCCTGCGGTGCCAGGAGCTCCACAAACAAAACCCACAGCGACGGACTGCATCCCAGCAAGACTGCCACATGAAAGGGCCTCCCAGTGGCCAAAGCTGCATCAGTTAGAGCAGCAAAATCAGTAAAGTTGTCTTGAAATATAGCCTAAAGTACGAGATGAATATCCAGGAGCTCATACCCATTTCAGTGACTGAATAACAACATGAAGAGGGCGATGGGAGGGCCCTATGGCGGAGGCACCCACAGACACCCCCGAGCCCGGCGGCCCGGGTCAGCAGGCACTGGTCAGGTTCATCGCGTGGCCCCGATGGCGCAGTGAGGCTGCTGCCCGGTCCTCCCGACCCAAAGGCCCAGCCCGGTCATACAGAGCATGGCCAGCACCTCAGTAAGGAATGTTCCACAGAATTCCTGGCCAGGCCTCCTTCAGACAGTGCAGGTCTTCAGTGACGAGGAGAGGCCTAGGGGAGCCTGAGGAACCGGGATGAGTAAATGCCGTGTGGCGCTGAGGAAGGGATTGTGGGCAGGAAGAGGGCACCAGGGAGGAAGGTGGTTGGCCTCAGTGAGCAGCCATGCGTCAGCACTGGCTTGTCAACCATGAGGAATAATGAGAAACTGGGCGTGGGAGATAATGGGAACTTTTACTAGTTTCACAGTAACTCTGTAAATCTAAAGCCAGCCTAAAATTAAAAGTTTATTTTTAAAATGTAATATATTTGTTTTCTTTTTTTTTTTCTTTTTGAGACAGAGTCTCGCTCTGTCACACAGCGGTGCAATCTCGGCTCACTGCAGCCTCCACCTCCCGGGTTCAAGTGATTGTCCTGCCTCAGAGTGGCTGGGATTACAGGCACGTGCCACTACGCCTGGCTGTTTTTTTGTAGTTTTAGTAGAGACGGGGTTTCATGTTGGCTGGTGTCAAACTTCTCACCTCTAGTGATCTGCCCACCTCGGCCTCCCAAAGTGCTGGGATGCCGGCATGAGCCACCGTGCCCAGCAAGTAATTCTTATGAACAAATGAGCCTTTTGAAGTTGTGGCAAACATTATGTGGTGTGTGGCCAGCCAGGTTAGCGTCCAGTGTGACCACGCCTCTGGGCGGCGTGCACACATGTGGGGGGCCACAGGCCAATTCGGGAGCTGAACACCAGCACCACACCACGTGGCCAGGTCACACCCAGTGGCCTGGGGTGGCACGTGCCTGTCCAGCGGATGGCAGGGGTAGCAGCTTCCCTAGGTCAGTGCCTGTGTTTCTCTTTTCATTTCTATCTTTTCTTGGGGGGGGCGGCATAGAACATTTCAGCGTCTTTCCTCTGAATGTTAGGACTCTGCACGCACCGTGGAGGCACAGCTGAGGCAGGGCCTGGGTCCTGCTCCAGGGGGCTCTGCAGGGAACTTTTCACACCCCTCCCACCCCTCAGCACTGAGAGAGCTCAGGAGGGGCACCTGCACAGGGACGGGGGTCCCGCCTTGCTGAACCCAGCGCAGGCATCACTGCCTCTGTCCCTGGAGGCTGACAGCAGGCATGTGGGAGCTGGGGCTTGGGTGGAGACAGGTCAGAAGCTCAGGTTTTGCCTCGGGGGGCCATGAATGTCCTGCCTCCCAGGCGACACCCTTGGGGCTCTGAGTGGACAGCAGCAGGTTTCCAGAACGACCAGATCGTTTCCCTGGAGGCACTGGGGGCCAGCGGCCTGCGCCCTACCTATCCTCTGTCTTGCAGGCCTCCTGCGGGCGCTCCACTTTCTGGCCCAGGCACTCCTGCAGGCAGAGGGGAATCCCTCAGACTGAAGTTGTTTCTGGATACTTTTTAAGGGCACAGTCTTACAACATAGTTAGCTTGTCTCTGTGGCCCCGTCTGTTCCTGCAGCCACGTGAATGTGTGTGCGCGCAGCAGCTTCCTTCACGGTAGTCAAAATCTGGACACGGCCCAGTGTGCAAACACCCCGAGGTGTGATGGTCGGCACAGCCACGCTTAGCCGTGGGAGGGACTGGGCAGTTCAGCAGCCATTGGGTCTCAGACCCCGAGCTGAGCACCACTGAGGAGGACGGGCGCATGGAGCATCTGCAGAGCACAGAGGGTCCACGCCCGGGTGGGGGTGCCGATGTGAGTGGGTGCCTGCGGAGCACAGAGGGTCCACACTCAGGTGGGGGTGCTGAAGTGAGTGGGTGCCTGCGGATCACAGAGGGTCCACGCCCGGGTGGGGGTGCCGATGTGAGTGGGTGCCTGTGGATCACAGAGGGTCCATGCTCAGGTGGGGGTGCTGAAGTGAGTGGGTGCCTGCGGAGCACAGAGGGTCCACGCTCGGGTTGGGGTGCCGATGTGAGTGGGTGCCTGCGGATCACAGAGGGTCTACGCCCGGGTGGGGGTGCCGATGTGAGTGGGTGCCTGCGGATCACAGAGGGTCCACGCCCGGGTGGGGGTGCCGATGTGAGTGGGTGCCTGCGGATCACAGAGGGTCCACGCCCGGGTGGGGGTGCCGATGTGAGTGGGTGCCTGCGGATCACAGAGGGTCCACGCCCGGGTGGGGGTGCCGATGTGAGTGGGTGCCTGCGGATCACAGAGGGTCCACGCCCGGTTGGGGGTGCCAATGTGAGTGGGTGCCTGCGGAGCACAGAGGGTCCACGCCCGGTTGGGGGTGCCGATGTGAGTGGGTGCCTGCGGAGCACAGAGGGTCCACGCCCAGTTGGGAGTGCCGATGTGAGTGGGTGCCTGCGGATCACAGAGGGTCCACGCCCGGGTGGGGGTGCCGATGTGAGTGGGTGCCTGCGGATCACAGAGGGTCCACGCCCGGGTGGGGGTGCCGATGTGAGTGGGTGCCTGCGGAGCACAGAGGGTCCACGCCCGGTTGGGGGTGCCGATGTGAGTGGGTGCCTGCGGATCACAGAGGGTCCACGCCCGGTTGGGGGTGCCGATGTGAGTGGGTGCCTGCGGATCACAGAGGGTCTACGCCCGGGTGGGGGTGCCGATGTGAGTGGGTGCCTGCGGATCACAGAGGGTCCTGCGGATCACAGAGGGTCCACGCTCAGGTGGGGGTGCCGAAGTGAGTGGGTGCCTGCGGAGCACAGAGGGTCCACGCCCGGGTGGGGGTGCCGAAGTGAGTGGGTGCCTGCGGATCACAGAGGGTCCACGCCCAGTTGCGGGTGCCGATGTGAGTGGGTGCCTGCGGAGCACAGAGGGTCCACGCCCAGTTGGGGGTGCCGATGTGAGTGGGTGCCTGCGGAGCACAGAGGGTCCACGCCCGGTTGGGGGTGCCGATGTGAGTGGGTGCCTGCGGATCACAGAGGGTCCACGCCCGGTTGGGGGTGCCGATGTGAGTGGGTGCCTGCGGATCACAGAGGGTCCACGCCCGGGTGGGGGTGCCGATGTGAGTGGGTGCCTGCGGCTAGGGCTGTCTGCACATCCGCCGGCCTAAGCTGCTTCTCATGGAGACCCACTGGGCCTCTAGCTGAGGCCGGCCCCAAGAAGCTTTGCCCAGGAAGGAGCACCTTCCCCAAGGCTCCTCCCCCGTGCCAGCGCAACCCCTCGCACCTTCCTGGGTGGGGCTGTGCCCCTTCCTTTTCGTGGACCTGCATCTTGATTGCAGTTACAGCTCTCACGCTGCCAGCTTATGAACCGCAGGAGTCCTCTTGGTATCAGATGAGATGACCCCAGAAAGACACAGGAGCTCTGTAGAGACACCTCCTGGGTCCTGCCACAGTGGAGCAGGGAGGCATTAGCGACACTGTTCCGTCCTACGTGGGCGTTTGTGCTGATGGTCACATGCAGACCATTCGGTGCTTTCTGTGTAAGCGAGGGTCTTTTCATGTGACCCTGGGAGCCACCAGCAGCCTGAGTGTAAGGGCCTTCGCCTGGCGTGAGCCACTGGGCAGGTGGAGTGTGAACGCTGTGCCAGGGGGTGGAGGTAGCCGGCCTTTCCCCCGCCTGCATCGGGCTGTTCCACAGCGGGTGTCTGGGGGTCCCTTCCACAGCGGGTGTCTGGGGGTCCCTGCAGCCCCCACCTCCCTCCTGGGAGAAGCCTGCACACACTGAGGGGCTGTTTGTTCTTTATTTCCAGAGGCATTGTGGCCAGTATTTTGGTTTTCTTATGTTTTGGAGTCACACAAGCTAAAGACGGGCCATTTTCCAGACCTCATCCAGGTAACTTGCCATTTCTTTCTCGTGTGTGCCCCTGTGGCAGTTCTGTTCTGAGCGGTCAGTCTGTGTCTGTGCTGCTGGGTGTGAATGTCCCGTCCTCCCCTCCACCTGGACCCTCCCCAAGGCCTCCAAGGCCACTTCCCACACTGGGACAAGGGCATGGGGTTGCAAGCTGGCCGTGTGCTCCTCCTCCAACCCCGAGGGTCCCCCCAGGCCTTCTCCGGCCCTTTCACTCTTCCCTGTCCAGGGGCCCCCCCCAGCCCTTCTCTCCCTGCTTGTGCCTCCTCTTTTCACGGACCAGGGTGGTTGCGGGCTCCAGATGGGGCTGTGAGGCCAGGGGCGGTCAGAGGAGAGCTCCTAGTGGGGCTGTGAGGTTGAGGTGGGTAAGGGCTCCAGATGGGGCTATGAGGCCGGGGGGTTGGGGGGTGGGCTCCAGATGGGCTGTGAGGTGGGTGGGGGGAGTGTTGTGGGCTCCAGATGGGCTGTGAGGCCAGGGGCTGTGGACTCCAGATGGGGCTGTGAGGTGGGTGGGGGGGGTGGACTCCAGATGGGGCTGTGAGGTGGGCGGGGGGTGTGGGCTCCAGATGGGGCTGTGAGGCCAGGGGGCGTGGACTCCAGATGGGCTGTGAGGCCAGGGGTTGTGGGCTCCAGATGGGGCTGTGAGGCGGTGGGGAGTGTATGTGGGCTCCAGATGGGGCTGTGAGGGCGCAGGTGGGTGTGGGCTCCAGATGGGGCTGTGAGGCCAGGGGGTGTGGACTCCAGATGGGGCTGTGAGCTGGGGGGGGGTGTGTGGGCTCCAGATGGGCTGTGAGGCCTGGCAGAGGGTGTGGGTTCCAGATGGGGCTGTGAGGGCAGGCGGTGGCGGTGGGGGCTCCAGATGGGCTGTAAGGCGGCGGGGGCGGGGTGGGCTTTGGATGGGCTGTGACGGCCCTGCCTTCAAAGTGGTTGCCTAGCACGCTCTGCCTCAGTTACCAGCCCACCTTATGGCCCCAAGTTCTAACAAGCCCCTGTGCACTCTCTGGCCCAAGTCCCACCCCAGGACAGCGGCTCAGGCCTCTGTAGGGTTCACCGTTTCCCCTCATGGCCACGTGAAGGAATTAGAAACATATTTTCTGCTTCAACAGGAGTATATGTTCTAGGAGATGGCACTGTTGAGTTCTGATGTGTTGGTGTGTGTGTACCCACAGCCTCGAAGGCGGGACACGGTGTGGCTGTGCAGCCTGCATTCTCCACGTTAGTCATCCCCTTACTGACTTTTTGACAGCTGAAATTCTAATGACTGCTTGTTAACTGTCATTCAGATGTACTATACTTAACCAATTTGTTTAAGCCATAATATTGTATAATTAGGAAGTTTCCACTTTTATTTTAATAAACCAGGCTTTCGTGGATTTTTGCATGCATGCTTTGTAAATATCTGATTATTCATTTGATAGAATGTCCCAGAAGTCAGTATTAGATTACAGGGCATATGCATTTTTTTTTTTTTTTTTTTTTTTTGAGACGGAGTTTCGCTCTTGTTACCCAGGCTGGAGTGCAATGGCGCAATCTCGGCTCACCGCAACCTCTGCCTCCTGGGTTCAGGCAATTCTCCTGCCTCAGCCTCCTGAGTAGCTGGGATTACAGGCGCGCGCCACCACGCCCAGCTAAATTTTTGTATTTTGAGTAGAGACGGGGTTTCACCATGTTGATCAGGATGGTCTCAATCTCTTGACCTCGTGATCCACCCGCCTCGGTCTCCCAAAGTGCTGGGATTACAGGCTTGAGCCACCGCACCCGGCCCGGCATACACATTTTAAGCCCGTGATTCAATTGCCCTCCAGGAGGGCAGTGTCTGCTCCAGGGTCAGTGCCATGGTGGTGAGTGAAGCTCCCCCGTCCCCAGAGGCCCTGAGCAGGTGACCAAAGCAGGCTGGTCTCGCTGGCCCCTTCTTTGCCCACAGCCTTGAGAAAGGAAGGGCTCCCTGAGTGCCTGGTGGGCTGCTCTGCTGGCTGACAGCTGTGTGGGAAGGGCCAGGGCTCTGTCTGCACAGCCCACTGAGCACAGACGGTCCTGCCTCAGACAGGTTTGGATTGCTACACTGAGCAGTGGAAAAGTGCAGGGATGGTCTGAAAACTGCCGGTCACACCGTGAAAAGCCTGGTGCAGTTATGAGCTTCTCAAGTGGATTTGGAAGCTCAGCCAGGGGCCATCCTTGCTTGGAGATGCACCAGATCCCTCCTGGGTGCTGGCATCGCTGGGCGCTGGGACGCAGCCATGAGCAGGACAGACTGGTCAGCGGGCAGCAGTTTGTCCTGGCATGCGGCCCTGACGCAGCGAGAGACCCCTGGGAGACACTCGGCTCTGACACAGGGAGAGACCCCTGGGGGACCCTCGGCTCTGACACAGGGAGACACCCCTGGGGGACCCTCGGCTCTGACACAGGGAGGGACCCCTGGGGGACCCTCGGCTCTGACACAGGGAGGGACCCCTGGGGGACCCTCGGCTCTGACACAGGGAGACACCCCTGGGGGACCCTCGGCTCTGACACAGGGAGGGACCCCTGGGGGACCCTCGGCTCTGACACAGGGAGGGACCCCTGGGGGACCCTCGGCTCTGACACAGGGAGAGACCCCTGGGGGGCCCTCGGCTCTGACACAGGGAGAGACCCCTGGGGGACCCTCGGCTCTATCTAGTCCAGGAGCCCCGTCTGTAGGGCACCTGGCGGGATGGGGAGTGTCTTGGCCTGTAGGTCTTGACCTTCCGAAAGCTCCTGCCACAGCGTCTCTGAGCTGTGCCTCGTCCCCTCCTACGTTGCAGGGCAGGGGTTCCTGGTTTTTGTTTTGAGCTCTGCTCTGCCTTTCTTCCGTCAGTTTAGTTCGCTTGGCATCAGTTCCATGTGACTTTGCCAGTCTCCGATTGATTGGCAGGGAAGCCTGTCCCGGAGCCACCTTCTTCCATGTGTCTCATTAACTTGGGGGCTGGCAGGCAGCCCTCAGACCTCTCCAGTCACAACACATTCAAGAGGACAAGTGATGAGTCCTGCGCATTGGAGGCTCTGGGAGGGGCGGGCGAAGGGCTTTTCTCCAGAAAAGTGGTCCCCGTGGCTCCACCCACTTTCCCACTCCCCTGGGTTCTGCCCAGGAACGCCCAGTCTGGCTGCTGTAGCCATTAGCCACGGGGCCTCATGAGGAGGAGTGGGAGTGGGCCCAGCCCAAGCAGCTGGGCGCTGCTTGCTTTGGAATTTCTGAGCAAAGCTGAGGGTCCCGGGCCACTGAGGAGGGTAAACTGCATTTTCATCCCGCTTCCTCTGAAGGCTGAGTCAGCTGAGGCTGCCTGTCTGTCTTTCCCTCTGGTTTGATGTTTAGAAAGACGAATGAGCACCAGGGGTGGCGGGGTGGCGTCGGGACCAGGGAGCCCCCCGGCTGAGGTGCTCAGGGGAGCGAAGCGGGATACAGAGGGAGGGCCTGCTGGGCATTCGGGGCAGCAGGCCTAGTGTTGCTCGGGTGTAAAGCATGAGTGGGAGAGGGTCTGAGATGCCACCTTTCTGATCTGGGGCCTTCCCCAGCAGGAGAAACATGAAAGACGGAGCTCAGCAGTGCGGGAAGTTCAGCCGCAGACATGGTGACCTGAGGGGCCCACTCAGCAGTTTGTGGCTTCATGGGGGTGGCTGTGCTCTCGGAGAGAGCCTGCAGGCTGAGTACCCGCTCTAAAGGTGTCACCTTCAGTCAGCGATCATGGGGTAGCTGTCCTCCCAGAGAGAGCCTGCAGGCTGAGTACCCGGGTGCTCCAAAGGTGTCACCTTCAGTCAGCGATCATGGGGTAGCTGTCCTCTCAGACGGAGTCTGCAGGCTGAGTACCCGCTCCAAAGGTGTCACCTTCAGTCAGTGATCATGGGGTAGCTGTCCTCCCAGAGAGAGCCTGCAGGCTGAGTACCCGCTCCAAAGGTGTCACCTTCAGTCAGCGATCATGGGGTAGCTATCCTCCCAGAGAGAGCCTGCAGGCTGAGTACCCGCTCCAAAGGTGTCACCTTCAGTCAGCGATCATGGGGTAGCTGTCCTCTCAGACGGAGTCTGCAGGCTGAGTACCCGCTCCAAAGGTGTCACCTTCAGTCAGCGATCATGGGGTAGCTGTCCTCCCAGAGAGAGCCTGCAGGCTGAGTACCCGGGTGCTCCAAAGGTGTCACCTTCAGTCAGCGATCATGGGGTAGCTGTCCTCTCAGACGGAGTCTGCAGGCTGAGTACCCGCTCCAAAGGTGTCACCTTCAGTCAGTGATCATGGGGTAGCTGTCCTCCCAGAGAGAGCCTGCAGGCTGAGTACCCGCTCCAAAGGTGTCACCTTCAGTCAGCGATCATGGGGTAGCTGTCCTCTCAGACGGAGTCTGCAGGCTGAGCACCCGGGTGCTCCAAAGGTGTCACCTTCAGTCAGCGATCATGGGGTAGCTGTCCTCCCAGACGGAGCCTGCAGGCTGAGCACCCTCTCCAAAGGTGTCACCTTCAGTCAGCCAGTCCTTATGTGGCGAGGGCTGCCCCAAGTTAATTTCACCACAAGCTCCCCCTCCTTTTTTTAATAGAGATGGGGTTTCACCAACTTGGCCAGGCTGGTCTTGAACTCCTGACCTGTGACCCACCCACCTCGGCCTCCCAAAGTGCTGGGATTACAGGCGTGAGCCACTGCACCTGGCTCAGGAACCCCTTTAACTGCAACTCTTGAGCCAGTGGGAATTTTCCAGATTCTTGTCATCCTCCAAGGCATGAGGAATAAGCTTGTGATCTCACTTGTGTGTGTTGGGCCCATACACAGATTTTCCTAAGAACTTCCGGCGTTTGTATCTCCTGATACAAACAAAAAGCAAAATGGCTTTTCGTGAACCGTAGTGAGCGTCCTGAAACCTCACACCTGCATGTCTTGCCATGAGCTGCTCAGAGCCGTGGCGAGGCAGGAATTGGGGGGTGTTTTCACACTACACATCAGTCAACGTAATTCATCATTAACATGAAACAGTGATCCCCTTAAATGCAGAAGAGCAAAAATTCACATTCATTCATGACAGAAACAACATAGTGGAATTAAACAGATTTTCCTGTTTTTGGTGCCATGACTCGGATTGAAAGATTTTTTCTTTTTTTCCCGATTAAACATCTCAGGAGAAAGATTTTTTTAACATGATAAAAAGTATCCCAGCCTGGGCAACATGACAAAACCCCATCTCTACAAAAAAGTAAAAATAAAAAGGCTAGACACAGTAGCTCACGCCTGTAATCCCAGCATTTTGGAAGTCCAGGGCGGGCGGATCACGAGGTCAGGGGTTCGAGACCAGCCTGGCAAAGATAATGAAACCTGGTCTCTACTAAAAATACAAAAAAAAAATTAGCTGGGCATGGTGACATGCACCTGTAGTCCCAGCTACTGGGGAGGCAGAGGCAGAGGAATCACCTGAACCCAGGAGGTGGAGGTTGCAGTGGGCCGAGGTCGCACCACTGCACTCCAGCCTGGGCAACACAGTGAGACTCCATCTTTAAAAAAATAAAAATAAAAAATTAGCTGGGTGTGGTGTCATGTACCTGTGGTCCCAGCTACTCAGGAGGCTGAGGTAGGAGCGTTGCTTGAGCCCAGGAGGCAGAGGTTGTTGTGCATCAAGATGGCACTCCAGCCCGGGCAACACAGCCAGGACCCTGTCTCAAAAAATAAAATAAAATAAAATGAAAGTGACTGGGTGCAGTGGCTCATGTCTGTAATCCTAGCACTTTGGGAGGCCGAGGTGGGTGGGTCACTTGAGGTCAGGAGTTCCAGACCAGCCTGGCCAACATGGAGAAACCCCATCTCTACTAAACATACAAACATTAGCCAGGTGTGCTGGTGCACACCTGTGATCACAGCTACGTGGGAGGCTGAGGCAGAAGAATCGCTTGAACCCAGGAGGCGGAGGTCGCAATGAGCCAAGATTGTGCCACTGCACTCCAGCCTGGGTGACAGAGACTCCATCTCAAAAAAAAAAAAATAAAGTATCTACCAAAAACCTACTGCATACTTGGTGATGCTAGGTTCGAAGTGTCATAGGAAACATAGCACGGGGATGTTTGCTGAGTGCTTCTGTGCCACAGTTTATGGGCAGAAGATTTAAGGACTGGAATGGAAAAATGAAGAAAAATCTTCCACGTCTCAGAGAGAAACTGTGCTTAATTCTGAGCTACAGCTTGCTTTATCAAGTCTCTCCCAGGGACTTGTGAGGGCCCAGAAGAGACACTGGGTGTCAGGGAGCCAGGAGCCAGCCTGGGGCGGAGCAGGACCAGGGAGTCCTGGGCCGGAGGCACTAACGCTCTGTCGTCTGTCTTTGTAGCTTACTGGAGGTTTTGGCTCTGCGTGAGTGTGGTCTACGAGCTGTTTCTCATCTTTATCCTCTTCCAGGTAAGCCGATTTTTCTTAGTTGGATACCTAGGAACCTAGGTGACAGTGGGACCCCAGGCAGGGTGACAGGAGGTCTGGCACACGTGGCCCTCGAGTGGTGGGAGGAAGCAGAGCTAGACCCCCAGAAAGCAGGCCAAGCTGCGTGGGGGACTGCCTGCAGCCACTCAGCCGGGCCTCACCCGTGTGGGTGCAGATGAGGGCAGGGCCAGTGGTGTGGCTGCCGGGGTGGCTTTGCCTGCAGCTGTCGTGTTCGAGTGCAGGTGGGCAGTGGGCATGAAAGGAGGGGCCAGTCAGGACCCCCATGCAGGCCAGTGTGTGCGTGGCCAGGGCACATCTGGGCCTCCCAGGGAACCCCAGCACCAAGAGGGACTGGGTTTTTGTTCCTGGTGTTGTGTGGTTGACCAGCTGTGGCTGTGTGTGCCTCTTCCCCCTCTGGCCACATTCCACAAGACGGGCAGGGCAGGTGGGAGAGGCGGCCCCTTCATAACCCCGGGTGAGGCTGTGCGTCCGCTGCTGATGCTACTATACTTATACTGTTCGTTCCACTCCCTCAGTTTCTACACACTTTTTGGTGTCTGTCTTCAGTTCACAAAGGACTTTGCTATTCCCAGTCTCACAGTCCATCCCTGCGTGGCCAGACGATTCATTGTAGCAGAATTTCCTTTTCCAGCTTAGATGTACGGTCTCTGAGTGTTAACACTCGCATAGATATACAGAAACAGTTAGGACACGGGACACTTCCACTGGCCCCAAAACTTCTTTGTGTTGCCCCTTGGTTGTGGCACCCGCCCCTGATCCCAGCGGCTGGTGAGGGATGTCCTCTGTCTCTTCAGAAATGTCCTACGCATGGAGTCACGCGGTGGGCAGCCTCTCGCCACCCTGAACGGTGCCTCTGAGGTTCATCCAGGTTGCGTGTCTCACGGCGCCTGCTCACTCGCTGCTGAGTGGCATCCCACATGTGCATGGAGGTGTCCGTGCGCCAAGGGGAGGCTGTCTCGGGCAGAGCCGCTCTCAGCATTGTAGGGCTGTTGGGCCCCACAGGGTCATGGGGTGTCCCTTATGCTGTGTTGGGGTACAGGGTCTGAGAAGTAGACAGGACACTGAAGAACTGGTGAACAGCAGCTGGACTTGGGGGGCCACACCACCTGTGAGCAGAGATCAGTGGCAGCCCCCAAATGCCCCAGAGCATCTGTATGTATTAGGTACAAGCCGGGGGCAGGGGGGTGAGTGAGGTCATCATCTACAGGCTTAGTGACAGGGCAGACATAATCACGTGAGTCACAAGCAAGGCGGCCACCCCATTATGTCACCTGGGCAGAGAGGTGGGCTGTGTGCAGTAGGGGGCCATGCCATGCACAGCAGTAGAGGGTCGTGTACAGAAAAGGGGTCCACCCATTAGGTCACCGAGGCAAGGAGGTGGGCTGCATGCAACAGGCGTCATGCACAACACTTCTTACCTGGGGCTGGAGCCTTCAAAGGGTTTCTAATAGAAGGATACTGTACGCCATTGCGGTGGGAGCTGACAGACTTGTGCTCTTCTCTAAGATATTTATGGGATGATGATTTGAGCCAGCACAGAAGTGAGAAAAGACCGACAGGGTGAACAGCCGCCGTGACTGGTCACACCACAGGGTTCTTCTCCCTCGGTTACTTCCAGGATCTCAGGCCTGAGGCCGACTTTCCACAGGAACTGGATGCAGGTGCCACAGCTCCTCTATCAGGACGGGAGGCTCCCGCTCCAGGCCTGCCATACAGCGTGTGCCCTTTCAGGCAGGGACGCCACCGCCGGGGCCTTTGGTTCTCGTCCTGGTCTGGCTGTTTTCCCATGTCTGCTTCTGTTCTGTGACTGCTCTAGGCATTCCTCCTGCTATGAACTACTATGTGGTTATATGGGAGGATTATATAAATCAGCACTGAATGTGTCGGTACAGCTCCGACTACAACACCTGTATGATTATATAGAACTAAGTATGCTAGATATAAGTATTAAGTATGATTATATAAGCTGGATATATGTAAGCAGTAAGTTATACTTCAGGCACTAATTCTATAAACTAATACATGATTATATGTGAAGGATTATATAAAGGAAACAGCTGAGCAATGACACTATAAACTAAGATATTCTTCAGGCACTACTTATGCCTGGGGTCTGCACAGTTCTCCTTCCTCGGTGCCCATGGCGGGTGTTACCCACAAGCATCCCTGCGCAGGCGTCTGTGTGGACACGGTCTCCGTTTCCCGGGTGGACCCCAGCCGCAGGGTTGCTGGGCCAGGTGGCAGCTGTGCAGGGTCCCTGGACCAGGTGGCGGCTGTGTGGGATCCCTGGACCAGGTGGCGGCTGTGCGGGGAGGCTGTGTGGGATCCCTGGACCAGGTGGCAGCTGTGCGGGGTCCCTGGGCTAGGTGGCGGCTGTGCGGGGTCCCTGGGCTAGGTGGCGGCTGTGCGGGGTCACTGGGCTAGGTGGCGGCTGTGCGGGGAGGCTGTGTGGGATCCCTGGACCAGGTGGCGGCTGTGCGGGGTCCCTGGACCAGGTGGCGGCTGTGCGGGGAGGCTGTGTGGGATCCCTGGACCAGGTGGCGGCTGTGCGGGGTCCCTGGGCTAGGTGGCGGCTGTGCGGGGAGGCTGTGTGGGATCCCTGGACCAGGTGGCGGCTGTGCGGGGTCCCTGGACCAGGTGGCAGCTGTGCAGTGCTGTGCAGGGTGGCTGTGCAGGGTCCCCAGGCCAACTGGTGGCTGTGCGGGGCAGCTGTATGTCCACTGTCCTCTGTGGGTGTCCTGGTGCCTGGCAGCTTTGTCAGCATTTCTGTGGGTGATCACTCTAGCAGGTGGGCACCAGGACCCGACCATGGCTTCCACTTGCGTTTCTGTGGTGGCTGGTGATGTGGGCCTTCTCGGGAGGTTATCTGCGTGTGGATGTCCTCCTCGGTGCCCTGTTAGTTTCTGCTCTTTGGAAAGGTGGGTTGTCTCCGAAGAGCGGTATCCTGACAGTGCTGTAGGGCACCTGCTGAAGGGCTTGTGCTGTTTGCGTGACTTGCAGATACGTCCTCTGGGGCTGATGTTTGTCCTTTCAGGTGTCACCAGGGTCACTCATTGTTTTGTGTGTGGATTGTGGAGATTTTTTGTCTAACATCAGGTTGTTAAGATTGTCTCCTATGGGGCGGGCGCGGTGGCTCATGCCTGTAATCTCAGCACTTCGGGAGGCTGAGGCGGGTGGATCACGAGGTCAAGAGATCGAGACCATCCTGGTCAACATGGTGAAACGTAGGAGACAATCTTTTTTTTTTTTTTTGAGATGGAGTTTCTCTCTTGTTACCCAGGCTGGAGTGCAATGGCGCGATCTCGGCTCACCGCAACCTCCGCCTCCCAGGTTCAGGCAATTCTCCTGCCTCAGCCTCCTGAGTAGCTGGGATTACAGGCGCGCGCCACCACGCCCAACTAATTTTTTGTATTTTTAGTAGAGATGTTGTCCTTTAATTTTCCTGGAATGTCTCCTTCTGGTCTGATGTTTTCTCGTGTTTTGACTGGGGTGAAGGCACCCACTAGAACCATGATGCATGCTGGTGGTGTGAATGTGGACCACCTGCTGAGATGTGTCTGCCAGTTCCCCCCGTAAAGTCACTCTCTTCCCCCATTCTATAGTGTATGCCCCACAAGGAGGTCAGGTTCCCCCCGTATAGTCACTCTCTTCCCCTATTCTATAGTGTTGTATGCCCCACAAGGAGGTCAGGTTCCCCCCATATAGTCACTCTCTTCCCCATTTCGTAGTGTACACCCCACAAGGAGGTCATTGTGTGCAGCCCCTGCAGGGAAGGAGGGGAGTTTCATTGCCCTCCTTGGGGTGTGGCATCTGCACGTAACCTGAATTCCTGTGCATGAAGAGATCCTGCTTCTCTACTGTTAATTATTCCATCATTTGTTTATATCAGTGTGGACACTGTGCGCACAGTAGGCACACACACACCTGTGCACCGGCTGTGTTATCCATCATTTATCTGTTTATATCAGTGTGGACACTGCGCGCACAGTAGGCACACACACACCTGTGCACCGGCTGTGTTATCCATCATTTGTTTATATCAGTGTGGACACTGCACACAGTAGGCACACACACACCTGTGCACCGGCTGTGTTATCCATCATTTGTTTATATCAGTGTGGACACTGCGCGCACAGTAGGCATACACACACCTGTGCACCGGCTGTGTTATCCATCATTTATCTGTTTATATCAGTGTGGACACTGCGTGCACAGTAGGCACACACACACCTGTGCACCGGCTGTGTTATCCATCATTTGTTTATATCAGTGTGGACACTGTGCGCACAGTAGGCACACACACACCTGTGCACCGGCTGTGTTATCCATCATTTATCTGTTTATATCAGTGTGGGCTTATAGATATTTATCTTACACTTGGATATTTTATTTCACTACGACTCTGTTTACCTTGGTGCCCAATCACGTTGCCGTTGGGAATTCCCACTGGGGTCCTGTGTTGCTTTCACACAACATCGTGGAGTTCTTGCTTTTTGTTTTGTTTTTCTGAGCATGGCCTGACTTCCAGGCAATGCAGATGCTACAGGCTCCTCCTGTTCACCCCTGTCCTGCAGTCAGCGTCTTCTCCAAGAGCCGTCATTATTCAGCATCCTTACTGAATATTGGGGACTCAGGCCTGGGTGCTGGGTCAGCTGCTTGCTCCTGGGTGCAGAGGCGTCTGTAGACACGGCCGGTCACGGAGCGTGTGTGTACTCACTGTGTGTGCGCAGGTGTCTATAGACACGGCCGGTCACGGGGCGCGTGTGTGCTCACTGTGTGTGCTCAGGCGTCTGTAGACATGGCCGGTCGCGGGGTGCGTGTGTGCTCACTGTGTGTGCGCAGGTGTCCGTAGACACGGCCGGTCACGGGGCATGTGTGTGCTCACTGGGTGTGTGCAGGTGTCTGTAGACACGGCCGGTCACGGGGCGCGTGTGTGCTCACTGTGTGTGCACAGGTGTCTGTAGACACGGCCGGTCGCGGGGTGCGTGTGTGCTCACTGTGTGTGCGCAGGCGTCTGTAAATGATGGAAACCTCCCTCGAGGTCAGGCCCAAACGCCTACCTTGCTCTAAGGCCCAGAGTCGCATCCGGTGTTGCCTGCTCCGGGGTGAGGAAAGAGCGCTGTCCCAGAGGGGATTTCTGTGAGGGCGCTGGCCTGAGCGCATGTTGCGGGGGTGGTGGGGTTTTAGAGCAGGAACTCGGGCCCAGCCGCTCCCGTCTGACCAGCAGCCCTACTCCCCCGTCTCCTGAAGCTCCCCGCTCCCCACAGTACACAGGTGTGGAGACGGGGTGTCATGCCTGGAGGTTCCTGCCACACATACCGCCTCACCAGGACTTCCCTGGGCGGGAGGGCTGCTCAGACAGGGCGCTGCCCTCCTCCCAGGCCGACGGAGATGTGCAGTGGGGCCACCATTTGTTTCACGTGGCCACCGTTAACTAGCCCCACTGCTGTGGCACCGCCTCACAGACTGTCCAGGACGGCCGGCAGTTTCTGAAGTATGTCGACCCCAAGCTGGGAGTCCCGCTGCCGGAGAGAGACTACGGGGGCAACTGCCTCATCTACGACCCTGACAACGAGACTGACCCCTTCCACAACGTCTGGGTGAGACACCAGGAGCCCCGAGGCGGGTCCCTCCCTAGGTGCGGCCCTCAGCCAGACCAGACATGCCCATGCCCCGGCCTCGCCCCACACGCCCCTCAACCCATACATGGGGTCTGCTGGCCCCATCCCTGTGGGTGGTGCTCGGGGGCGGGGGGCACCTGCTCGCTGGGCTGCCAGGGCATGGTCTCCACAGCACCTCTGAGTCCCTGGCCTGGTGCTCAGGGTCTGGCTGGTGCTGCTCAGGTGTGGGCTGACCTGCTGGAGTGGGGGTGAGGCGGCTGTGCCCCAGGGTCAGGGTCACACCCTGTCACCCACAGGACAAGCTGGATGGCTTTGTTCCCGCACACTTTCTTGGCTGGTACCTGAAGGTATGTCACGTCCTGTCCCAGGCCACCCCGTGCCCTGGGCTGTTTCTGCCCATGGGGTTGTCCCCTGGGTGCTCTGAGTGTGGTAGGAGGGGGATGTGCTGCACCCACCCAGAGGTTCACGAAGCCACAGAGCTCCCGGGTGTCCCAGAAGGCCTGGAGCTGAGCCCTGATCCTGGCGGGATCCCAGCTTGGTCCCAGGGTGGGGCAGTGAAGAGAGGCAGCAGGGCAGGAAATCCCGCCCCCGCCCGGGCTTGACCCAGCAGCCCCTGCACACAGCCTCAGCTAGCGTGGCAGAGGGACCCATTTCCCCTGCAGAGCTTGGTGTCAGGCTGGGGCCTGGGGCGCTTTGTTTGCTGACACCCATAGCATCAAGGCTGTTGGAGGGGCAGCCGCTCACCCCACACTCACCCCAAGACCTCACTGGGGGCCGCTAACCCCACACTCACCCCGAGGCCTCACTGGGGGCCGCTCACCCCACACTCACCCCGAGACCTCACTGGGGACTGCTCACCCCACACTTACCCCGAGACCTCACTGGGGGCCGCTCACCCCACACTCACCCCGAGACCTCCCTGGGGGCCACTCACCCCACACTCACCCCGAGACCTCACTGGGGACCGCTCACCCCACACTCACCCCGAGACCTCACTGGGGACCGCTCACCCCACACTCACCCCGAGACCTCACTGGGGACCGCTCACCCCACACTCACCCCGAGACCTCACTGGGGGCCGCTCACCCCACACTCACCCCGAGACCTCACTGGGGACCGCTCACCCCACACTCACCCCGAGACCTCACTGGGGGCCGCTCACCCCACACTCACCTCGAGGCCTCACTGGGGGCCCTGCCAGTGCTGTGGACTCCGAGGATGCTGCCAGCAGGGGTGGGGCTGCGTGCACGCTGGCTGAGGCAGTGCTCGACACATGGTGCCCGCAGACGCTGATGATCCGGGACTGGTGGATGTGCATCATCGTGAGTGTCATGTTCGAGTTCCTGGAGTACAGCCTCGAGCACCAGCTGCCCAACTTCAGCGAGTGCTGGTGGGATCACGTAGGTGCCCAGCGCGGCCCCCAGGGGCAGTGGGTGCAGGCCTGGGGGCATTCTAGGGCCCCTGTGCCCTGCGGAGTCCTTGGTGGGCGTTCCCCCACACCAGCTGCCCAACTTCAGCAAGTGCTGGTGGGATCACGTGGGTGCCCAGCGCGGCCCCCAGGGGCAGTGGGTGCAGGCCTGGGGGCATTCTAGGGCCCCTGTGCCCTGCGGAGTCCTTGGTGGGCGTTCCCCCACACCAGCTGCCCAACTTCAGCGAGTGCTGGTGGGATCACGTGGGTGCCCAGCGCGGCCCCCAGGGGCAGTGGGTGCAGGCCTGGGGGCATTCTAGGGCCCCTGTGCCCTGCGGAGTTCTCGGTGGGCGTTCCCCCACACCTGCTGCCTCCTGCCCGCAGTGGATCATGGACGTGCTCGTCTGCAATGGGCTGGGCATCTACTGTGGCATGAAGACCCTTGAGTGGCTGTCCCTAAAGACCTATAAGTGGCAGGGCCTCTGGAACATTCCAACCTACAAGTACGTTGTGGGGCTGCAAGGGCAGGGCCGGGTGGGTGTTACCTGGAGGTGGCCTCAGCGTCCGTGTCCCCGTGGACCCTGAGCACCAGGCCTATCCAGTGTGCAGCTCAGGAGGGGTGACTGTGGGGCTTTGCCTCCTGGAACCTCCCCTCTGACCCGCTGTCACTCAAGGCCAGGTGTCCCTCACGGTGGCCAGGGCATCACCCACTCAGCTCCCTCCTCGGTCCCCAGCAGCCGGGCTCAGCTCTGGGCCATCCCTGTACTTCCACCTCCCTTGGTTATGAAATAGTTGCAGGTACTTTGTCATTTTTACTTTGGAGTTTACAAAAGAAACAAAAGTCTAAGGAAAGGCCTGGAGAGCCGGGTTCAGGGGTCCCCCTCCTGCCTGTGGGTGCTCCTGCCCTGCCTGGACACCTCTGCACACATGGCCAGCTCACAGCACCATGACACCCTCTGAGGAGCTGCAGCCACTGCTCAGGTTGGAAGAGTTTCTGAATGCAGAGGGCCATGGGGAGGCAGGGCTGGTGCCTGGGTTGCCAGACCTCAGCAAGCAGCCAGGTAGCAGCTGGGTGACCAGGCGCAGAGCTGGTCTGATGGCATAGGGTGAGGCCGAGTGACCAGGAGCAGAGCTGGTCTGATGGCGTAGGGTGAGGCCGGGTGACCAGGAGCAGAGCTGGTCTGATTGCGTAGGGTGAGGCCGGGTGACCAGGAGCAGAGCTGGTCTGATGGCGTAGGGTGAGGCTGTGTGACCAGGCACAGAGCTGGTCTGATGGCGTAGGGTGAGGCCGGGTGACCAGGCGCAGAGCTGGTCTGATGGCATAGGGTGAGGCTGAGTGACCAGGCACAGAGCTGGTCTGATGGCGTAGGGTGAGGCCGAGTGACCAGGAGCAGAGCTGGTCTGATGGTGTAGGGTGAGGCCGGGTGACCAGGAGCAGAGCTGGTCTGATTGCGTAGGGTGAGGCCGGGTGACCAGGAGCAGAGCTGGTCTGATGGCGTAGGGTGAGGCTGTGTGACCAGGCACAGAGCTGGTCTGATGGCGTAGGGTGAGGCTGAGTGACCAGGCACAGAGCTGGTCTGATGGCGTAGGGTGAGGCTGAGTGACCAGGCACAGAGCTGGTCTGATGGCGTAGGGTGAGGCTGAGTGACCAGGAGCAGTGCTGGTCTGATGGCATAGGGTGAGGCTGAGTGACCAAGAGCAGAGCTGGTCTAATGGCGTAGGGTGAGGCTGAGTGACCAGGAGCAGTGCTGGTCTGATGGCGTAGGGTGAGGCCGAGTGACCAGGCACAGAGCTGGTCTGATGGCGTAGGGTGAGGCTGAGTGACCAGGAGCAGAGCTGGTCTGATGGCATAGGGTGTGGCCGGGTGACCAGGAGCAGAGCTGGTCTGATGGCGTAGGGTGTGGCCAGGTGACCGGGAGCAGAGCTGGTCTGATGGCGTAGGGTGTGGCCGGGTGGCCGGGAGCAGAGCTGGTCTGATGGCGTAGGGTGAAGCTGAGTGACCAGGAGCAGAGCTGGTCTGATGGCATAGGGTGTGGCCGGGTGACCAGGAGCAGAGCTGGTCTGATGGCGTAGGGTGTGGCCAGGTGACCGGGAGCAGAGCTGGTCTGATGGCGTAGGGTGTGGCCGGGTGGCCGGGAGCAGAGCTGGTCTGATGGCGTAGGGTGTGGCCGGGTGGCCGGGAGCAGAGCTGACAGTGGTCAGGGCGGGGTTTGGTGGGCTGCTGTCCTCAGGCTGCCGGCTCTGTGGTCCCCAGGGGCAAGATGAAGAGGATCGCCTTCCAGTTCACGCCCTACAGCTGGGTCCGCTTTGAGTGGAAGCCGGCCTCCAGCCTGCGTCGCTGGCTGGCCGTGTGTGGCATCATCCTGGTGGTAAGGCCGGGCTGCCTCGTGATGGTGTGGTGGGCAGGGGTCCCGAGCAGAGCTGGTGCTCACCCCTCCTCCCGCTAGTTCCTGCTGGCGGAACTGAACACGTTCTACCTGAAGTTTGTGCTGTGGATGCCCCCGGAGCACTACCTGGTCCTCCTGCGGCTCGTCTTCTTCGTGAACGTGGGTGGCGTGGCCATGCGTGAGATCTACGACTTCATGGATGACCCGTGAGGGCTGCCGAGAGCTGGGTGGAGACGCCCCTGTGGGCGGGGGTGGGGGAACAGAGCTCAGGAGGCTGGGCCTAGGCAAGGCCGCCTGCAGGACCTGTGGGGCTGGGGATGCTGAGCCCGCTGCCGCCCCTGCAGGAAGCCCCACAAGAAGCTGGGCCAGCAGGCCTGGCTGGTGGCAGCCATAACGGCCACGGAGCTGCTCATCGTGGTCAAGTATGACCCCCACACGCTCACCCTGTCCCTGCCCTTCTACATCTCCCAGTGCTGGACCCTCGGCTCCATCCTGGTGCTCACCTGGACCATCTGGCGCTTCTTCCTGCGGTGAGTATGGTGGGTGGTCCCGAAGGAGGGTGGCTCTCTGGGTCTCCTGGCACAGGGGCTGCAGGAGCTGCGTGGTGTTGGTGTCTCACCATCCGTGCCCCGGCCCTCTGGCTGCCTCTGTGAGACTGTCCGGTAGGAGGCACCCGCTTGGGGCTTTCCTGAACCAGCCCTCGGGCCATCACTCTGCATGGAGGGATCCAGGCCACGGCTGCCATCCAGGGCCAGGGTACCCGGCCCCCACCCAGCCTGTCCTGGACCTCCACAGGGACAAGGTGCCAGGTGTCCTTGGGCCCATGGGGGCTAGTGTGGGAGCAGGTGGTGACGCCGCCCCCTGCCCCCAGGGACATTACCTTGAGGTACAAGGAGACCCGGCGGCAGAAGCAGCAGAACAGAGACGACCCGGGCAGCGCCGTCGGCAATGGGGACCAGCACCCACCAGGGCTGGACGAAGACCTGCTGGGGCCCGGGGCGGCAGAGGGCGAGGGAGCACCGGCTCCAAACTGACCTGGGACATGGCTGCTTCACGAGCCTCCCAGAGCCCCGGCCTCCATGGCCACCTCCCATGTGAGTCCCACCGGGAGCCACGTGCCTGGCCTTGCCCTCAAGGTTTTCTTCTCCCTTTCTCCCGTGCGCTTGGCGAGGCTCAGGGTGAGGGTGGAGGCGGCCCCGGCGCAGCCTCTTTTCGTGTGCACGCATGTGTGCGTGTGTGTGCTGTGTGGCCGCCTGTGGCATGCACGTGTGCTCTTGGCTCCGAGGCTTCTCCAGAGCGGGAGCTGGCTGGTGTGGCAAGGGTGTGCTCTGGGACAGCAGGTCCGTCAGAAACCATGTCCTCCCTCCCCCTCTGCCCAGTCAGCCCCGTGGCCTCTGGCCCACCAAGCTCCCTGTCACCCAGCTGTGGCATGGCCCAGGCAGGGACATCTCGGTACCATTTTTGCACTCTGTGGGCCCCAGGTGCACTGAGGCCCAGAGGAGCCTATGCTGGCCCCACATCCACCTCCCAGCAGCACCTGTGGGGCATCGTCCACAAACACTCCGTGGCCGAGAGCAGCGGATCCAGCAGCGATGCTGAGCCATCTCCTCCGAGTCTTCCTTTCACAGACTGCCCTGGAGGACGTGTGGACAGGGGTAGAGGCCACTGAACTGGTTCTTGGGACATCCAGTCAGAGCCGGGGCCCTGCTGCCTCCATGGCTGAGTCGAGGGTCATCTTCATGAGCAGAGAGAACCAATAAAGTGATGGAAGTCCGAGGCTTCAGCCTTCCCCCCAGCTCCCCGTGTCCTGCTTTGGGGTCTGGTGCAGCCCCCCCCAGCCTGCCCTCATGCCCACTGCCCACTTGGGGAAAACCACACAAAGGACGGGAGGCACCAGGGTCAGCCTCAGCCTGAGCAAGGATTTAGCGCCCGCCTGGCCTCCCAGAGCAGAGCAGGTGGGGGCACAGCTGGGGATCCAAGAGGGTCCAGGTCCACCCACCCCCTGCTGCATTCATTCCTTGCTGGGAGGCTGAGCTGGTGACCACTGGCCAGTGGACACAGGATTTCTGGGGAGGGGCACTGCCTTCTCAGGCCAGTTTTTTTGAGATGGAGTCTTGTCCTGTCTCCCAAACTGTAATGTGGTGGTGTGATCTCCACATACTGCAACTTGTGCCTCCCGGGTTCAAGCAATTCTCCTGCCTCAACCTCCCAAGTACCTGGGAGTACAGGTACCCCGCCACTATGCCTGGCTAATTTTACTATTTTTAGTAGAGATGGGGCTCACCAGCTTGGCCAGGCTGGTCTTGAATTCCCAACCACAGGTGACCCACCCGCCTTGGCCTCTCAAAGTGCTGGGATCTGGCCAGACCACTATTTTTAAAACTTTACCATGAAAACTTGCAAACACAAGTGGGGAGAAAAGGGGTCGCCGTGGGCATGGGGTATGGGGTGTGGGTCGCAGGTTACAGGGTCTCCTGGGTGCTGTTCTTCACTGTGGGCATGGGGTAGGGGGTGTCAGTGGTAGGTTGGACACAGCCTGGGGGGTCCCGGGAGCCAGCTGCACCCTCACCCCCTGCTCTTCTTCGGGCCCCAGGCTTCAAAGGGCTTTACTTTTACTGCTTTTGGGGAAAGTCTCAACCCGTTAAGTCATGAGGCTGGAATGAGGAGACAAGAGCAGCTTCCCCGGTTCAGCAGGATGGTGCCCTGTAGCCACTGAGCCTCACACCCAGCAAGTCCCTTCCCTACGGTCACTCACACCTTTGGCCCCACCGTGCCTGTCCACCTCTGCAGGATACACAGGGCCTCAGCACTCCACTCTGTGCGGGTGGTAGCTCGAACCCCCCAGGAGGAACAGGTGGCAGTTTTCACCTGGTCTTCCCACTGCGGGGGCCCCTCCCCTCCCTCACACCTCATGAGTCCCCACACCTCCCCTTCACTCCATGCTCTGCATCCCTGCTCACACTGAGCCATGTGTCTGGGTGGGTAGAGGTGGTGCCTTCCTCAGTCACTGTCTGCTCTTCCCTAAGGGGTGGGCAGGGGGCTGTGATCAGTCCTGTGTTCTGGCACCCGGCCCCTGGGAGCCTTCCTGGCAGCTCCTCAGGCCCAGACAGCACCCACAGGCTCCGGTTCCTCACACCATCAGCCACTCCAGGCTCACGCTGGGTGTCTCTTACCCCAGGCAGGCCTGGCACCAGCCATTTCCCCAAAGAGCCTTGGTCCTCTGATTAGGAAGCTAAGAGTCTGGGTTACTTTGTTAATTTTTTTTTGAGCTGGCTGGAGTGCAGTGGTGCAATCTCAGCTCGAGGTAACCTCCACCTCCCAGGTTCAAGCGATTCAGGCACCTGCCAGCACATCTGGCTAATGTTTGTATTTTTAGTAAAGATGGGGTTTCACCATGTTGGCCCAGCTGGTCTCAAGCTCCCGACCTCAAGTGAACTGCCCACCCCAGCCTACTTCCCAAAGTGCTGGGATCACAGGCGTGAGCCACCACGCCCAGCCTCAGGTCACTGAAAAGGGCTTTATTGGGCCAGGCCAATGGCTGACACCTGTAATGCCCACACTTCAGGAGGCCAAGACCAAGCACCAGCCTGGGCGACATGTCAAGAGAGAAGCTCATACCAAGTGGCGTGGTGCACCCAATACCAGTATCCTCAGACATCCCAGGAAGGACAGGAGCCCAATAGCAGCGCCCTCAGAGACCCCAGGAAGAACAGGAGCCTGACACCAGCACCCTCGCAGAGACCCCAGGAAGAAAGAGCCCCTCCTGCCAAGAAAGTGTTTTAATGATTGTAAAGTATCCAAAATACACTAGCAGAAATAAGCTGATCTGAGCATTTCTCTTCAAATCTAGGAAACGCAGGGTGAGAGCCCAGGGGTGCCTCGAGGCCAGGCTGTCCAGGGAGAGCGGGTCTCAGGAGCCTGGCGGGCAGGAAGCGGCTTAGGAGATGATCCTCAGGGATGACTTCTCCTTCTCCAGGGCCTGCAGCTGGCGGTCCATCTCCAAAGACCAGTAGATGTCGTACAGGCTGCACACAGGCCAGAAGGGAGGAGTAGGCAGGTGTCCTCACCCAGCCCGCCCCCCGGACCCCCGCCCCCCGCCCCGCACAGGCACGTACACCAGCTGCTCCAGGTGGCAGGACGGCTGCCGCAGGCTCTCCAGCAGCATCTGGATGCCTTCGTCCCCCATGCAGTTGTTGCTAAGGTCCAGCTCGCGCAGGCTGTCGTTGGCCAACAGGGTCTTGGCGAGGCTGAGGCAGCCAACGTCAGTCACATCGCACTCCCCCAGCCTGGGTAGAGCAGGGTGGGGGTCAGGTGTGTGGGTAACCCCCCATATAGGCCCCGAGGAATGAGAGCTAAGCAGAACCCTGGCACAGTTAGGGCTTGAGGAATATCTCACTGTACAGTGTCACTACTCAGCTATTTCCTTTTATATAATCCTTTACATAATCATATATTAGTTTATAGAATTAGGGCTTGAAGAATCCCTTGATATAATCCCCTATATGTAATCATATAATAGTTGATAGTATGAGGAGTGCCTAAAGAATATTTCCCTACATATATATATATATATATATATATATATAATTATATCTTAGTTCATGGTCAGAGGAATGCCTGGAGTGGACACAGTACAGAGCATGAATTAAGGAATAAGCAGCTCATAATCGGAGGAATGCCTAGAGCAGATATGGCGCAGAGCATGATTTAAGGGAAAACAGTTATGCCAGGACAAGAACCCATGGCCCAGGCGGCAGCGTTCAGTATCGCAAAGATACCCGCTGTGTGGCAGGCTTGGGGCGAGAGCCACTGCTCCTGGTAAAGGCGTTGTAGGACCTTGCTCCAGTTCTTGGGGAAGGCCGCCCTCAGACCGGCACTCCACCTTGGTGACTGTGAACTCTATCAGCTCTTGCTACTGTGCTGCTCGAAAAGCATCTTCCCATAGAACCCACTGGAAGCTGCCAGCAGGTGGCGGTAACCCTCTGTGGCCCTGGGCAGGTGCCCACCACAGACAAGGCCAGCACGCAGCCCCTTGGCAGGGCACAGCAGACTGACTCCCTGAGCAACTCTCTCCTCCCACGAGGGGCAGAAAGGACCAGAGGAAGACAATGTCCACCCACAGAGCCACGTCCACCCCCCGCTCCCCACCTCCTCAACACTGCCTGGCCAAGTGGGGCTAAGAGGAGAAGCCAGCCACGGAGACCGAGGGGCAGCTGTGGGGAAACGAGGGTGTGGAGGGTTCTGAGGAAGGCACAGTGGACAACAGACTTCAGGCTCCCGAGAGAGACTAGGGTACAGGCCAGACAAAAGACAGTGGAGAAAACCCAGCACTCACTCCCCAGGGTGCAGCCGCATCCGGCCGGAGCCAGGCCAAGGAGCTGTGCTGGGCCTCTACAAAGTGGGAGCCAGGGAAGCTGCAGGACCCCCACCCTGGCAGTGGCTCAGGCAGACAGGCCTGCAGTGACCAGGACCCAGGGTTCCATGCCCCACCTGGAAGGCCCACAGGGTCCTGGCAGCCAGGATGGCGTCCTGAGAGCCCCCCCCCCCCCGCCCCAGGAAACACAGCCACGACTCGCCTGCCCAGCCCGCTGCCCAGGGCTCCCGGGCCTCACTCTGCACTTGGTGCCCGGCCACCCATGGAAAGCCCCTGGCGAGAGGCACAGGTGAAGCAGCACACAAAAGACAAAACACTGATGGTGGAAATTCAGTAGACTGGTTGAGGAACAAGAACATCTCCCAGAAATAAGAACAAAACCTCGAAGAGACAGAACATTTGGAGAACACAATTAGCGGGCCAGTCCAGGAGACCTCACGGGCACACCGGGGCATGGTGGCTCACACCTGTAATCCCTGCACTTTGGGGGCCGAGGCGGGTGGATCACCTGAGGTCGGGAGTTCGAGACCAGCCTGAGCAATATGGTGAAACCCCATTTCTACTAAAAATACGAAAATCAGCTGGGAGGCTGAGGAAGGAAAGTTGCTTAAACCCAGGCGGAGGTTGCAGTGAGATCGCACCACTGCACTCCAGCCTGAGCAACAAGAGTGAAACTCTCAAAAAAAAAATGAGAGGAAAAATCACCAAAGGCGTGATACTTAGGACAGCCAAGTATCCAGCACAATAAAAGAACCAAGACACACATCAAGGCAAAGCACATGGAACCCCAAACACAATGGGCAAAGACATCTTTAAAAGCTGCCAATGAGAAAAAGCACATCGTGCACACAAGATCATGATGGCTCACACCTGGCATCCTAGCACTTTGGGAGGCCAAGGCAGGTGGATCACCTGAGGTCAGAAATTTGAGACCAGCCTGAGCAACATGGTGAAAGCCCCATTATTCAGGCATGGTGATGCACCCCTGTCATCCCAGCTACTCGGGAGGCTTGAGCCCGGGAAGCAGAGGTTGCTATGAGCAGAGATCACGCCACTACACTCCAGCCTGGGTGACAAGACTCCATCTCAAAAAAAAAAAAAAAAAAATCAGAACAGCAAAGTCCTCTCTGGAAGCCAGAAAATGATGTAGCATCACCTACCAATTCTACAGGAACATCTGTAGCCCAGAATTCTATACCCAGCTGAATTTGTAACCCAGAATTCTATACCCAGCTGAATGACCCAAGGGCAGAGCAGATGCAGGCCTCCAATAATTACCTTCTGCAGAACCTGTTCTTAGGAAGCTGCAAGACAACGTGCTTTAACAAAGGGAGGAAACCTGGGAAGACATCCTGACCCTGGGTTCCTGCATGGCAGGAAGGTGGGCGGGACTTCCAGGAAAATGGACCACAGGGTGGCCAGGGCACGCTGGAGCCCCAAAAGCTATTAGGCTTCATGAACCAAGACCTCTGTCTCTGACTCTGATCAAAGTTGCAAGAAGCCAGAATGGTGCCGCCATGCTGCCTTCCCCAGCACATGAACACCCAGGTTCTTACAAACGTGTTCTCACATGGATGCTCGTGCTCTCACACACACACACACACACACACACACACACACGACCTCCCAAATATGCATATTCATGTCCCTCACACACTCACCAGAGTGACCGCATCACAGAGCCAGGCTGGCCCAAGCCCTGGCACAGCTCCTGCACACCTGCATCTCCCAGCCTGTTTTCACTTATCTGCAGCTCCAGAAGAAATTTATTCTGGGCCAACACTGAACTGAAGTGGGAGCAGCAGGCAGCTGTCAAGCCGCAGTACTTCACCCTGTGGACACGGACAAGGACTGAGGCCTGGAAGGGGCCCAGGCTGGCCCACAGCTGCGACCGGCCCTTCCCCTAAAGGCCCCACATTGACCTGAGCAGAAACATCCGAGAGCCTCCCAGCTTGTGGGCACCTGTGGCTGGTCCTCAGCCCCAAGCAGTGTCCCCACCAAACCACGGGCTGCTCCTGGGCCGTGCATTCTGAAGGTCAGAGCTGAAACCAGCACCTCCCCTGGCCTTGGTCACCCTGACCCTCTCTTGGGTGACAGGGTCCCATCCCGCCAGCCACACTCACCACAGCGACTCCAGCTGGCAGCCAGGCTCCAGCAGGCTCTCACAAAGCACCTGGGCACCCTCGTCCCCAAGCTTGTTGCCAGCCAGGCTGAGCTCCTTCAGGCTGTCCTTGGCCCTGAGGACACGGCCCAGGTCCTCGCAGCTCTTGGCGGTGAGGCCACACTCCCAGATCCTGTGGGAGACAGACCCCCCCAGGGACTTTCCTCAGCACTGTGGCATGGCCTGAGGCAAGTCCAGGTGTCGGGGGAGGGCTCCAAGGATGGCCTGAGCCCCTGACCCTCTGGGAGGAGGCCTCAGGGAGGTGACTTACCATAGGGTCCTGAGCCTGGAACTGGGGTGCAGCAGCCCCGGGCACAGCTCCGCGATGCCCATGTCGCCCAGGTTGTTGTGGCCCAGGGCCAGCTCCCGCAGGGAGGCCTTGGAGGCCAAGATGCTGCACAAGTCCCTGCAGTTGTCCGAGGTGACACCACACCTCTCCAGCCTGGGGTGCAGGTCACGTGTGAGGCACACCGGACACCCCCGCCCACACCCCGCACCCCCCGCCCAAGGCCCAGTGCCTACTTGAGCGTCTCCAGCTGGCAGGGGGACTCCTTCAGGCCCTGGCACAGCACACGGATGCCGGCCTCATCGAAGTCGTTGTTGCCCACCGTGAGCTCCTTGAAGTCCGGCTTGGCCCTGAGCACCGAGGCCAGGGGCTCACAGCTGGCAGACGAGAGCCTGCAGAACTCCAGCCTGCGAGGCAGACCAAGCTCAGCACCACACAGGAATGTGTGCCAGCCGAGGGCGTGATGCCAGGGAGTGTGGGGGTGCTGGCGTCTCTTCCCCCCAGCCTCCT
This sequence comes from Callithrix jacchus, assembly GCF_049354715.1. Classification (NCBI taxonomy): domain Eukaryota; kingdom Metazoa; phylum Chordata; class Mammalia; order Primates; family Cebidae; genus Callithrix; species Callithrix jacchus. The sequence goes on along the minus strand of NC_133511.1, from coordinate 131,398,989 downwards.
GCCTGGGCACCAGCTGGGAGTGCTGAGGGCCCCCTAGAGACTCATCCAAGGTGGCTGGTCAGGGACAGACAGCCAGAGGCTCAGGCCTCTGTGGTCACTGGCATTCCTTCTGGAAACCCCTCACTAACCAACGGACCCACCTCAGACTCTGGAACCCAACCAGGCCCAAGAGAAAGAAGCCAGCCTCTGGAGGGCCGGGCCACCTTCCATGCCGGCTATGTTCAACTCAGTGGCCAGGCCCCCCACACACCGGGGTGCCCCCCACACACTGGGGTGCTGAGTGCAGCCTGACTCAAGGCCACACATCTGTTCCCACTGTCAGGTCCCAGGACAGCTGTTCCTTGCCAAGGGCAACTGAGGGGGTGGGAGGGTGACGACGGAGCCCCCCAAAGACCCTGTGACCTGAGTCCACTCATCACGGCTCCTCTCCTGGCAGGGGCTGCTAGGGGACAGGCAGCAGGGAGCACAGCCGCAGGAAGGGCACACACTCACTGCAGCTTTTCCACGTGGCACTGGGGGTCCAGGAGTCCCTCGCAGAGCAGCTGCAGGCCTGCATCCTTCAAGGCGTTGCAGGTGAGGTTCAGCTCTTGCAGGGTGGGCAGGGAGCGCAGTGAGCCAGACAGGACCCTGCAGCCGTCCACTGTCAGTTTGCAGCACTCGAAGCTGGAACAGGCCTGGCTGTCAGCAGGGCTCCCCGGAGCCAGCTACCGCCCACTTCACGGGCCCGGAGCCCGGAGCCCAGAGCCCAGAGTGGTGCCCTACAAACGGCAGGCCTATACCTACTCCTTCCCTGGACGGAATCTGGGGTCTCCAGGCCGGCCGGGAGCAGGGGGCACACGTGTGGCTCAGCCCAAGGAGGCCTTGTCTGCAGAAACCCCTTCAGCATGGGTCCAGGAGAGCCAGCCAGAGGCTCAGGCCTCCGTGGACACCAGCATTCCGGTGATGCCGGAAGCCCGGGGATTGCAGGCAGGGGCAGACCTTGGGTGCAGGGGCTGGGACAAGGCAGGAGGGGCCCTGTCCCACCACTGCGAGGCCACTAGGCCTGTCTGCCTCTGGCTGATGTCGGAAGTGCCCAATGCCACCACCTGCCCGCCCACGACCCCTGGTGGCTCCGTCCCCTGCTGCCGGGCTACCAAACAGGCCGCACGGGGCAGAGGTGGTGCCAGCCCCACCTCACCTCAGCTTCTGGATCTTGCAGGAGGAGCTCTGCAGGGCCTGGAGGATGCGGTGCACGCCAGCATCGCCCAGCCCGTTGCTGCGCAGGTTGAGCTCCGTCAGCACAGGGTTGGCCTGGAGTGCAGAGCTGATGCCCTCACAGTGGGCCTCCGTGAGGCTGCAGTCATCCAGCCTGCGGCCAAAACCTAGGGTCAGGCGGGCCACGGCTGGCGCCGGCCTCAGACCCCACCGCCCCCCACGCGCAGGGACGGCCATCAGTGGGCCCAGAAGACAGCGAGGCGAGTCACAAGGGACATTGTAGAAACGAAACGTGAGCCGAACGTTCTCAGATGTTGCACGCGGGCAGACGTGCCGGGCCTAACACTAGCCTCTGGGTCTGTCTCCAGGGAAAAAGCAAACCTGAGTTAACAGCTGTGGGAGCTGCCCGGACGGGACGCGGCTCGCTGTTTAGACACAGGAGCAAATAAACAGTAACACCAGCTTCTACACTCAGGTGCTTTGTGATTAATGAGTAACTAAATAAATACAGTTGATATTTAAGTAACTGAGGAAAACCAGGCCTTGCTCACAGAAGAATGACAATTGATAAATGTGGAGAAAAAGGCACTTTGGGAGGCCGAGGCAGGCGGACTACGAGGTCAGGACTTTGAGACCAGCCTGACCAACAAGGTGACACCCCATCTCTACGAAAAATACAAAAATTAGCCAGGCGTGGTGGTGGGCACCTATAATCCCAGCTACTAGGGAGGCTGAGGCAGGAGGATCTCTTGAACCCAGGAGGCGGAGGTTGCAGTGAGCCGAGATCACGCCACTGCACTCCAGCCTGGGTGACAGCGAGATTCCATCTGAAAAAAAAATTGAGGAGAAAAGAAAGAAGTTACAGAAGAATTCAGGCCAGCTGCAGTGGCTCACGCCTGTAATCCCAGCACTTTGGGAGGCCGAGGCAGGCAGATCATCTGAGGTCAGGAGTTCTAGATCAGCCTGGCCAACATGGTGAAACCTCATCTCTACCAAAAATACAGAAAGGAGCCAGGCATGGTGGTGCGCGCCTGCAGTCCCAGCTACTCGGGAGGCTGAGGCAGGAGAATCGCTTGAACCCAGGAGGTGGATGTTGTGGTGACCCGAGGTCAAGCCACTGTGCTCCATTCTGGGTGACAGAGCAAGACCCTGTCTCAAAAAAAAAAAAGAAAGAAAAGGAAAAAAAGTACAAAATCCTAACGAGACAGATCTCACAGGAACCACCGTCCGGCAGGAGCCTCTGATGCATGCCGAACATGGCAGGCAGGTGGAACGCAGACATAGGAGTGAGCAGGGCCTCAGTAGCCCCACCAGCCAGCACCTCCGCCACCAGAACTCGGGAGGCTGAGGCAGGAGGATCACTTGAGCCCAGGAGGGCGAGGCTGCAGTGAGCCATGATTGAGCCACTCCAGCCTGAGTGACAGAGCGAGGCCCTGTCCCTAAACGTAAGAATTTAAAGTATCTGTCGAAGGCACTGATCAGTCACAGAAGGAAAAGCAGTGACGTCGCAGGGGAGGGCGTCAGCATGGGCCCGGCAGGCGCCCGAGTTCTTCCCAAAAGTGCGTGGGTTCAACCATGGGAAACCATCAGACACCCCAACAGAGGACACCCCACGTCTGCCTGTCCAGACACTCGGACCACCAAGAACCCGGAGAGATGAGGGGACGGTCACAGTTGGGAGAGGGCCATGGAGACAGAGGACTGGAAGAGGAAAAGGGCGGGGGAGAGGAGACTGCTTGGAGGTGCTGGGCTGGCGCCATCGTCCCCGTACACACAGGACCGCCTCACCAGGGGAGAGCCGTGCAATCCTCCCAACTCCTCTGCAAGCCTGACACGACTTCAAATAACCAGTGAGAGGAAAGATGAGGCCCACGCAGGCACTTGTTCCTGCTGTGAAGCCGCTGGGTTTGTGAGGACCTTGAGGGCCGAGGACTCCCAGCCCCAAGCTAGGCAGGGACAGCCAGTGCCCACGGATGCCCACTAAGGGGACCCAAGCTGTGTCCTGCCCCTTGTGTTTCCAGGGGAGGGAGAGGGCCCAGGACGCTGGAGCCAGAGACCCACTGGCTGGTGCCCGCCCACCTCAGCCCGCTGCATGAGCCCAGAATGATTTTACATTCCTAAATCATTGAAAAGCAATACAAGAATCACATTTCACACGTGGAGGCTGCATAGAATTCACACTGCCCATCTATTAAACAAGGTGTTCCACAGAAGCACACCTTCAGAGGAGCTGCCACCCGCAAACCTGCCCCTGCCAGTGCCCCAAAGCCACCCCAAGGGCAAGTGTACCTGACCGTGTGGCACTGCTGGAGCAGGGGGAGCAGCTTGGCCCATCTACCACTCAGCTCTTCACACTGGATGTCCAGGCACTGCGTGTCCACACTCATGGCGGAGGTCGGGAGTAGCCTGGGTTAGGGGCAGAGGGAAGAGAACGTCTTGGCGGAATCCCCTCAGTTTTGCCAGCTGGGAGTCTGCAAATTCTGCCACAAGGCTGATGCTTCAGGAGGAGCCACAGCCTCTCCCGGGCCAGCACTTCCTCTTCAGGAGCTTCCCACCTTTGTCCAGGAGCAGGGGCCAGGACCCACCCCTGGAAAGGCCACCATGGGCAGCAGAGCTTGGGGACACAGATGCCAGCCCAGCCTCTGTGGGCACCTCCTCCTGCCCCACAGAGGCAGGGACAGCAGCAGCCCAGGAAGCCTGGCCTCTAATTTGCCTGGGCAGGGACAGGGTAGGGATGGGTGGTCGGAGACCCGGGCAGGGGAGCAACGGGGCCTGTGCCTCACTCAGGGGAAGTGGACTGGGCGGGCCAGGCAGGCTGCCCATAGAGCCCAAGACCTCCCAGGATGCCAGGATCCTGGACCCCAGCACCTCCCACACAACCAGGCTCCATGGCCCTGAAACAGCTGGCAGGAGGGGCACCAGCCAGTGCCCGCACAGGGCGGAGCAGGTGGGGTAGGCACTTGGGGTGTCAGCTTTCATGTCCCCTTCTGGGGCTAGGGACTCTTCACCAGGCCAGGGCACGTCCCCCGCCCCACAGCACGCCCCCCGCCCCACAGCATGCCAGCCTACAGAGGCCTGGCTGTCAGGCTCGCCCAGGACTGGCACAGCTGCCATACCCTGAAACCTCCTGAGGGACAGGCACAGAGCCGGAATGAATGCAAGACCGGCTGCCCTGAGAGCACAGCTCAGGACCCACCTGCCTGCCAGGGCCTGGGGAACGAAGTGGTCAGGCTGAGACAGCTACCCCAAAGCCTGGTAGGTGGATACATTCCCAGAGCACCTGCCAAGCACTGGCCTGGGGGCCTCAGCAGGGCGGGAACCTGGAGAGGAGGGGGACCCTGGAGGTAGCAGTCCTGATGCCATGCTGGGGGGAGGGGCGGGCACAGTAGGGAGAGGGCTCTCATCCCAGAGCCACAGAAAGCTGGCAGGCCACACTCCAGGAATGACAAATCCCCAGCTGCCCTTCACAAAGACAGCCGACAGTACAGCTCAGAGGCCGCTGCTGAAACCCTAAGCTTCCTGGTGCCTGGCACGCCCTCCCAGGGATGGTTCTGAGGCAGCCAGTCCACTCTGGCTGAATGGGGGGAAGAGGCCCCTGGTACCCACTAGGAGGAAAGAGCAGGGCTGTGTCTGGGTCCACATGCCTCAGCGCCGGGCCTGCAAGGGTGCTGTGGCAAAGGGCAGTGACACCCCACCGCCCCAAGCATGTGAGCAAACCCAACCAGGGCGTGGTCACCCAAACCCTGACTCCAGAATTGAGTCACTGGGAGGCACTGTGGGCGGAAAAGGGGGAAGCAGAGCCTTGGGGGGGCTCCCCAGGCTGCACGCGCTCCCTGAATCAGCCTGACACTCCTGTGTCCTCTGCACCCAGAGGAAGCTGACCCCAAGGTGTCTTCCTCCTGAGAAAGCTTGGTGGGGGCCCAGAGCGGCCAGCACTCCCATGACCACCTGAGACGAGGGCTGTGGGAGGGGCTCAGTCCCCATCACTCAGGCTTGACCAGACCGTGCTGTATCCCCAGGGCTGCACCCTGGAGCCAGGAAGGCACATCTGAACCTGTGTAGGACACTGAGCCCACTGAAGACCCCATGAGCATGTGGGTGTGCCCACCCTTCTGTTTCTGGAGGAGGCCCCCACCCCCCTATTCAGCCAGGGCTAAAAGCACATTCAGGCACCACCGCCGCCAGCTGGCAGCCTGCTATGGTCGAGGCGAGAGTCTGACCCACGGCCCTGACGGTCCCTTATCCAGAGACCAGACCTTCTCAACCTTATGGGAGGTCTCCGCAGCGCCCACGGCCTGAGCCCCACCCTGGGGAGCCACATAGGAGGGAGCTGTCTGGAGGTTCTGATGTGACCAGGTCGTGGACATGGCAACCACCGGGGGCGCAGGGCCCCCCCCCAGAAGACCCGGGCCACGCTCAGGTGACACGCAAAGGGTCCCGATCCTGTGACCCCTGCCCCCACGCCGCGTCGGGTCCCTGAACCCACTAGTTCTGGACACCCTGCCCCGTACTAAAAGGCTGGGACGGGACCTCAGAAAAATACGCAAGGGTTGTCCCCTCCCGCGCCGGCTCAGCCCAGAACCCTCACCCGGCCAGCCCCGGGCTCCTTCCGCACAGGCGGGGGCGGGCGGAGCCTCCAGGCGAGGGCGGGTCGGGAGTCCCCTGGGGCCACACCCACTTACCCTCTTGCTCAGCTCAGCCCCCGGGCTCGTCCCACTTCCCACCCGTTTGCCACAGTCTGGCCCCCACCAGCCTTTCCATTTAACCTGCACCCGCCTTCAGTCCCTCCAGCTTCCGCAGCCCCGACCACCCAGGAGGGACGCGCCCTGCCCCTTCCCACAACCAGGCCCGATTCCAGAAATTCCCCGAACTCAGAAATAAAGCAAACCTGAGACAGAAACAGCCGGTAACGTGTGGCTGAGGCGAAATGCACAAGGCTGTGAGGAGGGTTTTCGGAGAGCGCTGGGCCGCCCTGAAAACTCTGTGAGCATCAGGCAATAGTTCATGCCTGAGCTCGGGAAACGTTCAAAAATCTTGTTTGGTCCCGCCTTTCTGGACCAAACCAATGTATCTTAACTGTGTTTCGTGGATGTCTCACATCTCCAAAATGCATAAAACCACGCTGCATGAAAAGTGAGCGCAGCACTTATTAAAAAAAAAAGAAACCGGGGCCGGGCGCGGTGGCTCACGCCTGTAATCCCAGCACTTTGGGAGGCCGAGGCGGGTGGATCACGAGGTCAAGAGATCGAGACCATCCTGGTCAACAAGGTGAAACCCCGTCTCTACTCAAAATACAAAAATTAGCTGGGCATGGTGGTGCGTGCCTGTAGTCCCAGCTACTCGGGAGGCTGAGGCAGGAGTATTGCTTGAACCCAAAAGGCGGAGGTTGCGGTGAGCCGAGATCGCGCCATTGCACTCCAGCCTGGGTAAGAGCGACACTCCGACTCAAAAATAAAAAAAAACACCGAGCTGCCCCAACCACCGACACGTTCTCATGGTCTCCTGAGAGCTATGTCACCAGCCACACTCATCTGGCTCACAATAAATCTCTTCAAACATTTTACCCTTTTTTTTTGAGACGAAGTTTCCCTCGTTACCCAGGCTGAGTGCAATGGCGAGATCCAGGCTCACCGCCACCTCCACCTTCTGGGTTCAAGCAATTCTCCTGCCTCAGCCTCCCCAGTAGCTGGGACTACAGGCGTTTGCCATCACGCCCAGCTAATTTTTGTATTTTTAGTAGAGACGGGGTTTCACCATGTTGGCCAGGCTGGTGTTGAACTCCTGACCTCAGGTGATCCGCCCACCTCTGCCTCCCCAAAGTGCTGAGATTACAGGCGTGAGCCACCACGCCCGGCCAGTCTCAATCTCTTGACTTCGTGATCCACCCACCTCAGCCTCCCAAAGTGATGGGATTATAGGCGGGTACCACCACCCCGCCTATTCTTATCAACAGTACGATTTTAAAATACGAATGGCCCTGAAAGATGTCCACACCCTAATCTCCAAACCGGTGGCTTTATCTAAAAAGGGAATTTGCAAATGTTGAGACGCTAAGACTACCCTGGGGGGTCTGGGTGGTCTGCATAAAATCAGGAGAGTTCCTATGCAGGAGGCAAAGACAGGTTTTCTAGGTGGAACAAGGTCACCTCCAGAAGTTGGAAGAGGAAAAGTAGATTCTCCTTGGGAACCTCCAGGACGAGCCTTGCCAATACCTTGATTTTAACCTCCTAAACCTCACTTTGGGCGTCTGAGCTCCAGGCCTATAAAACCACCTATCTGTGGCAAATTTGTTATAGCAGGGATGAGGCCACAGCTAACTGCATCCTCCTCCTGGGCTCAAGCAATCCGCCCGTCTCAGACTCCCAAAGTGCCGGGATTACAGCCTGCGCCAGAGCGCCCAGCCCAACGTAACTTTTTTTTTTTTTTTAGACGGAGTTTCAGTCTTGTTGTCCAGGCTGGGGTGCAATGGTGCAATCTCGGCTCGCTGCAAACTCCGCCTCCTGATTTCAAGCGATTCTCCTGCCTCAGCTCCCGAGTAGCTGGGATTACAGGCCCTGCCACAGCACCGGCTAATTTTTGGGTTTTTTTGTTTGTTTTTTTGGAGTTTCGCTCTTGTTACCCAGGCTGGAGTGCAATGGCGCGATCTCGGCTCACCGCAACCTCCGCGTCCTGGGTTCAGGCAATTCTGCCTCAGCCTCCCGAGTAGCTGGGACTACAGGCACGCGTGGTTTACTCAGCCCATCGCTAAGACAACATTTAAAACGGATTTCAGATTTTTAGGCTTTCCACTATTCTAGAACGGCCCGCCCGGTTCTAAGGCCCTTCTGAAACACTGCCAAACTGCCCTCGGGAAAGGGTGCCTAAGTCCTCAGGCATTTCCGAGGCGCGTGGGCACCTTGCCTGGAGCCTCTCCCCACAACGGGACGTGCCTGGGGCCTCTTCGTCATTTCCGCTAACTCTGGCGACAGCCCTGACGCTAACCCCCAAGTGCCGTCCCAGTTACGTTGCTCTCTACGCAGCACCAGGCGGCAGCTTCGCGGCCCGACATCCCGTCCCCGGGTGGTGCCGGGGCGAGGCTCCGCAGTGGAGCGCGGAGGACCCTCCTTCCCCGCCCGAGACCGCCCACGTTTCCCCCAACGCCCCGTGGTGGGAGCCGAGCGCGTCTTCTCCAGGGCGGTCATTCCCGGGAGGCCGCTTCTTTGGGAGAATAAAGTCACGGCTGACGGGGTTTGGGGAAAAAAGCTCGGCTGGGCCAGCGTTGGTTACGCAGCTCGCTGACATCCCAGGACTGGGGTGCCCGGCGGGCGAGGCCGAACCACGCAGGCGCAGTCGCACCCCCGCGCAGGGACTTCCGGCGCGCCCCTAAGGGCAGCTCGCGGTATGACGACTTGATCGGGGCGAGCCACCTCCGCCGGGCCGCGCCGCCGCCTAGCGCAGCCTCCGCACCACCCCCGGCCTCCCCCGACCCCGTCCCGCCGAGGGAACACGTGTCTCGCCGGCGCGGCAGGGGCCTCCGTAGCGCCGAGCGCGGGTCCAAAGAAAGCCCGACCAAGGCCGGCGCGGGGAGGCCTGGCGAGAGGCTGCCGCACCGCTGGGGCTACTGACCTCGGGACGGCTGGCGGACGGTCGCAGGCCTGGAGACCGGGAGCTAGACGGCCGACTTCCTTCTCGATCGTGCGGAACGGGACGAATGAGACCTCAGCTCCAGCCGCCAGAGGAGTCAGCGGCGCAGGCGTGTCCGGCGGGTGGGCGTGGCTCAATGCGGGGGGCGGGACTAGTGGGCAGCACTCCGCGAAGGGGCGGGGCCTGGCGGGCAAGGCTCGTTCTGGGACGGGGGCTGGTGGGCGGGGCTCGGTGAGGGGCGGTGGTTGGTGGGCGGGGCCAGGTAAAGGGGCGGGGCCTGGCGAGGCACAGTCTTGGTGCCCGGGCAGGGTCTGCTGAGCGTGGCTCGGTTCGGGGTCCGGAGGCGTCTCCTTTGGGGGCGGGGCCTTCCCTGGTAGGTGGGGCCTGGTGCCAAGGGCAGGGCCTGCTAAGCGCTGGCGCGTGTTGTGGGCCTAGCACTGGCCGACATGTCTCAAATTCCTTTTTTTTTGAGATGGAGTTTCCCTCTTGTTACCCAGGCCGCAGTGCAATGGCGCGATCTCGGCTCACCGCAACCTCCGCCTCCTGGGTTCGGGCAATTCTCCTGCCTCAGCCTCCGGAGTAGCTGGGATTACAGGTGCGAGCCACCGTGCCCAGCTAAGGGAATCTCCATCTCAAAAAAAAAAAAGGTGGTTCCCACAGACACACACCCAGGAAAGCTCAGGGCCGGGAGGCAGCCCCCTTGGCTGTGACCCTCATCGTGTACATGTGACCAGTAGCTGATTATTTAATCCTCTAAGCTTTGGAGGCTGGATGTGAGGGTTAGAACTCATCACAGGAAGCTAGACGGATGCTGCCAGCTGATTCCTGGCCTGGCTGTCGTGATTTCTGCAAGAATTACATTTTTGGGAAAGCTGCTAAAACGTTCTGGTTTCACGTCATTCTTTTCTATGCCATGACCTCTTACATTTGTTACTGGCAGTTCTCATAAGAGTGAAGAAAATGTAGGCCGGGCGGATGGCTCACGCCTGTAATCCAAGCGCTTTGGAGGCCAAGGCGGGTGGATTGCCTGAGGTCAGGAGTTCAAGACCAGCCTGACCAACATGGTGAAACCCCTAAAAAAAAGAAAAAACTTTAGGAGACAGAGGCGGGTGGATCACAAGGTCTAGAGATCGAGACCATCCTGGGCAACATGGTGAAACCCGTCTCAACTAAAAATACAAAAAATTGGCTGGGCGTGGTGGCACGTGCCTGTAATCCCAGCTACTCGGGAGGCTGAGGCAGGAGAATTGCCTGAACCCAGGAGGCGGAGGCTGCGGTGAGCCGAGATCGCGCCATTGCACTGGGTAACAAGAGCGAACCTCCGTCTCAAAAAAAAAAGGGTGAAGAAAATGTTTGAAAAAGTGAAAAAAATAAATAAATAAATAAATAAATAATGTTTGAAACGGCTGTTGGGGCTCTCTTTTCTGACGCCCTGTGGGGAAGGTGCCCGGGTATGTGCGGGCACTGACTGGCACCAGCACCGGTGTCTGTGGCCAGGCTTTCCTCCTGGACAGTAAGGCCCCAGCCCCTGAAAGGGATGTCTTCATTTTTATTTTTGAACTTATCGGCTCCCCTAGTTATGTCTTTATCTTATTTTTAAACTTACCCAGTTCACTCAGTGTGGAATTTGGAGTATCAGAAATAGTCCCACCCCCAGTTTTTGTTTTTTGTTTTTTTATGTGAGACACAATCTCACTCTGTCGCCCACGCTCGAGTGCCAAGGCGGACTCTCGGCTCACTGCAGCCTCCGCCTCCGGGGTTCACAAGATTCTCCTGCCTCAGCCTCCGGAGTAGCTGGGATTACAGGCGCACGCCACCACACCTGGCTAATTTCTGTATTTTTAGTAGAGACAGGGTTTCACCATATTGGTCAGGCTGGTCTTAAACTCCTGACCTCGTGATCCGCCCACTCAGCCTCCCGAGGTGCTGGGATTTCAGGCGTGAGCCACTGCGCCCAGCCCACCCCCGTTTTATGTACCGCCCCAGAGCTGACCACTCCCGCCCACTTATGCTGGGCCCTGGCCGACTGCAGTGTGCTTTTCCTTCTGATCCTGCCCCATACAAGTCTGATGGCTATTACCTTTTCCCTCCCCACCTGCCCCCCCTTACACATCCAACCCCACCAGGCTACATGTTAGCATCAATGGGGAGATTTTACACTCTCCGTGAAAGGGAATCCAGGGACAGGCTGAGGCAGGAGACCCGCAGTGTTTATGAGGCCCCTGGAGAAAGCATTGTGGTGGTGGAAGCCTGAGTCCCACCGAAGGGAGAGATGCACCAGGGTGACTTTGGGTGCAGAGTCCCTGTGCCTGTTCTGCTTATAACTACATTCAGGCCAGGCGCGGTGGCTCACGCCTGCATCCCAGCATTGTGGGAGGCCAGTGCAGGTGGGTCATTTGAGGGCAGGAGTTGAAGACCAGCCTGGGCAACGTGGTGAAACCCCATTGCTACTAAAATACCAAAAACCGAGCTGTGTGTGGTGGCGCATGCTTATAATCCCAGCTACTCGGAAGGCTAAGGCAGGAAACTCACTTGAACCCTGAAGGTGGAGGCTGCAGTGAGCCGAGACTGCACCACTCAGCCTGGGTGACAGAGTGAGACCCTGTTTCTAAATAGATAGATAGATAATATGTGCATCTAAGATGTCTTTTTTTTTTTTTTTTGAGACAGAGTTTCGTTCTTGTTTCCCAGGCTGGAGTGCAATGGCATGATCTTGGCTCACCGCAACCTCCGCCCCCTGGGTTCAGGCAATTCTCCCGCCTCAGCCTCCTGAGTAGCTGGGATTACAGGCACGCACCACCATGCCCAGCTAATTTTGTATTTTTAGTAGAGACGGGGTTTCACCATGTTGACCAGGATGGTCTCGATCTCTAGACCTCGTGATCCACCCTCCTCGGCCTCCCAAAGTGCTGGGATTACAGGCGTGAGCCACCGCGCCCGGCCTTAAAATGCCTTTTTAACTAAGCGTATGTACAGAAAGTGCATACAGCGTTAAGTACAGCACACACTGGATTTTCACAGGCCGCGTGTGGGACGGGATTCTGCTTGGTTGGTGGCTGCTCCAGGTTCATGTGTGAGTGGTCATGTAGTTGGCAGTGACCGGCTGAGTTCTCGGACAAGATTGCTCTTAAGGTTTGGAACGTAGGGTACGCTCCGATTCATGGGCTAAGCCACCTAGCGGGAGGCGTTCACCATAGAACAGGCTGAGGGGAAATCTTGGCATTCCCCATAAGGGCTCCTCACTGCAAGTGACAAGGTCTTGGCTTTAAGCCACCAATTTCAATGAGACAGGAAGCGGGCCAGTCAGCCGCACGGGTTACGCTTCAGGAGATCCGGGCTGACGTCGGGATAAGCGACGCCCCTCAGGTCCCAGGCATGCCCCTCTCCTTCCCTCCTGCGTGGAGGCACTGTGAGAATCACACCCTGAGCCCACCGCTGGGAAGAAGATACTCAGAACACCAGCCACCACCTCCCCCCAACACACACACACACACACACACACACACACACACACGGCGCTGTAGGGGACACCGTGCAATGGTGGGACATGGGAGGACTCCATCAGTTAACTCAGTGAGGTCAGGTGACTTTTTTTTTTTGAGATGGAGTTTCACTGTTGCCCAGGCTGGAACGCAGTGGCGTGATCTCAGCCCCCTGCAACACCCAGATCCCAGGTTCAAGTGATTCTCCTGCCTCAGCCTCCTAAGTAGCTGGGATTACAGGCACCTGCCACCACGCCCGGCTAATTTTTGTATTTGTAGTAGAGATGGGGTTTCACCACGTCAGCCAGGCAGGTCTTGAACTCCTAGCCTCAGGTGATCCGCCTGCTGGCAGACGTGGCGTCCAAAGGCGCTGGGATTATGGTGTGAGCCACTGCGTCCAGCAAAAGTGCTTTCCTGAGATGGAATCTGCTCCCGGTGAGGATTTAGAATATTCCATAAACGTGGTTGGCACAGTCGCGGTAGGTTTGAGAGGATTTTCCAATTGTGGAAGAAACTCCTGAACTACTGTGGACAAAATCCTGTCAACAGCATCACACGCTGCAGAGAAACCTTCTGTGGGAGGAAGAGGCAGTCAGTGTGGCCAGCTTTACTGTTCATATATATATATATATATATATATTTTTTTTTTTTTTCTTTTCTTTTCTTTGAGATGGAGTCTTGCTCTGGAATGCAGTGACGCAATCTCGGCTCAATGCAACCTCCGCCTCTTGGGTTCAAGCTATTCTTCCGCCTCAGCCTCCCAAGTAGCTAAAACCAAAGGGGCGTGCCAGCACGAGATCCGCCCGCCTCGGCTTCCCAAAGTGCTGGGATTACAGGCTTGAGCCACCGAACCCGACCTATTGTTATTTTAAGTAATTGCGAGCCGGGAGTGGCGGCTCATATCTGTAATCCCAGCAATTCGGGAGGCCAACGGTGGGTGGATCACTTGAGGTCAGGAGTTCAAGACCAGCCTGGCCAACATGGTGAAACCTCATCTCTATTAAAAATACAAAATTTAGCTGGGCGTGGTGGCGCATATCTGTAATCCCAGCTACTCCGGAGGCTGAGACAGGAGAATCACTTGAACCCGGGAGGCGGAGGTTGCAGTGACCTGAGATTGTGCCATTGAATTCCAGCCTAGGCAACAAAAGCGAAACTCCGTCTTTTCTTTTTTTGAGACGGAGTTTCGCTCTTGTTACCCAGGCTGGAGTGCAATGGCGCGATCTCGGCTCACCACAACCTCCACCTCCTGGGTTCAGGCAATTCTCCTGCCTCAGCCTCCCGAGTAGCTGGGATTACAGGCACGCGCCACCATGCCCAGCTAATTTTTGTACTTTTAGTAGAGACAGGGTTTCGCCATGTTGGCCAGGAAGGTCTGGATCTCTTGACCTCATGATCCACCCACCTCGGCCTTCCAAAGTGCTGGGATTATAGGTGTGAGCCACCGCGCCCAGCCCAAAACTCCCTCTTAAAAAAAGAAAAAGAAGGGCCGGGTGTGGCCCAAAACTCCCTCTTAAAAAAAGAAAAAGAAGGGCCGGGTGCGGTGGCTCACGCTTATAATCCCAGCACTTTGAGAGGCCGAGGCAGGTGGATCACGAGTTCAAGAGATCGAGACCATCCTGGTCAACATGGTGAAACCCCGTCTCTACTAAAAATACAAAAGATTAGCTGGGCATGGTGGCGCGTGCCTGTAATCCCAGCTACTCGGGAGGCTGAGGCAGGAGAATTGCCTGAACCCAGGAGGTGGAGGTTGCGGTGAGCCGAGATCGCGCCATTGCACCTGGGTAACAAGAGGGAAACTCCGTCTCAAAAAAAGAAAAGAAAAAGAAATTGCCACCACCACCCTGAGCAGTCAGCCACAAATAAGACCTTCCACCTGCCAAGACTCCAACCTGAAGCTTCAGATGATTGTTAGCATTTGTTAAAATAAAAACTAAGGGACAGAGTCTCACTCTGTCACCCAGGCTGGAGTGCAGTGCTACCATCTCGGCTCACCCTGGGTTCAAGCCATTCTCCTGCCTCGGCCTCCTGAGTAGCTGGTATTACAGGCATGCACCACCACACCAGGCCGATTTACAGAGGGGGTTTCACCATGTTGGCCAGGCTGGTCTCAAACTCCTAGCCTCAGGTGATCCGCCTGCCTCAGCCTCCCAAAGTGCTGGGATTATACAGGTGTGAGCTACTGCCCCAAGCCATTTTATTTTATTTTTGAGACAGGACCTCACTTTGTTTCCCAGGCTGGAGTGCAGTGGCATGTTCTCAGCTCACTTCAATCTCTGCCTCCCAGGTTGAAGCAATCCTCCCACCTCAGCCTCCCGAGTAGCTGGGACCACAGGTGTGCACTACCACACCCGGCTACTTTTTTGTTGTTTTTTTTTTTGAGACAGAGTTTCGCTCTTTACCCAGGCTGGAGTGCAATGGCGCGATCTCGGCTCACCGCAACCTCCGCCTCCTGGGTTCAGGCAATTCTCCTGCCTCAGCCTCCCGAGTAGCTGGGATTACAGGCACGCGCCACCATGCCCAGCTAATTTTGTATTTTTAGTAGAGACCGGGTTTCACCATGTTGACCAGGATGGTCTCGATCTCTTGACCTCGTGATCCACCCGCCTCGGCCTCCCAAAGTGCTGGGATTATAGGCGTGAGCTACTGCGCCCAGCCCAAAACTCCCTCTTAAAAAAAGAAAAAGAAGGGCCGGGTGTGGCCCAAAACTCCCTCTTAAAAAAAGAAAAAGAAGGGTGGGGCACGGTGGCTCACGCCTATAATCCCAGCACTTTGGGAGGCCGAGGCGGGTGGATCACGGGTTCAAGAGATAGAGACCATCCTGGTCAACATGGTGAAACCCCGTCTCTACTAAAAATACAAAAAATTAGCTGGGCATGGTGGCGCGTGCCTGTAATCCCAGCTACTAGGGAGGCTGAGGCAGGAGAATTGCCTGAACCCAGGAGGCAGAGGTTGCGGTGAGCCGAGATCGCACCATTGCACTCCAGCCTGGTAAACAAGAGCGAAACTCCGTCTCAAAAAAAATAAATAATAAAGTATTTTAAGTTAAGGTTTGTACATCGCCTTGTAACATGTTATTGCACAGTTAACAGACTGTGGTATAAACGTAACTTTACCGTGCACTGGGAACCCAAGCAGTCCCTCAGACCGGCGTCACTGTGATGTCTGCGTGACTGCCATTGTCTGGAGCTGAACCCGGGATGTCCCTGAGGTCGGCCTGTGCTGACTCCCAGCGCCGCGGAGTCCGGGGCCCCGAGTGGTTTTCTTCCTGGCTGGTGGCCGCAGACGTGGCGGGACCCTGGCACTGGGGAGGTGACAGAGCTTCCTCGCCAGCGCTGCCTGGCTTCACCCGAAATTCGGTCATTTGACAGACTTGACACGGCCACCGGTAAATTCTATTTTCTTTTTTTTTTTAATAAATTCAAACTGAGATGGAAAAGAAAGGCTAGGTCGTCAGAGAAACTACAAAGGTCTTTCTTCTAAAAAACAGGGAAGCTTCACGAATTCGCGCGTCGTGGCTGCGCAGGGGCCGTGAGTCTGTTTCGTTCCAATTTTACTGCACCTGCTGCCGAAGCCTGCACGATCCTTTTTTCTTTTCACTGATTTTCGTCTTCTTAGTTTCCTCCTCCTGAAGTTGGGGAAGACCGCAAAGGCCCGGCCTACGGGTGACAGGTGGGAGGGTCGGGTCTGTGGGCCGAGGAGGGCGTCGGTGGAGGACTCTGAGCCGTGCTGCTCAGGGGACACCAGTGAGCTGGCGGGAGGGTCTCCCTTATCTGCCGAGAACACAGCACCCCACGGCTCCTGAGAGCTGGTCACAGGCTGCAGGTGAGTCGGTCCTCAGATGCCTCCACCTGACAAGCCTGGGCTTGTCCTCCCAGGGCCTTTCCAGGTAAACACCCTTCATTCTAAGGAGGCCAGTGGCTGGCTTCCGTCATGATCTTGCTTTTGGTGTTTATCTAAGAATCGTTTCTCTAACCCAAGGTCACACTGACACCCTCCTTTTCCTTTTTTTTTTTTTTTTAACTTTAAACAAATTTTTATTACACAAAGGTTGTCACATAATTGGATATTTCTCTACTTTGTACACAATTAGTCTCACTCTCCACAGAAAGGCTGCCTAACTTCTCAACTAGCGGTGGCAAGCACTAAAATCCTGATTTTAACAGAATAGTAGTAAAAATGCCTCAGTGATTTAAGTTGAAAGCAGTACATTGGTACATGGCTCTTGAACCCAGTATCAGGAATGTACAAATGTCTTTTTATTCAAAAATACAAAATAAATTATCTGTAGGCATGGACAATGACAGCAATAAACCATTATGTATTTTGTCAACTGAAACCAGTAACTGATGGTTATAGTGATGTCTTAAACATCAGCCAGCCTTTTCTTCATTTTCTCCAACGGACTTCTCTGAAGTCACTGCCTGGGCTTCTTGTCACAGTTCATTAATAAAGGTAAAGCACTATTCTAGGAGTTAGAACATGCCACCTCCCATACCACCTCCCATTCCACCCATTGCACCCATTCCAGGGTCTTTCTCTTCTTTAGGAATTTTCTTTCCCTTCTTACACACATTTTACGGTTGTAGGCCTTACGTCTTGGCTTATTATAAGTATTGAGGCCAGGCACAGTGGCTCATACCTGCAATCCCAGCACTTTGGGAGCCTGAGGCAGGGGGATCACCTGAGGTCAGGAGTTCGAGAGCAGCCTGGCCAACATGGTGAAACGCCGTTTCTACTAAAAATACAAAAATTAGCCAGGTGTGGTGGTACACGCCTGTAGTCCCAGCTACTCAGGAGGCTGAGGCAGGAGACTCACTCGAACCCGGGAGGCAGAGGTTGCAGTGAGCCGAGAGGTGTGCCACTGCCCTCCAGCCTGGGCAACAGAGTGACTTCATCTCAAGAAAATAAAGTAGGCTCTGAATGGAATTGTGTATGTGCTGCCATGTGTAGACTCAAGCTTCTGTTCATAGCCACAGCCCCATCATTCTATTTTTTTTTTTTTTGAGACGGAGTTTCGCCCTTGTTACCCAGGCTGGAGTGCAATGGCGCGATCTCGGCTCACCGCAACCTCCGCCTCCTGGGTTCAGGCAATTCTCCTGCCTCAGCCTCCCGAGTAGCTGGGATTACAGGCACGCGCCACCATGCCCAGCTAATTTTTGCATTTTTAGTAGAGACGGGGTTTCACCATGTTGACCAGGATGGTCTCGATCTCTCGACCTCGTGATCCATCCATCTCGGCCTCCCAAAGTGCTGGGATTACAGGCTTGAGCCACCGCGCCCGGCCCCTGCCCCATCATTCTAGTACCAATTGTTGCTAAGATTCTCCTTTCTCTGCTGAATTTGATTACACTTATTTCAAAACCAGTTGAACACATATGTGAGGGTCTCCCCTGGACCCTCTCTTCTGATCCAGTGACCTGTGTGTCTATCCTGTTACCAATGCCACACTGTCTGGATTTCTGAACCTTTATAATACATCTTGGGTCAGGTGCAGAGGTTCACGCCTGTAATCCTGGCACTTCTGGAGGCCGAGGCGGGCAGGTCACGAGGCCAGGAGTTCAAGACCAGCCTGGTCAACATGGTAAAACCTGACTCTACTGAAAGGAGAAAAACTAGCTGGGTGTGGTGGCACGCACCTATAGTCCCAGCTACTCGGAAGGCTGAGGCACAAGAATCACTTGAGCCCCAGAGGTGGAGACTGCAGTGAGCCGAGATCACACCACTGCACTCCAGCCTGGGCAACAGAGCAAGACCCCATCTCAAAAAAACAAAACAAAAACACATCTTGAAGTCAGACATTGAACACCCTCTCACTATCCTTTCCCGGAGCTGTTCTGATGATTGTAGGACCACTGAATCACCAAATGCAGAAACACAGGCCCATGAGCACACATCATGTGCAATCCAAGTCTAAGGAAATGCACACCATGACCCCGCAACATTTATCCCAGGAACGCAAGGCTGGATCAACATGAACAT
This sequence comes from Callithrix jacchus, assembly GCF_049354715.1. Lineage (NCBI taxonomy): Eukaryota > Metazoa > Chordata > Mammalia > Primates > Cebidae > Callithrix > Callithrix jacchus. The sequence goes on along the minus strand of NC_133511.1, from coordinate 131,380,708 downwards.
GGGCCAGTGGAATCACGGCTCAAGCCTGTAAACCCAGCACTTTGGGAGGCCGAGGCGGGTGGATCACCTGAGGTCAGGAGTTCAAGACCAGCCTGACCAACATGGTGAAACCCCTTAAAAAAAGAAAAAACTTTGGGAGACCGAGGCGGGTGGATCACGAGGTCAAGAGATCCAGACCATCCTGGTCAACATGGTGAAACCCCGTCTCTACTAAAAATACAAAAAATTAGCTGGGCACGGTGGCGCGTGCCTGTAATCCCAGCTACTCAGGAGGCTGAGGCAGGAGAATTGCCTGAACCCAGGAGGCGGAGGTTGCGGTGAGCCGAGATCGCACCATTGCACTGCAGCCTGGGTAACAAGAGCGAAACTCCGTCTCAAAAAGAAAAGATAAAAACACCAGACATGGTGGCTCACATCTGTGATCCCAGCACTTTGGGAGGCCGAAGCAGGAGGATTTTCCAGGTCAAGACCAGCCTGAGCAACATAGCGAGACCTGATCTCCAAATAAATAAAATAAAAAGACAAAAAATATATCATCATTTCAGTAGACTTAGAAAGGGCATTTGAGGCCGGGCGCAATTGCACCACTTTGAGAGGCCAAGGAGGGCGGAACATGAGGTCAGGAGTTTGAGACCAGCCTGACCAACATGGTGAAACCCCGTCTCTACTAAAAATACAAACATTAGCCGGGCATGGTGGCGCGTGCCTGTAATCCCAGCTACTCATGAGGCTGAAACAGAAGAATTGCTTGAACCTGGGAGGCGGAGGTTGCAGTGAGCCCAGATCACGCCACTGCACTCCAGCCTGGGTGACAGAGTGAGACTCCATCTCAAAATCTCAAAAAAAAAAAAAAAAAAAAAAAGTCATTTGACAAAATTCAGCAGATTTATAAAGCTTCCAGAAAACTAGGAATAGAAGGGAATGTCTTTTTTTTTTTTTTTTTTTAATTTTTGAGACAGAGTTTCGCTCTTGTTACCCAGGCTGGAGTGCAATGGCGCGATCTCGGCTCACCGCAACCTCCGCCTCCTGGGTTCAGGCAATTCTCCTGCCTCAGCCTCCCGAATAGCTGGGATTACAGGCACGGGCTACCATGCCCAGCTAATTTTTTGTATTTTTAGTAGAGACGGGTTTTCACCATGTTGACCAGGATGGTCTGGATCTCTTGACCTCGTGATCCAGCCGCCTCAGCCTCCCAAAGCTCTGGGATTACAGGCTTGAGCCACCGCGCCCAGCCGGGGAATGTCTTTAAACTGATAAAAAGGTTTATTAAAAAAAGAATCTTGCCTTTGTGGTTCCTGGGAGGGAGACTTTAAATCTTTGGATTTTTTTTTTTTTTTTTTTTTTTTGAGACGGAGTCTCGCTCTTGTTACCCAGGCTGGAGTGCAATGGAGTGATCTCAGCTCACTGCAACCTCCGCCTCCTGGGTTCAAGCAATTCTCCTCCCTCAGCCTCCGGAGTAGCTGGGATTACAGGCGCGGACCACCATGCACAGCTAATTTTTGTTTTTAGTAGAGACGGGATTTGACCTTGTTGACCAGGATGATCTCGATCTCTTGACCTTGTGACCCACCCACCTCGGCCTCCCAAAGTGCTGGGATTATAGGCGTGAGCCACCGCGCCTGGCCTTTGGATTGTTTTTTCTTCTTCTTCTTTACTCTACCTTGTAAGTAAGCTCCTGATATATATTTTTTTTTTTTTTTTTTTTTAAGACAGTCTCACTTTGTCACCCAGGCTGGAGTGCAATGCTGTGGTCTTGGCTCACTGCAACCTCCTCCTCCTGGGCTAAAGCGATTCTCCCACCGCAGCCTCTCAAGTAGCTGGGAATGTAGGTGCGCTATCACACCTAGCTAATTTTGCTTTTTTTTTTTTTTTTTCTTTTTTGAGACGGAGTTTCGCTGTTACCGAGGCTGGAGTGCAATGGTGCAATCTCGGCTCACCACAACCTCCGCCTCCTGGGTTCAGGCAATTCTCCTGCCTCAGCCTCCTGAGTAGCTGGGATTACAGGCACGGGCCACCATGCCCAGCTAATTTTTGTATTTTTAGTAGAGACGGGGTTTCACCTTATTGACCAGGATGGTCTCGATCTCTTGACCTCGTGATCCAACCGCCTCAGCCTCCCAAAGTGCTAGGATTATAGGTGTGAGCCACCGTGCCCGGCCTGCTAATTTTGTACTTTTAGTAGAGACGGGGTTTCATCATATTGGCCAGGCTGGTCTTGAACTCCTGACCTCAAGTGATGTGCCCACCTCGGCCTCCCAAGTGCTCATGGGATTACAGGCATGAGCCACCGCACCTGGCCTTAAATCCTGGGAATTTTTTGAGTAATAACAGTGTCTTTGAAAATAATAAGAGAAGAAAAAAATTAACAAAAATAAAGAAATAGTTTCTTTGGTTTAGCTAAGGGATGAGTTGACCCTGGAAGGGGGTGGGTCACCAGAAAGACCAGCAAGCCTGCTGTCTCCTGCTCCCGGGTTCCTTGGCTTCTGGGCGCTCTCAGCCAACAGAGCAGGGGAACACCCGTGTGTACAACAACATGGGTGCACCCACCTATGAATATTTCCACGTGGCAAGCAGGTGTATCCCTATGAAGCCGATGAGTCCTCCGGCGCCCACGTGCGCGTATATGTCCCCACGTGCGCACACATGTAGGAGGTGCCTGCTCAGTTTTTTTTGTTTGTTTTCAGATGGAGTCTCGGGCTGGAGGGCAGCTCCGCATCCTGCCTCACCGCACCCTCCACCTCCCAGGTTCAAGCGATTCTCCTGCCTCAGCCCCCCGAGTGGTGGGATTACAGGCTCGCGCCACCACGCCCCGCTAATTTTTGGTGTTTTTGGTGGAGACGGGGCTTCACTGTGCCCAGGTTGGTCTGGAACTCCTGACCGCAGGTGATCCGCCCGCCTAGGCCTCCCGAAGCGCTGGGAATGCAGGCATGAGCCAACCTGGGGACCGTATTCCATTCCCATAACCCGGGGGTTCAGGCACGCACGGGCGTCGGACACCCGCAGGCGGGGCGAGAGACGCAGCGAGTGCGGAACCGGACGCCCAGGAGCCGGCCCGGGGATGCGCGCGGCGGGGCCGCTGGACAGACTCGCAGCGCCCCCTCCTGGACGCGGCCGGCGGCGCGCGAGGCTGGAGCCGCCCGGGATGCGCAAGCGAGGCCGGGACTCGGGCGCCCTCTGCCGGCCGCTCTCAGGGCCTTGGGGGGGGGGCGTGTCTCCCCGATCACGTGACCCGAACCCTCAGACCTAGAGGACCCTGCGGTCCCAAGACGCCGCGCTTAGGAGGCCGTGGGAGGCGCTGCACGGTGCGGCGGGGGCGGGTTCTCCGAAAGCCGCGCGGACCGTTCCCCACGAAGACCTGCTGCCCAGCCTTTCTCAGGTAAGAACTACCCAAAACCCGGGGGCCACGGTGGCTCCGGCCAGTTGTCCTGGCGCTTGAGGAGCTGAGGCCATGAGTTCAAGGCCAACCTGAGCAATGTTACACGCTCTCATTGATTGACAAAAAAAAAAACTACCCAAAACCTAGAAGTTTCCAGAACATACGAGTGATAAGAGGGAATCACCCGCAGCGCACCCTCGGCCACGCGCATGCACGTGGGTACACGGGCTGGTCACAGACGAGCTTTCCTATTGTTTTTTTGTTCTTTTTTTTTTGAGACTGAGTTTCACTCTTTTGACCAGGCTGAAGTTCAGTGGTGCGACCTCGCTCACCACAACCTCCAGCTCCCCGGTTCAAGCGATTCTCCTGCCTCAGCCTCCCGAGGAGCTGGGACCACAGGTGCACCACCACGTCTGGCTAATTTTTGTATTTTCAGTATAGATGGGGTTTCATCGTGTTGGCCAGTCTGGTCTCGAACTCCTGGCCTCAAATGATCTGCCCACCTCGGCCTCCCTGGGATTGCAGGCGTGAGCCACCGCACCAGGCCTGTTATCGAATATTTCAAACATACAAACAGGTTTTCAAAAAATGATGAACCCCAGGCCCGACCTTTCCCCTTAAATACATGCTCCGAGCCCCTGAGTCGCGCTCTCCCCTCTATCCAGGGTCTCCCGGAGGCCTCCCCCTGCTCCTTCCCAGACGGCGAGGGCCTCTCCTGCACCTCTGAATGATTTGGAAACGCCGCGCAGTGCACACCCACCCGCCAGCTGCTGGTTCCATTCAACAGAATTGGGGTGGGAATTGTCCGTACTGAGACGCGTAGCATGGCTCCCACGGCGCAATTGCACAGACTGACTAGTTTATTCGTCTTAGTTGCTGTTGACGGCTCCTGCCTGAACACTGGCATTTACTGATTGATGCTCCCGTCCTGTCTGACTTTATCCCACTGCAAATGCTCCCAACACCAGCGCACTGCGGGCCTCTGTGTGCCCCAGCACGGGGCAGACGCCGTGTCGGGCCCAGTCGCCGTGTCGGGCCCAGTTGCCGTGTCGGGCCCAGTCGCCCCCCACCAGTGGCTCTCAGAATTTACACCCTCACCCCAGGGCACAGGCTCCCTCCCTGCTCTAGACCTGCACCAGATGCTGGTTCCACTGCCTCAGTCCTCCCTGTCCCCACCCCAGTCATAGAATGTGAGACGGCGACTCACCGTGGGTCTAGCTGGCATCTCACCGAGTCCTGGGCAGGACACTTTCTCTTGGACCTGCCTGTTCCTATCCTTTGCTTTGAGACAGGGCCTAGTCCAGGCATGGGGAGCACAGTTCTGACCTCAAAGCTCACTGCAGCCTCAGCCTCCTGGGCTCAGGCAACCCTCCTGCCTCAGCCTCCTGAGGAACTGATACTACAGACACACACATCACCATGCCCAGATAAGTTCTGTGTTTTTTTCACAGACAAGGTTTCAACATGTTGTCCAGGCTGGTCTCGAACTCCTAGCTCAAGCAATCGGCCCACCTCAGCCTCTCAAAGTGCCAGGATTACAGATGTGAGCCCCTGCACCCAGCCAAGAGATATTTTCAAAAACACAAGTACAGCAGGGCGCAGTGGCTCACTACTGTAATCCCAGCAATTTGGGAGGCCGAGGCAGGCAGTTCATGAGGTCAGGAGATCGAGACCATCCTGGCTAACATGGTGAAACCTCATCTCTACTAAAAACACAAAAATTTAGCCAGACGTGGTGGCACGCGCATGTAGTCCCAGCAATATATGGTTTTAAAAAGTAATCTGGGGGCCGGGTGTGGTGGCACATGTTTGTAATCCCAACACTTTGGGAGGCCGTGGCGGGTGGATCACAGGTTCAGGAGGCTGAAGCAGGAGAATCGCTTGAACCTGGGAGGCGAAGAGTGCAGTGAGCCAAGATCGTGCCACTGTACTCCAGCCTGGGCGACAGAGAGAGAGACTCCTTGTCAACAAAAAGACACACACAAGGCCGGGCACGGTGGCTCATGCCTGTAATCCTAGCACTTTGGGAGGCCGAGATGGCTGGATCAGCTGAAGGCAGGAGTTCAAGACCAGCCTGGCCATCATGGTGAAACCCCATCTTGAAAAAATAAATAAATACAAACCACACTCACACAATTAAAACGGGCTGCCAAAAACAGCTCACGTAACTCAAATGAAGGCAGAAAAGGGGAAATAGATATAGGCCATTAATAAAATGGCAAATTAATAAAATCTAAATCCAAATGTATCGATAATTACATTAGCTGCAAATGGGCTAAGCATCCTTTCTTTAGGACAGTGCCTTGCTCTGTCACCCAGGCTGGAGTGCAGTGGTGCAATCTTAGCTCACTGCAGCCTCTGCCTGCCAGGTTCAAGCCATTCTCCTGCCTCAGCTTCTGAGTAGCTGGGACTACAGGCAGGCACCACGGCTGGCTAATTTTTGGTTTTTGTTTTTTGTTTTTTTTTTTTTTTTGGAGACAGGGTTTCGCTCTTGTTACCCAGGCTGGAGTGCAATGGCGCGATCTCGGCTCACCGTAACCTCCGCCTCCTGGGTTCAGACAATTCTCCTGCCTCAGCCTCCTGAGTAGCTGGGATTACAGGCAAGCGCCACCATGCCCAGCTAATTTTTTGTATTTTTAATAGAGATGGGGTTTCACCATGTTGACCAGGATGGTCTCGATCTCTTGACCTCATGATCCACCCGCCTCGGCCTCCCAAAGTGCTGGGATTACAGGTGGGAACCACTGCGCCCGGCCTAATTTTTGTATTTTTCATAGAGTTTCACCATGTTGCCCAGGCTGGTCTCAAACTTCTGAGCTCAAGCAATCCACCCACCTGGGCTTCCCAAAGCCTTTTTTTTTTTTTTTTTTTGAGACAGAGTTTTACTGTTGTCAAAAAGGCTGGAGTGCAGTGGCACAATCTCAGCTCACTCTAACCTCCACTTCCCAGGTTCAAGTCATTCTCCTGCCTCAGTCTCCCAAGTGGCTGATTTGAGCCCAGCAGTCATTTTAAAAAACAGGTCTCGGGGTGAGTATCCCTCTCTGAGAGCTCCAGTTTCATCCGTCTGTCATCGGCACCGTCCCGCAGTTTCAGCCACAACGGTGCACGTGAATGTCCTGGCTGATGCTCTCGAGCACCGACAGTGCCGACAAGCGAGGTAGACGCCGGGGGCTTCTCAGGCCGTGCTGTAGTCATCGTCCGGTTTCTCACCATGACGACGAAGTGTGGTCACGTTGGCGAACCTGAAATCACCGACGATCACAGAGCCGGGGAAATTCTGAAACTCACAGGCAGGCTAACAAGTGGCGTGATCAGCCCATGTGCATCTCAGGGATCTAGGAAAATGGCAGAATTGGGCCGGGCATGGTGGCTCACGCCTGCAATCCCAGCACTTTGGGAGGCCGAGGCGGGTGGATCACGAGGTCAAGAGGTCGAGACCATCTTAGTCAACATGGTGAAACCCCATCTCTACTAAAAATACCAAAAAAAAATTAGCTGGGCCGGGCCCGGGGGCCGGGTGCGGTGGCTCACACCTGTCATCCCAGCACTCTGGGAGGCTGAGGTGGGCGATCACGAGGCCAGGAGGTCGAGACCAGCCTGGCCAACATGGTGAACCTCCATCTCTACTAAAAAATCAAAAATTAGCCTGGCGTGGTGGCGCGTGCCTGTGGTCCCAAATAAGAGGCTGAGACGGGAGAACTGCTTGAACCTGGGAGGCAGAGGTTGCAGTGAGCTCAGATCGCACCACTGCACTCCAGCCTGGGCGACAGAGCAAGGCTTTGTCTCAACAAAAAAAAAGAGAAAATTCAGAGGCACTTGTCAGAAATAAAAAAGACATCTGGCTACAAAACCTAGTTAAGACATGCTTGTAGTCCCAGCCACTCAGGAGCTGAAACACCAGAATCGCTTGAACCCGTGAGGCAGAGGTTGCAGTGAACCGAGATGGCACCACTGCACTCCAGCCTGGGTGACAGAGCATGACCCTGTCTTAAAAAAAGTAATAAAAAAAAAAAACCTTGAAAACGCCCCATTAAAAACAACCAAATTAAAAAACAAGAAAACAAACGAGTTTCCAAAATGAACGAAGGGCTGGGCACAGGGGCTGGACACCTGTGATCTCAGCACTTACAGAGGCTGAGGCAGAAGGATCACTTGAGGCCAGGAGTTTCGGACCAGGCTGGCCAACACAGTGAGACCCCGTCTATTCAAAAAAATCAAAAGCCATGTAACCAGGCGTGCTGGTGCACACCTAGAGTCCCAGCTACTCAGGACACTGAGGCAGAAGGATCACTTGAGCCAGGGAGGTCGAGGCTGCAGGGAGCTGCACTCACACCACTGCACTCCAGCCCGGGGGACAGAGCCAGGCCCTGTCGCCAATAAATAAATAAATAGGCCAGGTGCGATGGCTCACACCTGTAATCCTAACACTGTGGGAGGCCGAGGCACATGGGTCACACTGAGCTCAAGGCTCAGGAGTTCAAGACCAGCCTGGACAACATGGTGAGACCCCGTCTCTACAAAAACAAATTTTTCAATTAGCCTGGGAAGTCGAGATTGCTCTGAGCCATGATCACTGCACTCCAGCCTGTGCAATGGGGGGGTCGGGGCAGGGGGGGCGCTTGTTTCAAAAATAAATAAATAAATGAAATGAAATGAAAAGTAGGCCGGTCGGGACGGCGCTCACCTGTAACCCCTGTGTGCGCCCTCCCTTTGGGAGCCTGAGGCCCTGTGGGATGTAAACGAGGTTCCTCTTCAAACTTGACTTTCTTATTACGATTACTTTGTTTGCTTTTTGTCTTTCTGCTTTTCTCCTTTTTGTGGAGAAGGGGGTCTCGCTATATGACCCAAGCAGGTCTGAACTCCTGGGCTCAAGCTGTCCTCCCGCCTCGGCCTCCCGAAGAGCTGGGATTACAGGCGTGAGCCACAGCGCCCGGCCTTCTTTCTTGTTAAAGAATCTGGCCGGGTGCGGTGGCTCACGCCTGTAATCCCAGCACTTCGGGAGGCCGAGGCGGGCGGATCACCAGGTCAAGAGATCGAGACCATCCTGGCCAACATGGTGAAACCCCGTCTCTACTAAACATACAAAAATTAGCTGGGCATGGTGGTGCGTGCCTGTAGTCTCAGCTACTGGGGAGGCCGAGGCCGGAGAATTGCTTGAACCCAGAAGGCGGAGGTTGCAGTGAGCCGAGATCGCGCCACTGCACTCCAGCCTGGCACCTGGCAACGGAGCAAGACTCTCTCAAAAATAAATAAATAAATAAATTCTTCTTCCTTTTTGCTAATACCTCTTTATTAAGCCCTATCGTAGGCACCTGTTAAACATGCTCACAGGCACATAGTATATTCTGTGTCCTTGTACCTTCACCAAGGTATCTGTGCTGCACGTGCTCACAGGCGTGTCCCAGCTCTCCACTGCTTTTACCTGTTTAGAAAAGTTTTCAGTTGTTCGCCAATCAGGTATTAGTTTAGATTGTGAGGTCTGGCTCCAGCCAACGGAGGTCAGACACAGCAGTAAGGACGACCCCAAGTGCGTGAGGGATAAATATGTCCGCTTTTCCTTTGTTCATTGTACTCTCGAGGCAAGATAGCTGGCGAAAGTGCCCTTCCTGAAAGAAGCAGAGATTGCCTTCCTGAGAGACCCTTTGCCTCAGTGCTGATTTTTCTGTGCAGCACTAAGCATCTGTTTCCAGCAGGTCAGGAGTTCAAGACCAGCTTGGGCAACCTGCCGAAACCCTGTGTCTTACTAAAAGTACAGAAAATTAGCTGGGCGTGGTGGCAGGTGCCTAGTACTACTGCTCGGAAGGCTGAGGCTGGAAAACTGCTTGAACCTGGAAGGCGATGGTTGCAGTGAGCTGGGATGGAGCCACTGCACTCCAGCCTGGGTGACAGAGTGAGACTCTGTCTCAAAAATAATAATAAAATAAAGTAAAAACAAAACCAAAGTAAGATGAAGACTTGAACACAAACTTCAGCAAACGGGTCAGGCAGCAGGCACAGCAGCCCTAAGGAGACGCCCCAGCTGTGGCCAGCCGTGTACTGCAGACTGAAGCCACGGTGAGATCCCACAACACACAGAAGACAAAAATCTTGGCCGCGGGCGGCAGGACTCCGATGCATCTGGCTGGGAAGACAAGGGGCTCAGCTCGCTGCAGAGTCAAGCCTGAACCACAGGACCCCTTGTGCCCCCACCCCACCTCGTGTCTCCCCTACAAAACCAAAGTCTGTGTCCACAGAGGCACAGTACGCAAATGCCTATGGAGGAGGCTGCAGTCCTAACGGGCAAGACCTGGCAGCAAACTCAATACTCGCTAGCAGGCGAACAACGCGCGCTGTGCATCCCCACAAAGAAATACCGCTCGGCAGAAAGTACACTTAGCAGAACAACCCGTGCTGTGCATCCCCACAAAGAAATACCGCTCGGCAGAAAGTACACTTAGCAGAACAACCCGTGCTGTGCATCCCCACAAAGAAATACCGCTCTGCAGAAAGTACACTCAGCAGGTGAACAACACGCGCTGTGCATCCCCACAAAGAAATACCACTCGGCAGAAAGTACACTCAGCAGAACAACCCGCGCTGTGCATCCCCACAAAGAAATACCACTCGGCAGAAAGTACACTTAGCAGAACAACCCGTGCTGTGCATCCCCACAAAGAAATACCGCTCTGCAGAAGGTACACTCAGCAGGAGAACAACACACGCTGTGCATCCCCACAAAGAAATACCGCTCTGCAGAAAGTACACTCAGCAGGAGAACAACCCGCACTGTGCATCCCCACAAAGAAATACCACTCGGCAGAAAGTACACTCAGCAGGTGAACAACACGCGCTATGCATCCCCACAAAGAAATACCGCTCTGCAGAAAGTACACTCAGCAGGTGAACAACACGCGCTGTGCATCCCCACAAAGAAATACCGCTCTGCAGAAAGTACACTCAGCAGGTGAACAACACGCGCTGTGCATCCCCACAAAGAAATACCGCTCTGCAGAAAGTACACTCAGCAGGTGAACAACACGCGCTGTGCATCCCCACAAAGAAATACCACTCGGCAGAAAGTACACTCAGCAGAACAACCCGCGCTGTGCATCCCCACAAAGAAATACCACTCGGCAGAAAGTACACTTAGCAGAACAACCCGTGCTGTGCATCCCCACAAAGAAATACCGCTCTGCAGAAGGTACACTCAGCAGGAGAACAACACACGCTGTGCATCCCCACAAAGAAATACCGCTCTGCAGAAAGTACACTCAGCAGGAGAACAACCCGCACTGTGCATCCCCACAAAGAAATACCACTCGGCAGAAAGTACACTCAGCAGGTGAACAACAC